>NC_060078.1:84645000-84962500 GCF_922984935.1 Meles meles
TAAATACAGCTGGATTTACTGCCTCTCTTTTTAAAGAGAAATATATTTACAATTTATTTCAAAGACTCTGCAATATGTTCACAGTTTAGAAGAGGGAAGCACAAAAGGGCTTATGTCAAGATAGCTGAATGGAGAAATTTACATGTTATCACTGTAATTTATGAAAACAGAAATTCAAGATTATTTGCTTCAAAGTTTATTTTAATATATTTAGAATTCGAGTGGAACCAGCTGTTTTTTAACTTCTAAAGATCATGTTGTTATAACCCTGCTCAAAAGGGTGCCTGTACTGTATTTCTTTAAACAACTTAAGTAGGATTAATTCCAGGAACCAGGGAAAATCCTGTCGACGACTCTTCTGCCTTAGGAATCAGACTACAAGCCCTGTAAGCGACTGCATCCTTGAGGGACCCGTGAAACACACACATCCCCTCACAGAGCCGCCTTCTCCCGGCCAGAAGTCTGCAAATACACCCACAAAATCATCAGCAGCAGCGTCAGAAAAATCTCTTGGAACCTGAACCACTAGAAATGCACACCCTGGTGGGATGGGGATGGTGGATGGGGTGAGGGAGTGTCCGGGCGCAGAGTGTGGGCGCTGGGGAAGGGCCCTGACTCACACTGGCTTTTATCTGGCAAACGTGGATGGGGGCCATACGGTGGGTGTCTCTGACCCTGACCAAGAAGACACGACCACTGTCCCTGAGACCCCCAGGTCCGGGGCTTTCTGTCTCCATCCGCATTCGGACCAGGAACATGCCCTCTGAATTTCAGGCAAGGTTATTTCAGGCCTATTTGATGAAAGGCAAATAAAGTGATGCTAGCAAGTTCTACCCCATTGGAAGAGAGCAAATTTTTTCCAAAAACCTGCAAATCCATGAACTTGCCTTCTCCGCGGTTAATCCTCCTGCGGGGTGGCCCAGTGCCAGGTGCCCTCTTCAACTCCCACCTTCAAAAGTCAGAGATGACGAAACAGGCAAAATGAGGGAGTGGAGGCTTATATATAAGAGACACTCTTCCCAAAGCGTTGGCTCAGGATTCCTCAGAAAAACTAACTCCCATACAGTGATCAACGTGACCTGCTAGGACAAGTCATTGGTGACCTCTTGGAAACCCCGGCCGTGGAGATGTGTTTCCATCACCAGCCAAGCTAGACCGTGTCTGGTCACGAGGAAGCCAGAGCCCTGGTTGGGTGGTGGCTGTCTGAGGGCACAACGCAGATCGTTTTCACGGGTCACTCACTAATCAGGGGTCATCAGAGCGGCGCTCACCACGGGCAGAGGTCCTAGAGGGCTGGATATTGGCCTCCCTGCTCCAATCGTGTGATCACCAAGATCGGGGAGCTGCTACCGGGTGGGCAGACTTTCAGCCCATGGGCAGGAGCTCTGGCTCCAAGATGCCCCCCTCCCTCAGAGCTCAAATCCGACGTGTGCTTCGGGGGTTTCAGCCAGGCCTTCAGCCACTTTTCTCCCGAGAGGAACACAAAAATGAAAGAAATCACCGTTCTTTGTGTGTTATCTCATTTTCATCGATATGTCACATTTGTTTTAAAATATAAATAATACACCAGGGCAGCGGCACGTGTATATAATTGATAAATAAAATCAGCAGAGGCGAGCTGGAGGCGAGTGGAGGCCCAGGCTCCGACTGTCGTGGTGGGAATCCACGATCAGGAAGCGCCGAGCGCACCCGCACCTGGGGCTGTGCCCAGTCGTCAACGGAGGCCGACCCAACCTGCCCAGAAGCTTGGCATTTTTATGAAGATCCTTTTAAGCCAAATGGTCTCTATTTAGAGGAATTTATAGCAGGCAGTAAACATTCCAAGGGCATAGACTCGGGCTGGGCAAAACGTGTTGCCCCTCGCGAAGACCGCAGTGCCTGAGTAGCGCACAGGAGCCGCCGCTCCTCTCCTTGCCTTCTACCACCAGAGAATTAAAAGGCGGGGGGGGGGGGGGGGGGGGGGGGAGGGTCTAGATGTTCTTTCCCCAACGACCCTGCCCTGCTGTCAGCTTCCTAGGAAAGAAGGTCTGCAGCGATGTTGGTGCTTCTGAGCCCTTTATAGGTTACGAATGTCTGAGAGGAGTACATGGATGTCACGTTGGCTGTACTGCATGGACTTGCGCAGTCGGTGGCTTTGCCCCCACAGCGTCACGGACAGAGCCATTCACTTAGGCGTTATTATGCACAGAGCATTGTGTCCAGTGTGGAAGAAAAATGAGAATAAGAATGAGAACAAGAAATAAGGGGCGCCTGGGTGGCTCGATGGGTTAAACCTCTGCCTTTGGGCTCAGGTCATGATCTCAGGGTCCTGGGATCGAGCTCCACATCAGGCTCTCTGCTCAGCAGGGGGCCTGCGTCCTCCTCTCTCTCTCTCTCTCTCTCTGCCTGCCTCTCTGCCTACTTGTGATCTCTGTCTATGAAGTAAGTAACAAAAATCTTTTAAAAAAAGAATAAGAAATAAGAATAAGAAAAATGAGAAAAAGACTTTGCTTTTGCCCTAGTGGCAGACCCAAGACCCACAGTCGGATCACGGAGGCACGTGAATAGTGTTCCTGCAGGCCCAGGGAGGACGGGAAGGACACCCGGAGAGGTCATGGTGTGCAAAGGCCAGCCTGCAGGCCACATGTGGGAACCTGGGCGTCACCAGACAGATGCTGAAACATTCCAGTTCATCTTTTCAGTCATTTTCCCCCAGTGAATTCACTTTGTCTCATTATGAGAGGATGTAAGCAAGCTAGCATGTTTGGTTAAAGCTGGGAAACTTAGATACCAAAAACAGGTAATAATTGAGTGACCTGGAGTATTTAGTCCTTTGGAAGACGCATACTCATGAAAAGAATCTTTTTCCATGGTATTAAAATGTGCTTATCCTATTTTCCAGAAACCAAATGACCCACTGAGGTAACAGAATTAAAATGCCTGAAAATCAAATACATATAGCGTGTCCGGAACTTCCTTTGTTCTTAGCATGTGTGAACATTTCACTAATATGTTATTTTGTGGCTCCAAAGAGAGAGTGTGACATCTTCGCTGGAAAACAGCTACGAGCATGAGAAGGGTTCAGGCCTATGCTGTTGTCCAACTGAGCCTCCTTCACCCGCTGCAAAAGTATGATTTCCTCAAGTCCAAATACATAGAAGAAAGTCAACTAATGACAGCAAAATGTTCTGTGGAAACATGGAACTAGCGGGGAAAAGAAAGCAAACACTTTCCATATTGCAAATAGAAAGTAGAGGGGAAGAAATCCCAAGAAACAGATGAATATCCACAATGATATCAGTTGTAAACAGGGAGTTCTCTGCTGGTATGAAAGGCGTACAGTCTGGAACAGGTTAAAAGCCAAGTGCCAATCACCCTCATTCAAGTTGGGTTTCCAGATGCTCTCAGCGCCATTCCGCCTATTCCTTTGGAACTGAGGTCTAGGTTGTGTGTCTATAATGAACTAGTTATGGCATTGGCAAACTATGGCCATTGGGCCAAGCCCGGCCCACTACCAGTTGTTGTAAATAAAGTTTTATTGAAACAGCTGTTTTCATTTGTTAAGATCAATTCTCTGAAGCTGCTTTCTGATACAATGGCAGAGCTGAGTAGTGATGACAGAAACTGTATGGCCCACAAAGCTTAAAATATTTACTACCTGGACTTTTACAGGACGTTTGCTGGCCCCTGAAATAAATAGTGAAAAACAGTTCATTTTTCAGATGCCTTTCCTGTCTGGTATAAATAATCTAGAGGTTTAGAAATATTTATAGAGAAGACTGAATGCTTCCACTATTCTCCTAAATGTTGGCCATTTCCCTCTACTTAACAAGATGTTAGATGTGAAGGGGAAGGCAGTGGGGAATGGAGGGTGGGCTGAGAAAGGGGAGGACCGGGAGCCCAGGACAAAGTCAAGACTGGAAGCCAACACAGTTTTTCTGGATGGCCAGAGAAGGATAATTACTTAGACCTAGCCATATGACTTTGTTTAAAAATGTCTGTAGATGGTTGGTCAAGGAGCTTTTCAGACAGACGTGTTCTTGCTTTGGAACAAATACTTGATGGAGCCCACCATGACTGTTCTGTGGTATAGAGGGAGAAGTAAGTTCTGGCTAAAGACAAGATTATCTGAACTCAGGGGGGGACCAAATAGCCCCATGTGTATAGAACAAGGGTTAAGGATTAATTTGGAGAGTCTCAAATGTCTCTCCCAGCGTGGAGCTCTCAGACGTTCTGTCCTGATCTGAAATTTATGGGATTTTGCTTGAAGGCATGGAGTGCACTGCAAAGTGACCACCGACCCACCTGGAGGAGCTCAGTAAGATAATCTCATCTCAACACATTTAAATCCTGGGGAGGAAGGGAGCACGAAAAAATAAAATAAAACACCATGAGCATCACCAAGGATGAAAGTAAAGTCCCATGTTTAATATCTAGGAGAGAGGAAAAATGGCTTTCTGCGTTCTCAGAACAAAGGTCTGCAACACATCATTGCCCCACATTCAGCAGGAGCTGACTGGGGACAGTAGAGTCCCTTCTATTATTAGAATGGTAGTTTCCATGTCCAGGAGGTCATGCTGGTGAAGGACGTCTGCGTTCTGTGCTCTGTCGTAAGCAGACAAACGGTGGGGATCAGCACTCGTGGAACACTGACGAACAGGGAAGGTCCCACTGAAAGAGGAGTAGAGGAGTGGGAACTGGCTCCAGGCGGCTGGACAGCGCGCTCTGTCCGATGAGTTCTTCTCAATACCAGCAGATGAGAGAAGGAAGGATGCAGATTGGGGCTCAGCTTAGAGGCAACTGTTTCCTGACACTAGTTCTCGTTGCTGTGCCATGTTGTCCTTCTTAAGCAATGCCAGGTGAGCTCTCATTATTGGAAGAGACAAGAAGAACCCAGGGGTCTTTTGCCATGGAACTGTCAAGAAAGATGATGTCCTCATTCCAGAACATTCTTAGTACCCTGAGATTCTATGTGTCACCACCCAGGGCTGGTCCAACCATCACCAAAGCAGAGTAAATTTTAGTAAATATGTGTCCCAATGTTCTAGGACAACTTTTACTCTACATTGACCATTCTGCCATTTCCTATGAGCTTTGACAACGTCCTGGAAACTCTCCATCGTATCTTCTGACTGCTCTTACACCTGCAAAAAACCTCAGAGCTACCTGGGCTGATGAACTCCCATTCCTTTGGAAACTATGGTCAGCACAGTGGTTGCATGATAGGACAATCTCCACAGCACACGACTATACCACGACCCACTTCATTCCACTTGTTTTTTTGCCCATCCCTCCCTCCACCCACTAACACATAAAAAGTAACTGTATTGTTTTTACGTACTAGGAGGGGATCCTTCCAGGCTTCTCTCTTGACCCTATGTATGGGTATAAATATATAGATTTGTTTTATATGAATCAGATTGTACTACATACCCTGACCTATAACCTACCTTTTTCAGAACATTTATAGAAGTGGAAAAATATGTGGAAAAAAATCATCATTTTCACAGTTCCATAGTATTCCATCTATCCATGTTCCAAAATGTAAAATATCTCCTAGGCTACAGTGAAAAGCACCGCATAAGCATCTTTGCACATGCACTGAATTATCTCCTTGGCACAAAGTTTACATTTTGAGACACATCGCCAAACTCCTCTGGAAGCTTGCATCAATTCTTTTCCTGCTAGAAGCCTATACATATAGCTTAAAATATTCCCTTACCCACACTACGTATTGTTACTATATTTAATCATAACCACACATGCAGGTAAACACTCACCGGTGATACTCTAGTTAGCATTTCTACTCTAGGGTGTAAGTTTTCGGGTTTTGCAGTAGACCAGCACCTCAGATCTATCCAAGTTCTTACTGGTTACCTGGTTCGGTCCAGGGACAAAACCATCCCTGCCTCAGCTTTGTCTTATGAGAAATAGGAAAAATAACAACATTTATGCTACATAGAGTTGTTACAAAATTATATGAAATAATAAATGTAAACATTTACATCAGAAGGATAATTCAACATGACAAAATGGGGTTTATCCTTTGAATGCAAGTTGATTTTTAATGCTTGAAAATCAATGCAGTTCACCATATGGACAAACTAAAAAGGAAAAACCATGAGATCATCTCAAAAAACAGAAAAACCTTGACAAGACCCAACATCCATTACTGATAAAAGCTTTCAGCACAAGAGGACTAGAAAGAACTTCCTGTACCTGAGAAAGGATCTATGACTTTCCTGGAGTGAACAGCATGCTTGAGAATGAGATTCTGTCTTCTTTCTCCTTATGGTCAGCAATGAGACTGGGATGTCTGCTCCCAGCACCTCCCTCTACCCAGCTCTTGGGGTTCCACCAGGATAGCAAGGCAAGGAAAAAAATAAACAATTAAAGGTCTTCCAGGTTGGAAAGAAAGAAGAAAAACTGTCTGTTTGCAGAATACATGAGTGCCTACCTAGGAAATCTAGTACACTCCACCAAAAATTCCAAAAACTAAAAAGAATGACTTAATTTAGCAAGGCTGCAGGATGAAAAATCAAAAACAAAAATCTGTTGTATTTCTAGATACTAGGAATAATCAGAATTTGAAGTAAAAAGAGTAGCATCATTTAAAAGAGTGCCAGAATATATGAAATATTTAGGGATAAATCTGACAAAAGATGCACAAGATCTGAAAACAGAACATTGCCAAGAGGAATGAAGGAAGACCTGACCACATGTAGAGACACACTGTGCTCCCGGGTCAGAAGACTTGGCGTCGCTAGATACTGATTGTCTCCAAATTGAACAGTGAGTTCAGCACAAACTCAACCAAAATTCCCATGAGTGTTTTTGTGGGAATGAACCAGCTAAATGAACAATGCTAAAATTTAAATGGCAATGCAAAAGACCTAAAATAGCCAAAAACAACTTTGAAAGACAACAAAGCTGGAGAACTAACTGATTTCAAGGGTTACTTAAAAGCTGTATTAGTCAAGATAGTGTGGTGTTGACATAAAGATTGACTGATGCCGTGAAGTCCAGAAACAGACCCGCACGTAAATGGACAATTGTTTACAAATGTGCAAAGACAGTCCCATAGAGTGAGGGTCTCCATATGCACAGTATGCAAAAATTAGGTCTAAATGGAAAAAAAAAAAGCCTAAATGTAAAAACTGAAACCATGAAACATCTGGAATAAAACGTGGGAGAAAATCAGAGGGACCTTGAGTGATACAAAGGTTTCGTAGAGTCTACACCAAAAGTCCCATCTATGAAAAGCAACTGATAAGATACACTTGGTAAAAAGTAAAAGCTTTTGTTCTGCTGTAGACACTGTCAGGTGAATGAAAAGACAAGCCATGGACTGGGAGAAAGTGTTTGCCAAGTACACCCCTGATGAAGAACTTTATCCAGCTATATCTGGAAAATATATAGAAGCCTCAAAATCCAATAATAAGGCAGAAAAAACTCGGTTTTTAAAACTAGACAAAGGATTTGAAGAGACACTTCCTGGACAATACGTCTTTGAAAAGAAGCACATGAAAAGATTCTATGTGCAATTTGTCATCAAGAAATGCACATTAAAACCACTTCTACATGCATATCAGTATGCAGGAAATTTAAATGGCTGACATAGCGAGCTGGGATTCTGGAGGAACTGGAACTTTCATGCCTCGCTGGTGGGGGTGGAAAATGTTATAAGCGCTGTGGAAAACAGTTTGGCAACTTCTTCAGAAAACACCCCTACCTTGGGGCGCCTGGGTGGCTCAGTGGGTTAAAGCCTCTGCCTTCAGCTCAGGTCCTGATCCCCTGGTCCTGGGATCAAGCCCTGCATCCAGGTCTCTGCTGAGCAGGGAGCCTGCTTCCCTTCCTCTCTCTCTCTGCCTGCCTCTCTGCCTACCTGTGATCTCTGTCTGTCAAATAAATAAATAAAATATTTTAAAAAAAAGAAAAAGAAAACACCCCTACCATATGACCTGGCTATTCCACCCTACATACTTACCCAAAAGAAAGCATGTATCCATACCCAGCTTGGACACAAATGTTCACAGCAGCTGTCTACAACAGTTACCAACCCGAAGCAACCCAAATCTCTATCATCGGGAGAGTAGATAAACCAAACCATATCCATCCAAGGAGATGCCATCCATCCAAAGAAAACGAAGGAACCATTGGTGCACAACATGGAAGAATCCCAAAATAATTACATCGAGTAAAAGAAGCCAGAGAAGAAAAGACTACATATGGTATGATTCCATGTGTGTACAATTCTAGCAAAAGTAACCAATGCACAGTCCCTGTCGGAAAGCCAATCAGCAGCCGCTCGGGGATGGTGGTACCAAGAGAGGTAGCAGAGAAGAATCACAAAGCGGCACTTTGGAGGGTGATATATTTGGGGGTGAAAGATATAGTCATCGTCTTGTTTATGGTGATGGTTGCACATGCATTTATACGTCAAAGCTCCTCAGATTTTACACTTAAATATGCAACTTATCATATACCAATTATACAATTACACACACACTGTATACAATACACACGCACTATATATATATAACCAATTACACCAATTAACAATATTAAACACTTTGAAAAGTGAGGGTCAGAAGCACAGTGGGAAAGAATGTTAGTTACATTTGTTATTTTTCTACCAGACATTTTTCTGGGAGGTGAATGGCCTAGTCTGATGATTTTCTATTGATTTAACTTTTTTTTGTAAGAGTACTTGTAAAATGGAGGAAATTAATGAATCACAGTTTAAAATCATTTCCTCCAGCCATTCCTGTGTCTTTCAACTTCATCATAGTGCCATAGATACGTTTAGACACACCATCTGTCTTTCCCAGGATGGCTTCTAGCTCTCAGGTCATATTTTTAAAAGGCAAGAATTTGATTTTAAATACTCAGTCTTGTCTACTTTTACCAGCCTTGTTGAGGAATGATTTCTGTGTAATAGAATCCTCCCATTCTAACTGGATGTTGGATGAGTTTGGATGGCTTTATACAGTCCTGTTGCTACCAAGTTTTCATCAGCCCAGAAAGTTCCCCTCCGCCTGTTTGCAGCTGCACACTGCTCTATCCCTGCTCCTAACAGCTGCATACTCTCTCCCCAAAACTTTTCCTTTCCTAGAATTTTATGTAAGTGATGTCACCTTAGTGATTATGCAGCATAGCTTCCCTCTTCTATATCTGGTTTCTTCCACTTCCCACAGACTCCTGAGACTCATCTGTGTTGTTATACATCTCAGTATTTCTCTCCTGGTGAGTGTGTGTGGACATACCACTCACCTCTCGATGAACATCTGGTTGCTTCCAGTGCCCCGTGTGTGTGCATGTGCTATTTCGAGTGACACCGCTATGAACAGCCACGTACACGTCGCGTGTGCAGATGTGCTTTCCTTTTCTTTCCCAGGAGTGTGATTACGGGGTCGGATCTTTAACTTGAGACACTGCCAAGCTGTACCATTTCCAGTTTCCACCAGCAACGTGTGAGTGTCATAGTTGTTCCGTGTCTTTGTTAACACTTGGAATTGTCAGCTTTTAAAATTTAGCCATTTCAGTGGGTGAGGAGTGGTTCTGTCCTGTCCCTTGTCAAAAGGTATTCATGGTTAAAGTGTGTTTCCAAAAGTATAATGATCACAAAATGATAACATGCCTCCTTACACATTAGCCATATTTATTAATTTATTTTTTTATTTCATTGAGAGAGAGCACAAGTGCGAGGAGCAGAAGGAGAGAGAGAATATAAGGCAGGCTCCAGGCCCCATGCAGAGCCCAATGTAGGGCTCAGTCTCATGACCCTGAGATCATGACCTGAACCGAAATCATGAGTCTGACACTTAGCCAACTGAGCTGTCCAGGTGCCCCCACACTTGTCATATTTTTTTTAATATTTTATTTATTTGACAGAGAGAAATCACAACTAGGCAGAGAGGCAGGCAGAGAGAGAGGAGGAAGCAGGCTCCCTGCGGAGCAGAGAGCCCGATGCCGGGCTCGATCCCAGGACCCTGGGATCGTGACCTGAGCCGAAGGCAGAGGCTTAACCCACTGAGCCACCCAGGCGCCCCAACACTTGTCATATTCTTAATGAAAGATTCAGAATATAGATTGAGCTTTTATAAAAAAACAAGAGAATAAATGAATTAAATAGAGCTTTTATAATAAACCGCTATGAGTTGAGTGTTTTCAGCTAGAAGGGAAATAAGGAATCCATCATTAAATGAAAAATATTTCGGGCATTTTATCCTGCAGGTTTTTGCATCCGTAATAACAAAAAAAGGGGAGAAAAAGATGTCCAAGATTAAAATTGCTTTGAATACTTCTGTCATGCACTGTGTGGTACATTTTATTAAACTCAAATCCACAGTTGGGTCAGAAGGGATTGTAAACAAGGAGACCCTGAAGTTGGGTCACAGGCCTGTGTGGAAATGCAGGGAGCCCACAGGTACCGCTCATGGGGGTCAGGCTTCTTAAGCCAGTCTGTGGGGTGTCGGGGGAGGACTGGAGGGTGTGTCCTTTGGACACACATACCCACGCACACACAGATACACATGCGCTTGGGAATGAGTCATTGAATTCGGGTTAGAGTAGACTGGGTGTTTACCATTAGTACTCAACTCATTTGAGAGGGGCTCTGCCAAAGAAGAAAATGTCATCAGTACCACTAGAAGCCCATTTTCGCAGCCTTTTTAGGGGTGCTCTTTGCCCTGAGGCAGGAAAGCTGTGGCCTCATCAGGGCCTTTGCCGGCACTACCACTGAAACGACAGTTGGGGCAGCTGGAGGGGCCGGCTGGGGACCGTCCAAGGCCGCCCCAACCTGATCTCAGCAGCAACTTCAGCACATGGTTTCAGTCCAAATCCAGACCAAGGCCAGGTTCCCAACGTTCTTCATGCCTCCCTCTTTGGACCGTTGTCTCTGCTAATCTACTTTCTGCCTCTCCAGTTAAGAGGCTTTTCCTGACGTTCATTATGCATAGCCTTTCATATTCCTGACATAGTGGAGGGTTTCTAAAAATCATCTGCCCGATCCAGCACAAGGACTCGGGGCCATAATCTTAGCCCAAACTCATCCATGTGTTTGTCTTTCCTGGAAAATATCTTGAAATTCTTCATTTCTGTGACTGTTCGGAGATGCGCACCAAGGCAAAGAGGATAGGGGCTTATAAGAAAGATACACACCGTGTGCTGACCTTTACTTCTCCTAAAGATGGTGGAAGTCTTCTCCCACAGGCCCCAGATGGACAACATGAATCTCTTGCCGTTATAACTCAAAAACCAGGGATTCTTTTTATATTTCCTAAAAATGCATGCTTTCATCTGAAGCCACACATGAGCACTATGCTTTTTCTGGTCTATTTTACACCTGACAAAAATTACATAATGCCACGTGTCCTTGGCTTGGGGTATCATTTCAAAAACGATGGGATGGGCTTTATTTCCCAGGCGGTGGAAGCATGTCTGGGATCTCGCCGTTGGAAGACAGAACAGGAGCGGAGGGGACTCGGCAAATCCCACTCCTTCCGCAGTGGACGTAATCAACGAGAAATATTAGTGACGGAGTCTTCTGCATCCATCGGCCTGTGAGTTTAGCTATGTACTTTATTTGATGCCCAAAATTACCTGGGAAGAATGGCATCCCCTCAAAGGACTGCCCAAACAGAGTCAATATACGGGCATTGTTTGCAGAAATGGCGGGGAAATAGCCGAGGGGGTGCCTTTCCCAATGAGGCTCCTATTAGTACATACCTGTGCACGTTTTTATCGAAGGAGCTAATAAGACGGTAGTGAAGAAGAAAAGTTAGCTATTAGATAACAATTCTCCTGCCAAGAGCCATAATCTGACACAGATTGAGCTGGGCGTAGTAGTCCATTAATGGTTCACGGCTCATACAGTAATGACCTACTAACCTGACGCGGTGTTGCTCTCCCATTCTGCCGTCCCCTGGGATGCTGCTGTCACTGGGTTATCTATTGCCCGCTTCCCCATCAAAGAAAAAAGCGGAGCTGAAATGTATGTACGCATCCAACTCTGTAGTTCATTGCACACCAACCCCGGCAAGTGAAGGAACAATAGATTTATAAGTTTATCCTACATTAAGCCAAACACGCCTGACTGCACTGTAAATTACTAAATAATAAACCAGGTGGCGTGAGATCCTGACTTGGACAGAATATAAAAATCTATCAACCTGTAAAATACAATAACCATAAATGTGCTATGTAGCTGATGGCTCAGGTAACCATCCACCACCAGGACCCAAGGTTTCCGCAAGAAAATTGCAACAAAGGCATGCTAAATTGTAAACTTGGCTGCCTTTTCTTTTGTGCTCCCTGCCGGCAGAGGAAAGATCGCTGAGTTGAAACACTTGAGTGCTTGTTTTGTTTGTTCAATGTCTTTGTCTGGAATTGGCCACTTCCCTTGAATTCCGTGATTGCTCCCGACTGGCGGCCGCCTAGCATGGGGCCGGTGTCTTCCAGGATGCCGCGTGGCTTCAGCCAGGGTCCTTGGGTGCCCAAACTTCACATTCAAATGAGCTTGAAACACTCTGCGCCAGCTGGAGAAAGTGGAAAACACAGGGGGGAGAAAAAAGGCAAACTTCCGATGATATACACCTTCCTCTTGAGATAAATATCTTAAAACTGAGTTAGCTCAGTAAACCCTGTCCTAAATTCCACACCCCACTGGCCATCACAGAAATAAAACGAAGATTAAGGAAACTGTGCTCTATCTTCTCCCTGCAGCCCAGGCAAGGGAGACTCCGTTCGTACGAATAGCGAGGAAAAAAAACAAACAAACAAACAAACAAAATTAATTTTATTTCAGTGAAAGATTCCAAAATGATCCCATAAATTGCGATTCCAAAACATACAAAGCTAATTAATTCCTTTTTAGGAGATTTTCAATAAGCAAACCAGGTTAAGTTTATATGATTTACAAACAGTGTTTACATTCAGAGAGGTGCAACTAATTGCTACACGGTTTGACATCATTACAGGAAAATGCTTGGGGATGCAGACAGTTTAATTAGGGGTGGTTTCAAGTTCACTCCATGATTACCATCACAGAGCTTTTCTAATACGCTTATGCAGTACAATAATGCTGAAAAGTGATTACATTTTGCCCACTGTCTGCCTAAATTTTGAATGAAAAATGATAATCCCCATACCAAGGGTCGCGTTCACACCGTTTGGATTTCTTTCCGAATCACCCTCACCTGCTTGCCCCCGGCCCCGTCTCTCCTCATTCTGCACGTCAGCTCGATGGTGCCTTCGTGTGTGCATTTGGGTCCATCACCTGCCTCCTCCAGGTGCTTCCAGATGATGCTGAAAACCTCCATGCTCTGCAAGACCTCTCAGACGCAGGTTTTCTTCACGTCCGCCTACTTCGGGTACAACCCCAGCGATGTTTATAAATAACTGAGTCCCAAATTGCAGCCCACTCTCCATTTCAGTCAGGAACAACTGTTTCGCCAGTTTTCATTTTTTAGAGTCTCAGTCTGTGAAGTCATCGTCTTCAGCAATCAACTCAAGCCTCTAATGACAAGGCTGTCACTCGGAAGCCCTGGGAACTGGAGCGAGGCTGGAAGTCAGGGAATTCGGGTCCCAGGACACCTGGGTGTTAATAAGCCCTGTCACCATCACAGGAAGGCCAGCAACTCGCGTCTGAAACGTCGAGCTCCAGTTATTTCTAACAAACATATAACCAAGAACCAAACATACAGAAGTTTCTAGAATTCATAAGAATGTGCAAAAGACCCATAGCTTTTCCTGCCCTAAAGACACTTACAGTTTAGTCCTGGGGAAAAGGGCATTTTACCCAGGATCATTTCCTTTAGGAATTAAAAAAAACAAACCCCAAGCTGAAGCAGCACCACAGCAATGATGTAAACAAGAACCTGGCAGTCCACGCTCTCTATGAGACACGCGTACTTCCAAGTTTCAGCCAAAACACTCGCAAAACACTTTACATGCAGCTGTTATCTACTCCGAACTCCGGCAATTCAGTTTAGAAAGATGAATAAATGATATAAGATTCCCCAAAGCAAACGATTTTAGAGTGTAAGTAACACCCCGAGGGGGTACCATGGTTTTCTCCGGGATTTCAAAACACAGGCATCAGAGGAAGAAGATTTCGACAAATCCTCAACTGTTGGCGCCTGGGCTTAATGAAAGGAGTCCCCCGCGCTGACCGCTGCCCACAGGTCAACACCTCCGAGGACGGACAGACTCTAGAAGGTGAAGCATGACCCTGGGTCACGGTGCCGGGGCCAGGCGGGAAACGAACGTTCCCGTGGCGCTGTGAGCCCCATGGGGAGTCTGTGCTTTGGCGAGCTGCTCTGACTCTTTAAGGAAAGGATTTACCTTTATCAGGCACAACTGCTAATTTTTCTAATTTTCACAATCAAATAACCAATTTCTAATTAACTTGAATTAACTCAGGCATCGTACCAAAGCATTACATATCTCTGTTAATAAGCAAATTGATAAATTCCAGATGTAAAAGTCTGAAGTCATCACAAATGATTCAAGCATTAAGAACTCGTTGTAAGGGGCGCCTGGGTGGTTCAGTCTGTGCAGCGTCTGAGTCCTGATTTCGGCTCCGGTCATGGTCTCAGGGCCGTGAGATCCAGCCCCGCAGTGTGCTCGGTGCTCAGCCGGGGTCTGCTGGAGACTCCCCCTGTCCCTCTGCCCCTCACTGCACTCACACTCTGCCTGTTTCACTCTGAAATAAATAAATAAATCTTAAACACACACACCCCTCATTTTAAAAACTACAGCGTTTATCTCTGGCAGACCACCAAGCAACATTTTTCAACCCATTTCACTGGTCCTGGCCTCCCCCTCTGCCTCCAGTTGCTCTCTCTGTCACATCTTGCTTTCTCTGTCACATCTCTGGGAAGGACACCTGAACAGGTAAATTCACAGATGAGTACATCATCTCCACCCACACGAAGCCCTAGCTTCAGTCATGCTCCCAGGGGTGGAGGCAGACTCAGCGAGGACGAGTGTCCGGGTGCACGGGGAGGAGCGTGGAAACCGTGCCCTGCTCAGCCTCTGTGCCAGCTCGGACTGCGATGCCGTGGTTTCAGGGCAAGGAGCCGACCACTGGCCCGAGGCCCTGCTCAGGGGCTTGGTCCACATCCCCATTCTACTGGCTTGTCACCAGAGGGTTCCCTTTCCCCTCTTTCTACCTCTGATTCCTGTGTCTCTTCAAACCCACCAAGCACCTCACACTGTAGGCACCTAATAATTGTTGTTTAATTAATTACGGCGAGGAAATTGATATGCCCAACACACTGTTCCTGAGCAAAGAGGAGTCACAGGAGACCAGGTGGGAAGCCCACATGCGCGCACGACGACGCACTTACCCGAGACTGTTGAGCTGAAACGATCGCGGTCGTTTCCCAGCAAGAGGGACTTGTGTCTTCTGGGAAGCAGAACCTCGGCCACCCTCTCACCCCTGGCGCGCTCCCAGACCGTCGCGGAGGACACCCCGAGACTTCACCCGCCCGCAGGCAGGAAGTCGATCCCCAGCGCGCGTCCCAGGCGTCGGCCACTAGAGAGGCTCCCGCGGCTCCCGCCACGCTCCCCTTCAGTGCGCGGGCTCCACCCCGGTCCGGCGCTCCCACATCTCTCGGTCGTTTTCCTTTTTCCCACGTAGATTCTCGGAGGAATTCCTTCTTGGACGAGGCCCGGGCCGGCCCCCCATCTCCCTCTCGACTCCGTCTGCAATTCAGGGTCCTGCTATGCACCCCTGCCTCCTCCCCACCTCTTGGCTTCCAGCGTTGACCACGGGCGTCGTGCGTGCGGAAGGCATGGGACGACTGTGGGTGGGTAACACTTTATCAGGAGAAAATGAGCTTGAGTGGTTTTCAAGAATCCATGAGTCTGCAAAGACCGGAGGGGAGCCGCAAAGCCCCATCGCAAAGCTGCCGGGGGTCACCCTGCCTCACCCGTCAGGCGGCCGCGGCGCGCCGAATCCAGGCCGTGGCACACAAGGTCCAGCTGTGAGGCTCAGCAAATCACAAATGACTGTAAGTCTCGGACCTTCAAGGTCTCCTACAAATAGCCCAAACCAGAAAGGTTAAATTGCAAATTCCAATCGTCTGCTGAATCAGGCCCCAAGGCCAACCACGTGGGCCACCAAAGCCACAGATGCCCAGTGGACCTGACAGGACAGAAAGGGCTCCAAGTTCATCTCATTGTTTTAATCAGGATACAGCAATGGTTCATTAACATGGCTCGTCCCAAACTCCAGCTCAGCTTGCCGCCTCCCAGACGTGGCGGGGAGGTACAGTCGTCGGGGACGGTCTGGACTGAAGGTAGCAGAAGACCCCGCTCACTGGGTTATACTGGAGAGATGGGTCCCAGGACAGGGACTCCCAAAATGGCCTGGTGGGACACTGACAGATGCAGCAACGTCGTCAAGGACACTGGTGGGTCATCTTCCCTCTTCTCCTCCACCTGCCGCCGCCTGGCTCCTTCCGCGGCCCGTCGCCCCTTCCGCATAGCACGGAGGCAGCCCGACACCCCGCAGAAGAGACAGCTAGTGCTCTCCTGTCTCCTGGTCAGGAGCCAAAATGTCCCACAGGAACCCCTCAGCCTTTCATTGGCCCCAAGCGCTATGACACGCCCACACCTAACACAGCCGCGCGCTGGGAGCATGGAACAGTCATGACCAGCTTGGACCTTGTGTCTGAAACCGAAATTAATGCCACCGGTTGAGAAGATCCCAACCTTTCTTGTTTTTAATGAAATGGGAGCATCGACATGGATATAAAGTGCACAGCGACATTCCTGCTTACCCGCGTGGAGCCGTGATGGAAGAGCTCTTGCCACGAATTATGGTCCAGTTTAAGAAGCTCGGGCTTAGGCCACTCCTGGCCTCCCCCTGGGGAAGGAGACCTAGCCTGCCTCTCCGGAAGCACTTGACCAGGCATGGCAGGAAAAAAGAAAAAGAAGAAGAAGAGGAGGAGGAGGAGGGGGAGGAAGAAAAAGACCTGGCCAAGACAGCGTTCTGTTACAAAGAAGGGAGAAGGTATCAGACCCAAAGCAGTAGGTGAAGAGGGGATCTGGTAACTTGAGGGAGACAGTGGTCACACGTGCAGAGAGACAGAAGGACTCTGAGCCAGGTTAACCCCCAGCCGTGCCAGCAGGCTGCCCATGGGGCCCTACGTCAGCTGACGCAGACACACTTCCAACCGAAGGCATGAAGCAGTGATGGCGGGGTGTGGATCACAGGCAGAGAAGGCACAGCGGATTCAATTTCAAGCTAGCAGCACGGACGAGGGTCCTTGCCACCTGATGAGCAAGTGAGAGGTCGTCGCTAACCGCATGCCGGATTTATCGGTTTCCTATGATGAGCTTATGATACTGCTGAAATCATGATGCGGCTTTTAGCGCGGTGTGACTCGGGAGACAGACATGGTGAGGGTTGTTGTCACCAGGAGGCCTTCTGCCTTCTGCGGTACCGTCTTCGCAACCTGACACAAGGAAATTCATATTTAGTGAAGAAGGAAATTACTTTGGGTATGTATCATTCAAATCCTTAAGGATTATTGGCTAATTAGGAGCACAGTAATGTAAATTTGCCTTGTGTCAGGTTTTCAGGAACAGTAAAATAACATAATTAAGCAGTGAACAAAGCAGATCATTTAAAGGCACTCGTGGCTGCACATGGATATGAGGGCGAGACGCACGCATTGGCCTGGAAACCAGAAAAACCCGGTCCACGCCGTAGGGGCCAGAAATGGTTCTGAACAACAGAGGAGAAACTGTGTAAACTTGATTTAAATATATTGGTATGTCTTATGTGAAGGTTTTCATCGAAGAATTCCATTAGGCAATTAAATAATTCATTGAAAGGAAACAGAAGTTTTTTTTGAAAAAAATAAAAATGAATCCAAACTAAGTCATTTTTAAATAAGCAGAGTGAGAAGCTGAATAAAAACATTCTAGAGCTGGAAACCCTAATAAAATGAGAAGATACAATTTTAGATGGCATTTCCCTGCTTCAACTTCTCTCTGGACTTGCGGTTGTGTGTGCAAAATTACCCGTAAAGCTGGAAAGCTTCGGCTGAAACTGTTTTCTCCGACTGGCCCGGGGAGCCCTGAGACTCCGAGACTCGAAGCCCACGACGCAGGAGCTGATGCTCTGACTGTCCGCTGCTAACGAAGGAGCCACCTCTGCACTCAGAAACATCGAGAAGGCAATTCTAAAAACCAACAAATTCTAAAGGACTTTGGAAGAGACTTAACATCCTTTCAGAAGTGCCCTCTTCCCTCCTGCTCCTCTGCAGAACGGGGGCATGGTGTCCGGTTTGGTCCAGCCGACCGAGGGCAAAGAGATGCTGCATCCACCTCCGGGGGGTCCCCGGGGCCAGGTGGGCACTCGGACCCCCACCACCACCTCCTGCCGCCACCCCTCCTCCGGCTCCCAGGGAGGGCTCCACAATGACGTCACTCCTCCAGCCTCCCTGGCTCCATACAAGTGAATGAGGGACGAGAATGGAAGCAGTAAGAGAAGGAAGGGAGAGGAGTCCGGTGAAGGCAGACGAGGACACGGAAGTCAGGGAGGAGGATGTCATGAGACAGACACGAGGCGTTTGGAAGGAAGCGAGCAGAGCGGGAACAGGGGTTCTGATGTCAGCAGCACGAGAAAGAAAAGACGAGGCTGTGGGGAGTTGGCACAAATAGGTAGGTTGAATAAAATCATTTTTAATCCTGGCCTCCAAAAGTCCACAAGAACATCCATCAGCCAAGCAGTTAGAAAGCCCCAGAACCCGTGTCTTGATAAAACACCGGTACCAGCAACAACGCAGGCGTTGCCAGCAGGAAAGCCTCTGGGATGACGTCAGTTCGCAACAGGAACAAAGGAAAGAAGAAAACCAAGTGCACCTCGATGCCGGCTAAGTTTCCCTCTGGCAAACCAAGGGAAGGGCCAGAAGACGGCAAATCTGAGCAAAGGCTGGCGCGGCCGCAGCGTGCTGTTTGCTCTGTTGGCCTGATTTATAACCACGGTTTTTTGTTATAATTTAAGTTCCTTCAGGCCCTTCCCGAGACTAATGAGTGACCACAAATTGCCGCATCTCCTACCTTCTTTCCCCCCGAATTGAATCCGAAGGTTATGACTTGGGAATGTGTCCTCAAACAGGGACTGGTCTCTGAACTTGCCTACCCGTGGCCCCCAAACCAGCTCTCTTCCATAAGCAATTCTGCACACGTCACTCACTCCGATCCCTTTGAAGAAATAGTGACGAGCCTCGCATGAGCTGGCATGTCACCTCTGGCTTTGGCCTTTCATTTTTTCCCTTGGGATCCAATGGCCACATCTTGGATAGGCCATGCTGAGGGTCCTGTTCGTAAATCGCACAAAGCAAAACGCTTGGAAAAACTCTTTGGTGCTGATCCGTGAACTCTCCAGTCTCTAGAATAAACAACATTTGAGCTACAGAAATTTCATCAGAGGGTTACGTACGAGTCTTACTGAACGGACTCTTAAACCCCGGAGATTAACGCGCAGTATAGGTAATGCAGAATTCCAGTGCTGTACGATTTGCAAGAATTCAGATTGTGTGCCTGTTCTTTGGGCCTTTTTACATGAATTTTGCCTTCAACAGTATTTACCATCCTTTGAAAAGTGGGTCACTATATTCTCCTGCCACCGAGTGATCAGAAGAACCAAAGAAAATAGTCATTAAGTTGACAAAATGTCCCATACATCCACGTCAGTTAAAAGGAAAAAAATCACTAAGATCTTCCCCGTGCCACTTTCCAGGATTCCTGACATCTGTCATAAAACGCAGGCCATATGTCTTCTCCTTCCATTAAGGAGACTCATCACATAACCAGGGCTAAGGTTCTGTCAAAAAGAATTATTGACTTATAAGCATATCTTCCCCCACCCTGCTAATGATTTCCACAAATACACCCACTGATCATCTTTTTTTATGTGCTTTACAGAAATTACTGGGAGGCCCAGGGGGCCATTTGGGGTCCTGTGCTTAGGGATTTGACAGGTAATGTTAATGAGACGCTCATCCGTATTTACTTCAGGATTTATTTGTTTAGAGCAGAGTGTTCTGGTCGCGTGGACCTTGCTGAACTGGCCAAGGGGGCGAAGGGCAGGGGGACAGCAGGAGAAGGTAGCCGCTCCAAGCCCCCCATAAAGCGGCCGCCCGGGCGCCGTTTACCACCTCTCCTGCAGGGACTGCATCCGTCTGCCCTCATATTGTCAGGTTGACAAGAGGAGAAAAAAAATTAACCAAAAGCCAAATCAAATAAATGTGCAACTCATAAATTCTGCAGCTAAAAATTTACCCCGAGGGATCCCAGCAGTGCACAACGGCAGGCGCCCCTCCTGCCCTCTTAGAGGGATGATAAGTGAAGCCCGGCTCTTGCACCGGGAGCCCCTCCGCCGAGCACACCAGGCCCCCGTCTGCGGGCTGCTCGGGATGATCGCCTCCCGTGCCGGTGGAGGGACCCGCCGCGCTTGCGGGCCGGGCAGCACCAGGCCGACCGTGTGGGCAGCACAGGCCGGACCCTTCCGGGCTGGGGCACCAGGGCAGGCCACCGTGGGGCACCAGCAGGCCAGGACGACCCATCCCAAAGAACACCACGGTGTGTCCCTTTGGACTCGGAGGTGCAGTTTAACAAACGTCCCTCTTGGTCCCAAGGATTCAGCCAAACTCAGGAGAGAGCCGTCTTTGGAGAAAGCCCAGCTGCTGCCCGGCACCCCGAGGCAGGGGCACGGGGTGCAGAGTGAACTCTTCCAGCAGCCCTCTCCGAGCCGTTGTCCCGGATGTGTCTTCAGAGCGTATGCGACTTGCGCTAGTGTTTGGGCCAGTTCGCCAGGAAGGCCAGGGGCCCCAGACCTAGCAAACTAAGACTTGCAAACTAAGCCCTCTCCCAGGCCATCCTGGTTGTCCAGGGGAAATTACGTTCTCATTTGGAAAAAATGGCAAACCGTTATGTGCAAATGGCCAGCTCCTGGAAGGTCCTACTGCTTCGCAGACCTCTGTTCCCCACACGCCCGGGGAGGGCAGGAAGACCAGGAGGCAACAGGCACACCTCCTTCGCGGCCCAGGTGGCTTCTACCTGAGAGCAGAGAGGAAGAGCCGTCAGAGCCCTTGGACCTCAAAGAGACGGACGATGAGTCTCATATGCTTCTAGATGATTCTTCCGGCTCGGACTTGATGAAGAGACTCGTGAAGACGCACCGTGTGGATATTTGCCAAACCTCCTGTCCCGCGGGGAGAGTGAAAAAGAGAAGCCCAACTTTTTATAACCACCAGGTCTGAAGGCTTAGCAGAGCTTTTTCTCTCAAATTACCAAAAAATAGTAACATACTTTGGCCTCAGCTGTAATTTGTGGTGCATCTCACACGAGGCATTTGTAGACTAATTTCAATAAGTAAATGTATACATGCACGTGTGTACTTTGTTAATGTGACGCATTTCTACACTGCCACTCACGGAAAAACACGGCGTTTTTCCAGCTTCTCTAAGATACAACGCACAGCGCCGGCACCATATTTCCCTGTTAGCTGGAACTATGAATTTAATACAAACTCACATATATAAAATTGCTTTCCACCAGCAAATGTTTTCAACTCACAAAGCCCTTATTTTTAAGGCATGCGTTCACGAGGATAGCCAGGGAAATGTTCAACACGCCCCAACCCAGATCGCCGGGTCTTGTAACAGAAAAGGAAAGAGGGGCTGCCGGCATGAGTTAGGTCAGACTGCGGATCGTAATAAAACTCTTTCCTAAATGATGCCGCAAGGAACCCGCGGAGGTGAGAACAGGTTTTAAGGAACAGAGCGTGTTTTTATGTTTTTAAAACAAGAACAAATGAGTCACTGTCAAAAATAGTTCTTGTTAATAATTATTTGCTATCAACACTCTGTTAAATTGGGATTTTCTCCTTCTGCGTGGGCGATAAAAGAATTGATTAGCTGTCACTTTTAGGTGCTGAGTGACACCTATCTGAGGGGAGAAGGGCCTCTCTTTGCCATTTTGTTTCCATGAATGTAGGCATTTTGACTAAAACGCTATTCTGAGTCTCTCTCTGGCTTTGTCCCTGAAATTCGGAGCCCGCGTTCTAGGAAATGCCCACACGGGAATTGTTCTTTCCGAAAGGACACACCCTTAGATCTGCAGGGCCTTATTTCGTATCACAAAAGAGGAGACCCATAAATCAACTAAAGGTAAAAGTAAAATCTGTAATAACCCGCCACCCCTTCTTCCCCCTCCCGCATCACAGCACATAAAACTTTGTGTCAAAAGGTCTCACATCACGAGAATTCATCAAAAACTCTTAAAATACTCTATGTGCCTCCTTCTGATGGCTAATTTGACTTCCCTATGGTGAAGCACTAATTTCTTATCTCAATCAATTGGTACAATATCCTTTTCCATCAATCACGGGGTGGGGGGCGAGTAGTAAAACAGCACTCCACTCTGCTCTCCTCTCCTCTCCTCTTCTCTTCTCTTCTCTTCTCTTTGCGAGTATAAAGCAAAATGGAGCCGAGAGGAGAAAATGGTTTCCCGCCAGGAAAGCCCGCTGCACGGACGGGGAACAAAGAGAGTGCGAAGACATACAAATGGCTATCAGACCCATGAAAAAATGTTCATCATCACTAGCCATCAGGGAGATTCAAATTAAAGCCACACTGAGATACCACCTCACACCAGTTAGAATGGCCAAAATTAGCAAGACAGGAAACAACGTGTGTTGGAGAGGATGTGGAGAAAGGGGAACCCTCTTACACTGTTGGTGGGAATGCAAGTTGGTGCAGCCACTCTGGAGAACAGTGTGGAGATTCCTCAAGAAATTAAGAATAGAGCTTCCCTATGACCCTGCAATTGCACTGCTGGGTATTTACCCCAAAGATACAGATGTAGTGAAAAGAAGGGCCATCTGTACCCCAATGTTTATTGCAGCAATGGCCACGGTCGCCAAACTGTGGAAAGAACCAAGATGCCCTTCAACGGATGAATGGATAAGGAAGATGTAGTCCATATACACAATGGAGTATTATGCCTCCATCAGAAAGGACGAATACCCAACTTTTGTAGCAACATGGACGGGACTGGAAGAAATTATGCTGAGCGAAATAAGTCAAGCAGAGAGAGTCAAGTATCATATGGTCTCACTTATTTGTGGAGCATAACAAAGAACATGGAGGACGTGGGGAGATGGAGAGGAGAGGGAGTTGAGGGAAACTGGAAGGGGAGATGAACCATGAGAGACTATGGACTCTGAAAAACAACCAGAGGGTTATGAAGGGGAGGCAGGGGGGTGGGGGGGGGGGTGGGAGGTTGAGGAACCAGGTGGTGGGTAATAGGGAGGGCACGTACTGCACGGAGCACTGGGTGTGATGCCAAACCAATGAACACTGTTATGCTGTAAGTAAACAAATAAAAAAATGACAAAAAAAAAAGAGCAGGGGAAAAAAAAAAGTGTGGGGAGGAGAGCGGAGACGGGGAAGATGGCAGACGCCGCAGAGGACCCAGGGGTGGGGGGCACGAGCAGCTCCAGCAGAGCAGAAGGAATCTCGACAGCGTCCAAGGCCAAGTGCAGCTGAGGGGAAGAGCCAGTAAGAAAGTGAACACGGTGCCGGGACCCGATGGATGTGACAGGGGATGTGAACAAGTCACACCTCGACAGGGAGGACGACCGCGGCCGGGAGAAGACAGATCGAGCTTTCCTTTCCCCGGAAATGGAAGGGAAGTGGCCAGGCTGGCTGAGAAAACACACGCCCCCACGGAGAGGAAGGGAGAGGAATTACCTAAGTGAACTCGGCCCTTGAAGAAGCCAGGAAAAGACTGGAGCTGTGGCAGGCGGTGGGGACGGACCGAGGTTGGAGAGGGGGCAGAGGGCAGAGGGCAGAGGGCAGGGCTCGGCCACTCCACCCCCCAGAACAGAAGCCACAGGCGGGAAGCACCCGCCACCCCTGCCGCCACCTTGCCTGGTTGGCTCCGGCCCCGTCAGCCCTCCCGCGACGGCGACTGAACGCGCAGCCGGAGCCGCAGGTCTCCTGCCGCCATCTTCTAGAAGTGACAGTGGCCTGCTTCATGGCTAATGCAGAGGAGTAAGACGCCGTGACAGCTGGGGACAGGGAGCTCCGACGGGCTTTGCTAGGTGCCAGGACCGCAAGCCGTGTGCTCCTTCGGGCAGGCTCTGGGGCCAGGCGCCTCGGTGACCGCTGCAATCCCAGCTCCTGCGAGCAACAAAGCAGATGAAAACAACTTTCTGATCGGACGTGGGAAGCTGGTGTCCGACATGGACATCTTCAGTTTGGGGGAAAATAGGTTAGATTGATATTTTTGTTGGAGAAGATGCCCGGGGCGAGCCGTTACTGCTGCCCTGGGCATGTGCTCTGAACACAGAGGTCAGGTAGACCGCCGTGCGCCCCAGAGCAAGGCACACAAGGGCACTGCCATGCCAGGTGCTTTAACCGTCCCCAAAACGTACATCGGCTTGTCGGGCCCTCGCTGCAAGCTTGCGGGGCAAGCGCGGGTGTGTACCCTAACCCTGGAGGACATACGGCAGGTCAGATGACTCGCTGGGCCCCCGGGTAGAAAATCCCATGCTGACGTGGATCCGTAGCCACAGCTGATGGCTTCTGACGTCAGGTGTCACCCCAGCCTGCGTCGCGGCCAAGGGCTGGGTTCGTGGATCCTGCTGGGACACTGAGAGGGAAGGGAAACCCTTCTTCAGCAAAGGCGAGACGGCCAGGGATGCCAGACTTGGCCACCGAACATACACGATTCCAGTGAAATCTGAAACTCAGATCAGCACCAAGTATTCTTTTTTTTCTTTTAAAGATTTTATTTCTTTATTTGACAGAGAGATCACAGGTAGGCAGAGAGGCAGGCAGAGAGAGAGGAGGAAGCAGGCTTCCCTACTAAGCAGGGAGCCCGATGCGGGACGCGATCCCAGGACCCTGAGATCATGACCTGAGTCAAAGGCAGAGGCTTTAAGCCACAGAGCCACTCAGGCGCCCCTTGCAACAAGTATTCTTTAGTATAAGTATATCCCACACAATATGTAGGATATACTTTTACCAAAAAAATTTATTTGTTGTTTATCTGAAAGGCAAGTTTAACTAGGCGCTTGGTATTTTATCTGGCAGTCTTAGCAAAGGCCAATGTTAGTTCATCCAGCCTTTCCTCCAATCCAGGGAGAAGGCCCCAGAACAGGTGAAAATACCCAATGACATGCCTTCCCAGAGGCCAGGCCCTGTAGGGCGTCACATTCCTTTTGAAACACTTCCTCCTCTTATCACATCAGTTCCTCCCTAGAGAACCGGGACACGGGCATCACTATGCCAACATCATGGACAAAGGAAACTGTCATCAAACTCGAAGGGACTTAGGAAACTCGGTGAGAGAACCAGGGCACAAGCCCCTGAGCATGAGTCCAGGCTCTCCATTTAAAACGAGGATGTCCTGGACCATCTTCACCCATAGGACCAATACCGTTCGGCGCCTTCTAAGAGCCATAGATGTGGTTTCCTTTCCACAGTTTGAATCCAACAGCATGACGGTGATATCAACGACCGTGGTCAGCTCATAGTTTGTAAGGCAGGAGGGCATCAAGGCAGCAACGCTCCACTAACGTAGCACGGCAAGGGCGGGACCCCAACTCTTCCAAAGGCCCAAAAGCTTAGAATAGAAATGATTTGAAAAAAATTTTAGAACGAGGTAGATTCATTATTCTCATTTCCATGTTCCAGATCTATTAATTCAGCCTCTAAAGTAATCTTTGTCCAGAGTGCATAACTGTATCAAATACTCCTGTTATCAAAGCTTTCTTTCCCTAAAAGGCAAAGATAATATGGACTGGGTATTCTTTTCCTACACATAATTCATTTAAGTCAGAAATGTTCTCAGATGGCTTCTTTTTTCCCCACTCTCCAAGTTTACGTGCGCCATGATCCAGGAAGATATAAATTACCAGTGGGAGAAGGGGGCAAGGCTGCTCCCTCCCAGGACACAAACACCGCGATTTCATTTTCCTGATACTTTTATTTTGCTGCTAATAAAATTGGGTGGTTAAACCTCCATGGTAGAGTATGAATGTAACAGCAGAGTTAAGCTTTAACACCAGCAAAAACTCTATTAAAATGTTGCCCCAGAGACTGTAAATTTGAATTCTGGCGCTGCTGGTCAGGTTGGGCCTGAAAACTAAGGAGAGGCAGTTCCTAAGTCTTGCTGAACAGGCCACACAGAAGGATTCTTTTTCCTTTGGACTAATTTCCTCACAGAGAAGAAAAATATGAAGAGGTAAGGCCTCCCAATTCCGAGCTGACTTGTAAGAAGAACGAGCCATCAAGACGCAGAGGAAGGGTCTCGGGGCGCACCTGTGCTTGGCCTGGCCGAGGAAGCCCTGCCGGATGAGGGCAAGGAGGGAAGAGCACCAGACCTTGCGATGCCCTGTGAGGCGGACGAAAACTGCTTCATGGTAAGAGCTACGTCCAGGAAGATGACACAGTCCAGTTCGGGGAGAAACAAACGTCACTCTGCACCGTCAGGACGTGGGCTGTGATGTGCCTGGTTCTCGGCCCTGGACACCCTCCGTTGGCCGTCTGACCCAGAGGCTCCTCGTCAGCCAAATGCAGGTCACGGTCTGAGATGACCCAAGAGGGTCACAGCTTCAAAACGTAAACCTTTATTAACGTGCTTAGGGACTCTTCGAGGGGACAAAGGAGCTCATGAAAATGGCAAATGGTTCAAATTCAGTGTTCATGGTGTTCACTCACTTAATGCTAAAAACGTCCTTTAAAGTAGACAAGGGAGAAAAAGTCAGTTCCTGGCTTTTATCAGCAAGAAGGAGTTTACAGCTTTATTTGGAAAAAAAAAATAGCACTTGTAATATCACCACAATGTCAAGAATTATACAAACAAACAAAAAATTTCAAGGAGGCTTGCATTTTATATGGCATAACCAGAAGCACGGAGATCAGCCAAACTCTGTTAGAACTGGTGAGAAATCTAGAGAAATTCTGTAACCGACTTGGAACCTTGCAGTCCGTCCGAGAGTCAGAACAAATTAAAAGGCAGGCGATAATTGACAGCCCGGTTATCAGACTCCTTCCGGTCCTTGCGTGAAGGCAGCAGCGATACCCGTGTGACGGCACACTTGCAGAGCGACCGTTCAATACACGTTTTACTAACACAATCAATGAATTTAGCAAAGATGTGTTTAAGAAGAGAGTATTTGAGGATTTAGGAGCAGGTTTTAGAAATGAAATGGAGGATAAGCTAACAAATCTATCAGAAATAAGATCAACAACTTAAAATTTAAACCAATCTTGAGCATATATTTGAACTTGGATATGCGGAAATGGTACACAAGTCCCCACGGTTCAGCGAGGCGGTCGGAGGATCAGCGGCCCTATAGACAGTTAAATTACTCAGGAAGCCAAGGAATTTATCAAACATGAATTTCAAAGTGGATTCCGGCCTCCAGGAAAAAATGGAAGTGCCCATTAACGCACATACAAAATAAATGTTGTCTACAAACTCTCTGACGCTGTTTATTTTTGTGGCCACAAATGGGCTAAAGGTTTTTAATTTACATAAAGTGGGACAAAGAGCCTTCCCCCTTCGATCGAAGTCATCTGGGTCCAAGTTGGGCAAAACTACTCACAAATCCTGAAGTATAGCGATTTCCCCGACAGGTACAACACCAAGAATCATTTGTCCCCTTTCACATCTCTCGGTGCATTATTTATAACCAACTCCAATTTGAGGACGTTAACATTAAATAGGTTTCCCACATGGAGGACGTTCGTACAAACCCATCATGTATTATGAATGAAAATTTTAACAGCTCGCCAAAATTTGTCAAAGCAGATGGGTTGGAATGGACTGAACACCGAGTAAGTGATAGTCTTGAGAAATTTGGGCAGCATTTAGCTCATAACCTCAATATTTGTTTTATCGATCAAAAGAAATGTTAACTTCATCTATTGTTGACAGATAATTTATCAAAAAAATGTTTTAAATAAGGGAATATTTCATATCTAAGGTGGCTCGGGAAATTAGTGACTGGCCGTTGGGCCTGAGCCGCCCCCGAGGAGGGAAGATGGAGCATCAGTTGTGAGACGACGGGGCCCCACAGCAAGGGAGGGACAGAAGGAAGGCAGGCGGGCAGACAGGCCGGGCCGAAGGGTGAGTACAGGTAACTCCCATGAATGCCATGTGACCCGCACTTCCTTGCCCAAGAAAACTTGACATACAAGGGAATAAGACTCATGTTTCTGAAGACCCCAGCCTTCACCCGCTTTGGTCGGCTCTCAGAGTAAATCATGCTGACGTTTCTCTTCTGTTCAGCAATCTCCGCGGCAAGTCCTTCTGATGGAACGTGATTGTTTTCCCCTCTAATCCCACAGCCACTGCCTGAGAGCTGAGGGCTGACAAAGCCACACACACCGTGGGCCCCAACGTTCAAACTCCCTGCCGTTCACACGTAATGGCATCCAGCAGGAGGAAGTCATCTGACCTAACATCGAAATTCACATCGCCTGCTTCTCCTGGTGACTTGAAGTTCTCCTCATGTGTCCTTATAAGGTCACCCTCCTACATGCCGATGAGTGAGGAGAACAGGTCATCTCTTTGGGTCTCTCGGTCCCCATGCCCATGAAAGAATTAGGCATGGTGTTCTGGAATGTCCCTTCTGACATTCTGAGAGTCCCTGAAATTGTGTGTTTTTAAATGTCCATGCCCATCTACCTCAGGTGCATGAATGAACAAAGTGGCATCCCCTTTGCAAAGATGGGGAGACTTACCCGTCAGTTCTGCATCTATCATCATGCAAGGCAAGGGACGGCTTCGGTCTTGCTGCCAATGGGCCATTTGCTTGTGACGTGGTTACCACGCAGTGGTCCTTCCTTATTGGCCCTGCTCTCACACACCAGGGTTTGGAAGTCCTTCTGTGTTCTCACTGACTGCAAGACTTGCATATGGATCCCTCGTCAGCGCTGCCTGGAACTGGCAGGAATATGGGCACTTGCCGGGATGGACAGCACGCTGGAAACACACTCCAACCTCAGGTGGTCGGAGCGACACCTCCACGGCTGGTCAGATGGGGTGAAGCACCAAACATCTAGACTGTATTTGCCCCAGGCACAGACTTTGGCCTACCCCACGACGGCCGGCCTGACCCAGGACCCAGTCATGCTGTGCAAATCGACCTTTTGTCAACAGGGTCTCAAGCAGAAACTGAAGCTTTGGGTCCCTTCGTGATCTGTGTTGGGGAAGTGACAACAAGACCTCTTGGCCCTTTGCCCAGTGAGGGGGCTGGGAAGTCGTCTCACCCAGCCCCACCCTACACTCACGGGATGCTTAGGAGACCCCAGAGACCACATTCTCTGTTCCGTGCCACCAGCAGGACCAAAACATGTCATGCACTCTGGTCTGGCTACTCCTTCCAGCTCTCTGTTGACCCCCGGTCCAAGAAAGCGAAACAAGGCCATCCTGCGTCCAGACCCCAGCCTGAGTGGGCAGCTCACTCACAGTCCTCACGAACACGCCTGCATTAGTCTTCTCGGGCTGTCATACCAGAGTGTAAACTCAAGGTTGGCTCTCCTGAGGCCTCCCTCCTTGGCGTGCAGACGGCCACCTTCCCTGTGTCCTCACACGGTCTTCCCACAGTGCGCCTCTGTGCCGCATGTCCTCTCCTCCTAAGGACACCAGGCACACGGGGTTAGTCATGCAAGGTTAGGGTCCCTCTGTATGATGTCATTTTACCCTCTCACCTCTTTAAAGGCTCTATACCCAAGTGCAGTCGCACTCTGAGACCTTTCAACCTATAAACTTGGGCGGCGGGCAGAGTCAGTCCATAACACGCACGGGCCTGGCTTCTGCCCCCACTCCTGGAAGCTTGCTTATGCTGCATAGAGTTCATTACCAAACTGGCCGCTCTCCCCTGGAAATAACATCTGCCCAGAAATGACAAGTGCTAAGGCAGCAGCTGTAAGAGAAATCGGAGGGAATTCTACCCACACGACCAGACAACCCGGGGTGGCAGGGCTCACAGCACAAAGCCCGCTCACATGCCTGGAGTCTTTGATCTTCCAACCCACTCCGCGAGGGAGGCTGGGGAGGTATTAATCAATGAACACAGATTAATTTATGAGATGACGAGATGCAGAGAAAGTTGCCCAAGGTCACACAGCTAATTACGGCCCAAGTCTTGCGACGCCAAGAACATACTCCTTCCACTACCCCTCGTGGTCCCCTGTGCAAAGCGGGGACGCCTGGAATACGATTTCACAGCACTTCCTTCAAGTTCAAATGCGTTTATCATCTTGCATGAGCTATGACCCCCGCCTTCCCACAAGAAGATCGTATCACAACAAAAACACACATGGTGCAGGTGGGTAACATGATTTATTAAATTTTCTCAATTTCATGTATAGGAAGTTCCTCCACACAGGAAAATTTTCTAAATATTGAAAACATATGTACATAGGACAAAGCTCCGAGAGGGAAGGAAAAAAAAAAGGAAGGAAGGTTTATTATAATACATCACACATAATAAATGTTTTTTTAACAAAGTCTGTATGAACTTTCCACATTAATCAAAAGTGAATGCTGCATGATTCTGTATAATTAACCAGGAAGTCATATTACAAGTGATAAATATCATGAACAATAAAGTGAAGCAGACGAATGCTGACCTTAAGTGCTCATTAACGATGCAGGGTTTTTGATGGTCCACAATGCAATTATTACTTAGTTAATTGAAGGGTCAAGTTTCCCAAAGATTAATAATTAGACTTACAGTGGCCTGCTCATCAGAGGTTTAATAAATGCTAAAACAGGCCCCTTTAGGCTGCCATAATATCTGAATCAGAACCTTTGGCTTCCCGCTGTCCTTGCAAGGGGACTTGACAGAGCAAGCCCCTGTCCCTAGACAAAGATGAGCTGAGGACCCACGCCAAAGCCTTGAACCTTGACTTTGGGAGTGTGGGGCTATCTCGACACCATTCCCAGGGGGCAGCGGGATAGACAACAGACTCTGCCAGGCCTCACCGGAGTCTGGGACCTCCAGAGAGCTCTGGCCCCAGCCGTGGTGACTTTGAGACAACTGAGAGAGTGTCCAAGGGCACCTAAAGAAAAGGACTTTGCGTTTACGAGATGCGGGAAAGGTATGACAAAATGCACACTTGCAAGTCAGAATACTCGCTCCTTCTCTGTACTTCTTTGGCCAACACCCTCCTTCGTGACCCAAACAAATTCAGAATGTCCTACGTCTTGGGCAGCTCCCCCATCCTCACCGGGGCGGTGGAAACCCTCCATTAGTAGCACCCAGCGTCTTTGCACCACTCAGGCAGGCGACACCCCAGTGAGCCTGCGCCTTCCAGCCTCTGAGCCTGCCCGCTGAGCTCTCCCGTGCGCACACCCTCCCTCCCTCCTTCGCTCCTGCCTCCTGGACCCGCATCCGTTCTTCAAACTTCAGGTGAACTACGACCCTGTCCAAAACACCTTCCCACGGAATCTCAAAATGCGAATAGCCTCTTCTGTACCCAACAGCATGTGACTTGCTTCTCCCTTATGGCAGTGACTTTGGATGGTAGACACGGGCCTCGTCTTCCTTCTACCTCCCTGTACACAGGGAGCTCCTTGTGGACCGGGCCAGGGGACCCTGACTCCCTCTTCCATGTGCTCAGTCAGGTGTCCTGCTTGCAGTGGGTGTGAAGAAACACTTGCTGAATTGGAGGAGTGGGCGTAGAAGGAGGGAGCAGGACACCTTCCAGAATCGCAGCGGCAAGTTCAGTGGAGCGCGGATGCGTGGGACCCCTGGGTTGGTGATGGACCAGAACATTGGGGGGGGAGGGGGGAGGGCGCCAGAGCCCTGCCACCCATGGGCTCCCTGGGAATCCCAGGAAGCAGAAGACGCCTAGTTTGATAAGTCAAAGGCAGCTAGGGACTTAGGGAGGGCACGTAATTGGAAACACGTCCATGCCCAAGGGTAGGGGATTGGTTTCATGATTACTGCCCTTCCGCCAGCAAGAGGCTGCAGAACCCCACACCAGCAGGTATAAAACAGCATGTGTTTGGGACAACATCTGCAGGAGAAAACAGTAACAGGAGGACAGACCCACGCACGCAAGTGCTAAGAGTGGCGGGGACCAGGGACGGGGTCACAGCTGACATTTTCTGTTGTACAGTTCCTGCTTGTCTGTACGTTGCAAGGCTTCTCAAGAGAGGCGTGGGGGGATTCACCCTCGGCTCTGTGAGGCGACAGCAAACTCTGAAAAAATATGCGGAACCGTCCCAAGCTGAAGCCCGTGTGGCAGCCGAGGACAGAGCAAAGGCCTGGCCACAGCTTCCCGGGGCCCCCCTGGACAACTTGGAGCGGCCCCTCCCTGTGCCAGTGAAATGCAGAGCCGTTTCAGAAAAGCCAGAGCCAAGCGCAGGAGTCCAGACCCCCTGACCTCCACCCTCGCTCCCGCTTCTCCCCTGCGGCCCCACTCTCCCTGCTCAGAGCCCACCCCAAGCCAGAGGCCTCGTGCCAGTACCTGGACCGTCCCCCTACCATCACCTCCGTCCCTGCCCACCTTCTCTCCAGGACACCCACCCACATTCCTCCTGCCAGGGGCGAGCAGACGCCCAAGACCACTGGCCCTGGAGTGCCCGCTCGCTCCACACTTCCTTCTCCCCGCTCTTAAGACCTGTATGTCTCTGCCGTGGTTCGTCGGAAGCAGTGACCCAGAGGTGAAAACTCCCTGTCCCGTGACCAATCCCTTGGTCACCAGCCGGTCACCTTTATTTATGGTTCCTGTAAAAAGAACTTGCTGTGAATTTTCACTCTGCCCTCCTATGCCCACTAATGAGGCTCATTTCATATGCACTTATCTCTACTTTCGCGGGGGCCAGCGACCTCTGAGCCCGTGCGAAAAGTCAGCCGCACCGCAGAAGGCTCCCCGGGCAGAAGGGGTCCGGGTGATCTGCAGGGTGCAAGCTTGGACCCCTCTTCGGTGGCACTGAGTGCCTATCAGGAGCATCGGATTTCAAGCCGAAACCTATGGCATCCCGGCAGCGCCGTATTTTATGTCTTGTTTTTACTTCCTTTACTCGCCTTTCAGTGTAAACAGTCCGTGTTGCTCTAAGAGGTCAGTTCCGCGCGCCGGAGCACCACGGAACTATTCAGGTTGAAAATGACACTCCTGTTTAAGACCTAGCGATTCTCAGAACACATAATTTACTGTTGTGGCTTTCCATAGGACTCATTTCATACCTCCAAGAAGGACTCGTCAACGTGTTAAATAAACATGAAGCCCGTGTCTTGTTTTCTTTCCAAAAGTACAAACATTGTGTTTCCCCAATGATTAAATACCGCTCGACCCACAACCGACCAACTATTTCACAGTTGCCTCTTCCCCATGGCTTCACTTTATGTATTAATTATTTTGTGTTCAGACAAAGGCTTTAATTAGGAGTCATAAAGGGTTTCTGAAGAGTGAATGAGTAGTTTTATCCGCATTAAACCGATAATAAACAGACATTTCTACAACAAGAAGCTGTCCGAGCACAAGCCTCAACCAAGCCTGAATCTATTAACCACTAACTAAACTCAGCCTCATAAAACATTGTTTGGGGATGTTACATGACAGTAAAAATGATTCAGATTGCCTTTATGTCCTTAAAGAGGAAATAAATTAATTGAAGTTTGGTGGATATTAAAGGCTGAGACTTGCCTGTGAATGTGAAAAATTCAACCAATATTATCTCAGGCTCCTAACAGTGATTATTAAAAATTGCTTGATTCTTTGAAATGACAGTACAAAAGCAACAAAAATCTCAGTGTATTGGCTTTTTAAGGACAAGACGTGTGCTTGATTGCAACAGAGCTGGACAAAAAGGAAAGAGAGGTTCGTTCTGCCCATTAAGCTGAAACTCCAGCCTGTGTTCCCGGAAATACACTATGTCATCAACAACGTCCCTCCGAGGGAGACTCCGAGAAGCGAGGCATCATGCCTTCCTTGGCTGCCTGTGTTCAGGAGGCTTGATGTCCAGCCTTCGAGCAGCTTCTCTCCTCCAGGTGCTGCCACAAGACCGAGTCGGGAAACCTGGCTGTCGGTCGGCCGCACGGGAGCAGAGGACCTCCGGGTGAGTGTGCACGTTCCTTCGTGTCCAGCTTTGTTCCTCATAATCACCTCGAGCCTGGCGCCACCCAGTTCGCCAGTGTGGGTCAGGTGCTGTGGCTGGTGCCCTGAGTTCACAGAACCCAGCTCAGTCCCTTTAGGGGGTGCCTTGTCAGAGTCGTCAGGGTCGGGGGGGGCAGCTTGTCTCCTATTTAACCTTCAGGGGCCTGCTCACCAGGGATCACTGGCCCTGGGAGACGGCCCACGCTCCAGGCCAATTCAAGGCCCTCCCTCCCACCTCCCAAAGCTCCTGGGTCTCCCCACCCCTGCCCTGTCCCAGAGCCCCCCTGACCAGCCCACCCCCCACCACGTGGCTGCTCACACTGTCCGGCAAAACCATCACCCAGAGGTCTTGCCTTACTGACCTGCTCTTGGCATAGAAAATGTTAGTAAAATGAGGGGCGCCTTGGGGGGGGGGGTGTCCCAGTGGGTCAAGCGTCTACCCTCAGCTCAGGTCCTGATCCAAGGATCCTGGGACTGAGCCCCATGCCCCGGTCCCTGCCCAGCTGGAGTCTCCCTCCCCCTCTGCCTGCTGCTCTGCCTGCTTGCACTCACTCTCAAATAAATACAATCTTCTAAAAAAAATCCATAGAAATGAATGGAACTGAATTTCCTTCGGCCTCTGGCGTCAGTCTGGTGACGTTTTGACGGCATGCGGAGCAGGGAGGGGCACCGTACCTGCATTTACATGGACGTGGCTCCTGTCGGCAGCCCCCACTGACCCACACGGCCTGGTCCTGGGTTTGCTTCCTCATGGACAGTTTCTTCTTCGTGAGCGGGTCGGCCCTGCCACACTGGGGCCAAACTGGGTGAGGCAAACAATGGGGCTCCTCAGGGCAGCCATGGGCCAGCTGGTCACTCCAGTGACTGGCTCTGGCCCAAGCCTCCGGCCATTCCAGACTCCAAGTCAGGGCCACAACCGCACCCTCAGACCTCGTCGGTCTGCACTGTGGGATGCAGGCCATGAAGGACATCTGGTCAGCCCCCAGAGGGGCAGCGGGTCCCCAGGGATGCTGGCAGCTAGGACAGAGGGCACAGCCTCCGTCTCCTCACTGCCGGGCCACCCTGAGTCTCTTGTCCCTGGAGCAGCCTGCCCTTCTTGTGCTCAGTCTCTTCTGCAATGATAAAGGCATCGAAGGACGTTGTTTCTGCCGCAGAAACCCCAGAAGTAATGTAAGGACGGCAGAACCAGCCAGGAGAGGCAGGGGTAGGACATCTCCTGACTTCAGAATCCTCCTAAGCCCCATTTGGCCTTAAAGGTGTGGCCACAGCCAAGTTTGAGGGAGGTGCCCAGACTGGCCCGTCCCTCACACCTCATCTCTGGCGACAGCATGACCCCCTCTACCCCCACGGTACAGTTCTGGCGCCAAAGCCGACGGTGCCACTGCTTTCCCTTCCTCCTCTCATCCCGGCCACCCATCCTCTCCAAACCCAAAGCTCCTGCTGCCTCAATCCCAAGTCACCCGCAACATCAGGCTTCAGCCCGAGAGAAAAGGGCATCTGCCCCCAGAAGGACTCTGACGTGGGAGGCCGCCCCTGGCTGAGCACAGAGGCCCTGGGGCCTGGGACCCCCTCACTCAGGAGGTCACAGACAGGACGTGTCTCCACATGCCCATGTCATTCAGTTAATCCTAAGTCACCGGGGATGCGAGCAAGAGACGGAACGACGGTCGGATGTGGTCCTGCCGTCAGTGAGGAGCTCTGGGCTCTTCTGAGATCATAGGAGCTGCCCACGGGGAAGACTTTCCAAGGATCCGATGAGGACGTTACTCTCGTCAGGCGAGCAGAGCTGCCTGTTGTTAGGGACTGAACCCAGAATGTCACTTAAATACACCTTCGGCCATCAGCAAAGCTGAGCTTTGTGGGAGAAAGAGCTCAGGAGGGGACCCACAGAGCTGGGGTGTCTGAGACAAGTTGTCAAGCCTCAGCTTCACTGTTCATAAAAAGCAAACGATCCTGGCTATGAGGGACCCCAGTGAGGAGTACGTGAGATGCTCCCCACAGAGCCTGAATCAACAAATGTTTGTCTCCTTGAATGCACAGGGCAGGTTGTCCGCTCACCATTTAAACCCATAAAGGACACTGTTTTGCGTACTTCTCTGACCCTCTACTCGTCTGCGTAAATGCCACCCACAGAAGTGATCTCGTAAGTGCACCCACATAGTGTGCAGAGAGCCCGTGGCAGCGGCTTTGTGGACGTGAGACAGGAAATAACGCGAGCGCCCATCAGGAGGGCCTGGCAGGGAGAAAATCCCTCCTGCGTGTGCTGGGCCCTCGGTGCAGCCGGGAGAGGAACGGGCTCACCGGGGATAATGTCCAAGTGAGGGGGAAGCAAGCTTGCAAAGCCACCCGTACGGGAAGGTCCTATTTGTTCAGTAAGACAAAAAGAGGCAGGCAGGCAGACAGAATGATGGAGGGAAAAGCACACATTTACACACACATGCACAGAAGATAAGCTTACCTCTCATTTTACACCTTTCCTGTTGTATGTAAGACACAACAGAGCCAAAAGAGAATTTTCCTATAGTCAGAGCAAAGACCTTTGCACCTGTCGTCATCAAACAGAGAGAGAAAATGTTCAATGTCAGAAAGAAATTTTGTGGTGACATACCCAGGAGGGAGACAAAAGAAGAGAGAAAGAAGGAGAAAGGAAGAGGGAGGACGAGGTGGAGGGAGGAAAGAGGGAGAAAGAAAGAGATAAAGGGAGAGGGAGAGAAAGGAAACTGGGGAGAGAAAGAGAGAGAAAAGGAAGAATGAGGGGACCACAGACAAAACAACCAGGTCAGAATACGGTTGTGCTCACGTAGAGATTTAAGACATGGTTAATCATACGTCACTGTCTTCTTTGTGTCCGTGAGATGTTCAGGCTGTGGCCAGGCCCCAACACATCTCACACACACGAATACAAACGAGCCGAGCATGACGCAGGCTTAATTAAGAACTCAGAGTGAAGATCCCAAAAAAAGTATAACACAACGGTGAATATATTCAGAAAATGTCAGCTGCCAAATGTTTGCGCTTCAAATTTCATCTCCAGTTGGGTGAAAATGTCCATGGATCCCAGGACGCTGGAATAAAACTCCATGTGGTTCCATTTTTATGGGTGAATCTGAAACCAGGTGGTTCTGGAAAGAGAGTTCCCACAGCCCTTGCCCTCCTGCGGTTTCTCCGGATGCTTAGAATGTTTTCCTAAAATGAAATTACAAACATGAATCTCTTCTATGCAAGCAAACTTTCATACCAACTATGCCAATTACAGGCTTGTCATTTTCCCTTTGTAAACCCCAATTTTTAGCCATAAAAAATGTGCTTATGATACAACATTTTGAGCTCAAAAGAATCAATTGTGAGGGTTTTTGGAGGGGGAGGGGGATGGGACTTGCAAATGTCTTCTTAACTTCCTTAAGGGAAAACCGTCCTACACAAATTAATCATTACTAGTTTTGATCATAATTCAGTGACTCTCTAGCAAATTATTTCTAAATCTTAAAAAAAAGTTAAGTCATAAGGTAATCTTTTGTAAAATTATTAGTAGAAGGTCTCCTGAAAATGGAGAGGGAAAGAATAAGTTCATGGGGAGGGAAGCAAGGATTCTGTAAGATAGGACAACCGAGACAGTGTGTGAGATTATCTTACATTGTTCGGGAAAGAGCATATGCGTGTATTGATGATAAGTCTAGGTCCCCCGCTAGGTGGGCTCACAGACTTGTTCTCCAATATGTGGGCACAGTGCTGTGGGGTAAACAGCAGACTTTGAAACCAAACCTGGAATTGTCCGTCATTAAGAGCACTAAGCCATATTCTTAACATTATTTCGTGGAGGTTCCTCCGTGTGGTTTAATACGATACCTTTTTCTAACTTTGACACATTCAAAGATAGATCTACAGGGAAATGTAGACTCAAGAGCCATAAGACACTGGGTTACAGTTCATGAGAATTTGCAATTTAAGTGTATGATGACTGAAAAGGAGATGTAGATGCATCAGGAAATGTATCTTTCAGCTGGTGCCTCTACACGTAGGTTAATTAAGTCACCAACGTTCTGGAGAGGAAAGTGTAGAACACCGCGATCAAGTGAACTCTTCTCCAGGGTTACACAATTTATAACCCACACCATTCTCGGAAGGGGAGCAGCTCCCTCTGCCAGGCTTTCAGAGAGCTGGCTCCGAGGCCTGGAGCTCGCCCTGCAGAGGAGGAGGGAGACGGCAGGGCGATGCCGCCCCTCCCTGCCCGCCAATGGCTGTCCTCCGCCCTCTGGGCAGGCAGGGATGGGGAGTGTGTCCAGAAAGCCCAGAGAACAGCCAGCGCGATGCATGTATCTCACAAAAGCAGGCAAGGACACAGGGGCACGACCGAGAGAAGCCCCCAACTTTCATCCTGTGCCCACCCAGCACGGTTAATACGCCAGAATCTAGAGTCTAAATCCAATACACACAGCCTGGGGCCTAGGCTACCCTAAGAGTTTCTGTTTTACATTAAACCACATAATTCCGCATTGGTCTTCATCTGTGCCCCCGGAATAATGAAGGTGAAATTGTGTTCAGTGAGCAGAGTGCTCGCCTCTGCCCTTGAGCAAGGCAGCGAGGTGCCCAAACCACACCCCCGAGATGCAGCCTTCACAACACTCCTGTACTCTTCCCCAGCTCCCGCTCTCAAGGGATCTGGGTGGCCCCCCATAAGCTAGGGACAACGGAAGCAGAGACCCTCGGAAGTCCTCCCATCCTAAAGGGGGGGGGGGGGTGAAATGTAAAACAGTCAAGACGGGGCAGCCCTCCGGAGACCAGAAAGACAGTGGGGCTGACGTAATCGGCTCAGCCGTCCACAGCCAGTGAGAGAAGGAATCTGTGGGTCCAGGTCAGCCCCGTCCAGGATACCCCTCAACGCCCACGAGACAGCTTCTGCTTCTTACGGTCGAGTGCATCCTGAGACACGCGCCCAGAACGAAACCTTCAGTTCACAGCTGACAACAACCAAACAAGGGAAACAGGCTTGTACGGGACCCCACACCGGCCCGGCCACCACCCGGGTCCCGACCCCAGTCCCAGCGTCCCGTCCAGCTCTTCCGTGACACGCACGGTCCTTTCCCTGGGCCGCCACCTCCACAGTCGGACGGAGACACCATCTTCCTTTCCGGGTTGAGCAAACAAGCCCCGGGCCTGGCGGAGACGGCCCCGGCTTAAAGTCCCCTCCGCCACAGCAGCGTCGCGCACAGTAAAGGACACGTCCCGACCCGCCCCAGAGCTGCCTCTTCTCGGCGGAGATGAGGCCTGCGGGGCTCCTGGCACGAGGCTCGTGGTGATGGAGAGTCCGCGGGAGCAGGACACGCGTCAGCCCCGACGCACCCGACGGCCCTTCCGTCTTCGACGAGAGTCCATGCATCCACCCCTCCTGGGCAGAAATGTCCCAGCTGGTTGGCCTGGCAACGAGACCCCCTTTCTCGGGCCACGCCGGAGCTGCTGGTGCGACCCCGCCGCGAGCAGCTGGACGGCAGGACCCGGCGGCAACCCAGGGCGGCGGGACACGGCGGCGGGACAGGGCGGCGGCGCGCGCACAGCAGGGGCTGGAGACCCCCGGGTCGGGCCTGGAGCGCCGCCAGATGAGCAGGTTCACGTCGGGAAACCCGGGAGGCCGGGCGGAGGGAGGCCGGGCCGGGGGAGGCCGCGCAGGCGGAGGCTTGTGCAGACAGAGCACACTGACACTTTTCTCCGAAAGTCACACCTGGACGTGGACACCAATAAGCACGAATGATCCCCAGGAATGCAGAACGAGATGCGGAAATCGGGTTTTTTCCTACAGAAAAGACGACCCGAACGCGGAACTCAAGGGACGAGGCCGAGCAGACGCAGCCCGCGCGGGGCGGGTGAAGAGGGTCCACGGCCGCGCCGCTGCCGCCGCGAAGCGCTCAGGGGCTTCAGGGCCCAGGCAGAGCCGGCGGGGCGGGCGGGCGTCGGCCACCCACGCGGGAGGGACGCAGGGAACAGGCCCCGGGGGCGGTGCGCGCCGCGGCGGGCCGGGCAGGGTCCGCAGGCAGAGCGCTGGGGCCAGAGGGACCGCGCAGCGTCATCAGCACCAAAGTCACAGGCCCCAAGTCCCCTCACCGGGAGGCGGGGACCGGGGCGGGGGGTTAACCCCACCTCGCGCTCCGCTCTGAAAGGAGGTAACGCGAGTTGGAGACCCAGCCTGGCCCTCACTGGGTCGTGACCGAGCCGGGAATCTGCCCAGTGTCCGAGCAGAGCCGAGTCCGGTCACCGAAGCCGCGAGGCCAAGACAAGGCCGCCGAGGAGGGCGGAGGGAAGACCGCGGAGACGAGCGCAAACCACGGAAACACTCGTCCTGCCCCCGACGGAGCCGCACACCAGCGCTCGGAGCGCGCGACAACGCGCAAAGAAAGACGCACATTAAAAGGGGGGGGGGGGCATGTAATAAAGACAACAGTGTGAATTCATCAGAGACCTAACGAAGTTTATAGAAAAGCCGACCACAACCTTTAATATAACCATGTCTAAAATTTTAAAGAGATCATTAAAACGTCAATATCTCCATAAGTGATTTTAAATTATGAACAAAAAGTAAATAAGAAGAGACGTATATGAAAGAGACAGTTACAGCATCTTAGAAATGAAATATATCGCACTAAGAATGTTTCGAATGCTACGATGGGATAGACTCTAATAGCAGCGCGGTCCAGAGCAAGGAGTGAAATGGAAGCCAGAACTGAGGTCATACCACGTGCAAAGTGTGCCGCTGAGTTTTTTAATGTGTGAAAAACCTGCTGAAAGTCAAGAAGACATCGTGGAGATCGTTTTTTCATGCATAAAGATATCAGACCTCTCTGATGTTTACCTAAAATAATAGGCTATTGTATATCAACTATATTTCATATTAATATTTTTTAAAAGGCAGCAATAATAGATTGAGAGACTCCAAGGTTTATCAAATTGAGTTCTTGAAACTGAGAATAGAACCAAAGTGATATTTGAGAACTGAATATAAATAATTGCTGAGAATTTTAGAGAACTGGAGAAAGACATTGTCTTTAGATTGTAAGAGTGACTCAGCAGAGTAAATAAAAAAATCTATGCCTGTGTAACATAATCATTTGCGGAACATTGAAAATAAAGAAATAACCTCAAAAGCTTCTAGGGGGAAAAAAGCAATTGCCTGTAAAGGAATGATAATTACAATGACAATGCATTTCTCATCAGGAACATGAGATTCCAGAAAGAAATGAAGTAATACCTTTAAAGTTATGGGGAAAAAATTAAAAATAAATAACATTACCCAAGGATTTCAAACCAGTTGAACTATCAATCAAGAGTGAAAACAATCAACAACAGAAACACGATTATCTGATTAAAAAATAGGCAAAATTCCTTAAGAGACATTCCTCCAAAAAAAAAAAAGATATATAAGTGGCTAATAAACAAAAAGATGTTCAACATCACTAATCACTCAGGAAACGTGAATCAACATCACCGTGAGATACTTCTTTACACTCGTTGATATGGCTATTACTAACAACGACAAAAAGGGGGTTGTGGGAATGTGGAAAAATCGGAACTCTTAAGCGTTGTTGGTGAGGATCTAAAACAAAAGAGTCACGATGGAAAACAGTGCGGTGATTCCTCAAAAGACAAACACAGAATTAGCCTAAGACCCAGCAATTGCACTTCCGGTCAACAGCTGAAAGAAGCGAAAGCTGACACCTGAACAGCTATATTCCCCCCGTGTTCACAGCAACATTGCTCCCGATAGCCAGAAGTTGGAAGCAACTCAAGTGTCCATTGTTTAATGAATGGACGAACAAAATGGGGTATATGCCCTTGATGGAGAATTATTCAGCTCTAAAAAGGACTGAAATTCCAACAGAGGCTAAACCGGGGAGGACTGTGAAGACATTGTGGTAAGTGAAATAAGCCAGACACAAAAGGAGAAATACTGTATGATTCCATTTATACAGGGTCCCTAGAGTCATCAAATTCGTGGAGACAGAGAGTAGAATGGTCTCTGTCAGGGGCTGGGAGGGGGAAAGGACAATCATGTTTACTGGGAGCAGAGATTTAGTTTGGGAAGAGGAAGATGTTGATGGTTATAGCTGCACAACGATATGAATGTAAATATGCCACAGAATTGGGCGCTGAAAATAGTAAATTTTATGTCATGTGTTTTCATCGCAATAAAAAAGTGCAACCATAAAAAAGTAGTGAAGCAGGGGCACCTGGGATGCTCAGTCAGCTGAGTGCCTGACTCTTGGTCTGGGCTCCAGTCATGATCTCAGGATCGTGACATCAAGCCTTCCATCATGGGGCTCTGTGCTTATTGGGGAGTCTGCTTGAGATTCTCTCTTTCTCCCTCTCCCTCTGCCCCTCCCCCTGTCCTCCTCCCTCTCTCTCTCTATAATAAGTAAGTAAATATTAAAAAAAAAATAGTCAAAGCAAAATAAAGATATTTTCCTGTACACAAAGATTTAAAGAATTTACAACCTACAAATCCCAGTGAAAGATCTATGGCAGTATGTGTTGAGGGGGAAGAAAGGAAATGCAAAAGGAACTGGTGAGAAATGAAAAGAAAAATGAACACTGCAACTGATAAAATATCACACTACTTTTAACTATTAATTTAGAAAAAAGCTTTTTGTGTTAAACAATCGTCCAACAAACCCCAGCAACAATGCACAGGGTGGAAACATAGAACCATATACCAAGTCCTTATTGTAGAGATAGAAATACTGAACAACTCTAGCCTTTCTTAGGACATTTTTATTTAAGTATCCTAAAATTTTAAAGGTAATTACCAAAAGAATGGAAATACAATCTGTAGCTTCCAAAGTAGCAAAAGAGGGAGGAATTACATAAACCAATCAATTTTCAAAGTGATAGAAAAGATAAAAAGAAGGCAAAGAAATTGGGGGAGGGAGAAAGAAGAAACAATGAATGAAGAAGAAGAAGGAGCAGGAGGAAGAGGAGAAGGGGAGGAGGAGGAGGAGGAAGAAGAAAGAGGAGGAGAAGGGGAGGAGGAGAAGAAGGGGAGGGAGAACAAATAGGAAGAAATTGACATTTACAAAAAATAAAATAAGATGTTAGATATAAGACTAAATATGTCTATTAATCACAATATATATTAATTGATTAAATTTAGCTATTAAAAGAACATGTTATCTGACTAGACTTTTAAGAAATCTAGGTATATGTGTCTTATAAGGAATACACATGAGGCAAATCCACACAGATCACTGAAAACAAAGAAAAAAGATATAACAAGCACATATTATCAAAGGAAAAGGGAGGTGTGCTCTATTATTATAAAATGAAATCTGATTTAAGCCAAAACGCCGTAACTACTATAAAAAGTGACACTGTATCATAGGAAAAAATTTCATCAGGAAGGGATCAACAAATATAAACTGTGTACACTTCTAAAAACACATTCCAAAATGTAGCATTAAGCCCAAACTGGCAGCACTATAAGGATAAATTAACAAATCCATAAGGACAATATTTATAAACTATAAACTACAAATAGAAAGGAAGTTCCTTAACCTGAAGGACTCAACACATCACACAAACATCACATGAGACTTCAAAAGATCTCCTTAAACCAAGGATAAGACAAGGACGCCTATTATTGACTACTTATATTTAATATTGTTCAGGAGGTTCCAGACAATGTGATAAGAAAAGAAAAATAAACTAATGTTTTAGAAATAGCAAAGGAAGCGATGATATGATTGTCCATTTCTAAGGACAAGAGAATCTATTGATAAATATTAGAAATAGTGAGAGTTCAGCAGTTACTAAATACCAAGTTGTGGAGGCACAGTAACGGCCCCCAAACATGTCTATGTTGCAATTGCCAGAACCAGTGAATGCACTACCTTACATTTGCATGTATGATGAAGGTATGAATCTGGAAATGAAGAAACCACCCTGGGTTATCCAGGGTGAGCCCAGTCTGATCCCCTGAGTCCTTAGAAGGGGAGCCGTACCAATGGGAGGAGAGTCTGACAGATGCAATATTGGGGGCTTTGAAGATGGAAGAAGATGACCATGGGCCAGAATATGGGTGGCCTCCACAGAGGGGAAAAAGACAAGGAAGCAGATTCTCCCCAGAGCCTCCAGAAAGGAACACATCCCAACTACATCTTCATTCTAGCCCAGTGAGACTTCTGACCTAGAAAAAGGCACAATAATAAGTTAGTGCTATTTCAAGCCACTAAGTCTATAATGCTTTTTTATGGCAGCAACAGCTATCTACACACAAATAAACAAAAATCAATAATACATCCATCACCGAACATCCTAGTGTACAATGGAGATGTAAAGTTCTCTTTCACAATGAAAACAAAACATGAAGAGTCCTTAGAAATGTAAAACAGACCTGTATGAAAACAGTATGAAATACCATCAAAGGATATAAAAACAAGACCTAAATAATGGAGAAGACATACCCCAGACATGAATTAGAAGACCTTTTGTCATAAATATGTAAACTCTGCAGAAATTAATTTATGAAGTCGATGCAATCACAGTTATAATGCCAACAGGATCTTCCGTGGAACATTACAAGCTTATTTTAAAATTCACCAATGAAAGAGCAAAGGGTCAAGGATGGTCTCAAGAATGCCAAGGAGATAAGCGATGTGTAAGACTTGCTTCTCAGCTATCAGGACTCTTCTTAAATTCCATTAGATAACACAGCAAGTTCTTGCCAGAGGGACAGATAGAAGACCAATGGAAGAGAACGGAAGTAAGAAAATAATTCATATTGTATATTTCCATTTATATAAAGTTGAAAGAAAGGCGAAGCTCAGGAGTGTACTGTGTAAGGATATATGTCCATGTGGAGACCAGTGAAGGAAACTGAGTGAGCAATTATCATGAATGTTTGCAGAGAGGAGGGAGGGGGTATGATCGAGGAGTGGCCACAGAAACATTCTAAGACATTGGAAATGTGGTGCCATAGGACAGCCAACAGTTTGTTATTTTGTTTTGTTGCTTTACTACAATCCTTAATTATGGGTAGTGTCTTTCTGTTTGTATGGTAAGTTTTACGATAAAAATATCTTAATGACAATAGCGTTGGCCTGACAACTGCTATCCCTAAGAGCAATGTAAAATGATGCTATATTCAGATGCCTCACAGACGGATTTCAGACCCAAATGTGAAAACCAAATGTTACCACTTTTAGGACAACATTCAGTAGAATATTTTGCTCTTATGGCAAAGAAAGTTTTCTTAAACACAGAAAACATAAGACATAAATTAAAAGAATAATAATTTTGACAATACTGGCATTAAAATATCTACCCATCTAAAGACAGGGTAAGGGACTGCTGGGCGGCTCAGTCGGTTAAGTGTCTGCCTTTGTCTCAGGTCCTGATCCCAGGGTCCTGGAGCCCCACATTGGGCTCCTTGCTCAGCGGGGAGTCTGCTCCTCCCTCTCCCTCTGCCTGCCACTCCCCCTGCTTGTGCTCTCTCTCGTTCTCTCTCTCTCTGACAAATAAATAAATAAAATCTTTAAAAAAAAAAAAAGGGCAGGGTGAGGGGTGCCTGGGCGGCTCAGTCAGTTAAGTACCTGATTCTTGATCTCAGCTCAGGCCTTGATCTCAGGTCATGATTCAAGGCTTGCACTGGGCTCCCCACTGGGCATGGATCCTACTTAAAACAAACAAACCAAAACAGACAGGGTGGGGGGGGGGAAGTGGAAAAACAAGCCATAGATGGGGAGTACATTATTACAACAAGCAAATAAGAAAGTCATTACAACCAAACACACACATTTTATTTTTTTAAAACCTCTTCCAAATCAACAAGAAAAAACAGACACGCCAGCAGAAACCTGAGCATGTGCTGTGAACAGGCAGTTTGCAGAAATGGAAAGTAAGTGACCAGGAAATATAGATACGGCAAGAGACTACAATGATAGTCTCTATTTGTATTTGTCTCAGCCTCATGACTAATTAGGGAAGGGCACATTACAAAAATGAGCTACCAATTCACACCCATCCAACAGGCAAGCATACTAAAATTTGGCAATTATGACTTTTGGTCAAGTATGAAGGGGGAGAAAAGGAACCTTTGTACTAGCTAGTAAGAATGCACGTGGTACCTACTGTAGGAAAGTAATCTGGGGATCCCCAAACGAAGTGGAAAACCTTTGTATCCTGTAACCTAGCAACATGACTTCCGGGTCGAGACTGTTGCTCACCCGTGTGAGCATCTGAATGAGACGGAACCAGAATGTCTACAACCACATCGTAGCTCAGAGGGACGCATGGGAAGCGAGCTAATGCCCACCGACAGGAGAATGAGTAAAATGCACAAATCCCTCCAATGAGAGAACATCAGGAAAATAAGATCGATGTACTGGAGTCAAATACGTAATCTCGAAAACACCATGCTGCGTGAGACAAAAGGATACAGACAGTATAATACCATGTATTTTTTTTTTTTACCATAAGTCATTATTATCGGTAACATTTATGATATATAAACATGTTGTAAAAGTGTAAAACTAGGGCGCCTGGGTGGCTCAGTGGGTTAAAGCCTCTGCCTTCAGCTCAGGTCATGATCTCAGGGTCCTGGGATCGAGCCCTGCGTCGGGCTCTCCGCTCAGCGGGGAGCCTGCTTCCTCCTCTCTCTGCCTGCCTCTCTGCCTACTTGTGATCTCTGTCAAATAAATAAATAAAATCTTTTTTTAAAAGTGTAAAACTATATGCAGGAATGGTAAATACTAAATTCATGTCAGGGGTACCTTTCGTACGGGGGAAAGGGCTGGCATCACAGAAAAGCACACGGGTCCTCTGTTTCATCTGTGAGGCTTCAATTGGATAAAGACGGTTGGTGTATGGGTATGGGTCTACCAGCCTCTATGTTTTTGGGATGCTTGGCATATTCCCTAATTTTAAAGAATGTATTTTCATAAGGAGACCCGCAGCCCCTCGGCAGGGAATATTTGTCCATAGCTGCGGTCCCCAGCCAGGCCCCTGCTCTATGGATTCTCACGGGTATCTTGTAACCACCAAGACACAACCTGCCGCAGAGAATGGGGCCCATATTTGTGGTAAGACATCAACTTGCCTTACGCCACAGCCAGGAATGACAAGCAGGCAAGATGATACAAATTTTTGTCTAAAAACAGAAGGAAATGTTACTGTTTCTAAAGCAGTCCGAATGTAATGAATATTTATAGGTAACGAAATCCAACCTGCCAAAACGATCTGATTAATAAAGAGTGGGAGAGCTAAACCCGGTAACCTTTTATGATAAATGATAGGCCATGTGTCAGTGGTCCTGGGGCTGGCAGAGGGTGACTCATTACTCCCCGCCCCTCCTTTCAGAGGCCCTCCTCCCAGAATAGCAGGCTCAGACGGAGCTGAGAAGGGGGTACAGCCACCTGAACTTGTCAGGGGTCAGGGAGAGTGTAGGAAGTTTCCGAACCCGGGAGCTGTCAGCTGGAAAAACAGACGGATTTGGGGGAGGTCTGCCTGGGATAAAAATGTGGTAAAAATGTGGTCTGTGTGCAGAAATCTGCAATCGCATCATCTCTGCCCTTCATGGTCTAAAATGCTGTGGCAGGCAGCCCTTCTTCTGCATCCTGCCCATCTCCCGAAGAAGAGAGCCCGCATCATACTCGGAAATAAATGGTCTGCGGTTGACATGCGTGTTTTAACCCTGTGAACATTAATGGGAGTTTTGTGCACATATTGATTGCCAACGAAGCCCAAAGTGTAGAGCATTAATTCTGAATTCCGAGATGTTTACCAATTCCTCCTGGACCCTTCGTCCTCATCAGCACTTGGTATTTTGAACTTCTTTTTCTCTGCATATTTTAAAAGAAGAAATTTAGGGGCTTATCTAATCTGATCTTGTGTCTCGGAAGCCTGAGTCATTTAATGGGTACGTCGATATACACCCACATTTAGGCTGAGATGAATGAGCACGGTGGCACCTTTGCCTTGGCAGCAGGACCGGGCATCAATCACCGAGATGGCTCGTGCCGACACATCACCATTGGCATCCGGTCCCCGCACCCCCTCCCCCAATATGGTTGAAGACACTTCCAATATATCAATAATGATGTGTGTCCAAAACCTTCTCAGGGGGATCGCACGAGCCAGGAGGAGACATATTTACCTAAACCTGTAGTATATTCCAGTTGCCTCTGCTCTGCAGAACCCCAGCTGGGACCTCCCCAGCTCTCTGATGTATGGGAGACTTTAGCTCACGTGTTCACATGTCACGGGCCACAGTCATTCTCGGGCACACTGAACGGGGTACGGGGTCAGAATCAGAAGCAGTGGACCTCAACGGCTCCGGTTTCGGGGTGCACTGACCCCACTGTGGTTCCCACAACCACTCACACGCAAAGCTATGTCTCCCACGCTCTGCCGGCCTCTTAGCTTCTCCACGGATCTATGGCTACTTTCCCTTTCGGAGGCCTTCCTGGCCGCTCTCAGCGATGTGACTTTTTTCCAGGCATGTGGTCTGCGCAGGGCTCGCTCTGATGGCTTCGTGGTCAGACCCGTCCCCGGAGCAGCCCCCGCCGCTGCCACCTGCCTCGCAGCTCCCGGGGGCCCCACAGAGCCCTGCCCTGGCTCTGCTCCACACAGCAGCCCCCCTCCCCCAGAGGCCCGGGTATGTTGCCCCCAAATGAGGATTAAACCATCCACCTTAGGAGGAGCCCCGGGGAGCACCGGGTCGGTACGACGGGAACATCGATCGGCACGTGAAAGGCCATCCACCCAGCCAGTATGGGAGCTGTTGGTTTTCCCTTCTGGCGTCTGCAAAGAACCTAAGAGCAGGGAAGTGGAAAAACGAAGAGAAAGAGAAGAAACCGGTAGAAGTTTTATGAATTATACAGAACCGCCGAAGATGTTGTCTTTCGGGGTGGGTGCCTGCTCGTGAATGACTCTGACCCTGACAGAGGGCGGCCAGATTTAACAAATCAGAACCCTGGATGCCCAGTTGCACTTGGATTTCAGATAAACAATGAATCATTTGCTAGTATAAAAAGTTCTTAGTATACTTATAATAGAAAATAACTAAAAACATGATTCATTATTTCTCTGGGACTTTCTCGTTGAATGCCTCCTGGGAGAGAGGGAGGCAGGGAAAAGACTTCCCGGGGAGAGGGGGTAAATCCAGGGATATTCGGGGCCCTTACCCAGCTCCAGCTTCTCGGGCGTGGCAAGCTGGCTTTGGGGAGCAGCGTGACTACCAGGGAGCGGGGTCCCCAAGCGCACCCCCATACGTGATCCCGCAGACACCACGCTGCCTCGCTAGGAGAGGACCCAGAGCAGGTGACATCGCTGCTCTCCAGATGCAGGTAAACACCCAAGCAGAAAGGCCGACATTTCATTTTATACTTCTGTTCATGGGGACCGGAGGAGGAAAAGAGTTTAGTCTCCTACCGAGGAACCTTTCCGAGCCTAATGACTGGAAACCCAATTAATACTGGAGAAGGTGCCCTGGTTCTCAGAGGAAGTGACATCATGAGTCGTGCCTCACCCTCCCCGGTAGACGCCTAAGAAGAAGACCAGGAAAAAACTGGTAAAAGAATTTTACCGTTGGGGAGAGTCTGCCCGTGAAAATATCAAGGCTTGACGAGGTTCTTCCCTCCCCCTATTCCCCCTCGCCGGGCTGGAACTGGAAACACTAAGGCCGATAGATCACAGACCCGCTCCTTAGGGGAACCGCCCGGGGCAGGCCGAAAGCACCGCTCGTGGGCCAGACCCAGGCCATTGCCTGCTTTGTGTCTTCATTCTACATTTTTAAATGGTTCACAGAGTTCAAAGAAGACTAATATTTTGTGATATGAAAAATAGACGAAATTCAAATATCTGTGTCCACAGTAAAGTTTATCGGAACAGCTACACATGTGTGCCTTTCCCTATGGCCTATGGCTGTTTCCATGCTTTAAGGGCAGGACTGAGTAATTCACACCGAGAAGTCGTGTCTGCAAAGACAAAAATATTTACCATCTGAGCCTTCCCAGAAAACGTTGGCCAATGTGAAAACAGGGAACAAGTGGTCCAGGGGACGGAGGCTGCACACCGCTGCAGAATCCTGGGCAGGGCTGGAGGATCGAGCTCCAGGATGCTTGCAGGAAACAGCTGGGGAGGAGCCTTGAAGCCCGTGGAGCTTTGGGGACAGTCCGATGAGCATCTCCTCCAGCGGCTCAGCAGGCACGGACTACATGCTTACACACACACACTGCCCTGTGCACACAGATTTACTCGGAGAAAGAAAGCCTCGTTCATAAGTGCTGAGTATTTCAGTAACGGAACAAACTCTGCAGAAAGGACAAGCTTTAAAAATATTCAAATGTGGGGTGCCTGGGTGGCTCAGTGGGTTAAAGTCTCTGCCTTCAGCTCAGGTCATGATCTCAGGGTCCTGGGATCGAGTCCCGCATCGGGCTCTCTGCCCAGCAGGGAGCCTGCTTCCTCCTCTCTCTCGCTGCCTGCCTCTCTGCCTACTTGTACAATAAATAAAATATTTAAAAAAAAATATTCAGATGAGATCTTCTGACTTAAATCATCCATCATGATGCTCCAGGTTTCCAGCCTTTAATGCCCCTGCTCGGACAGTCATTCCTTCTCCCTCCTGTGTCTTCAGCCTCCCTACGAGAGCCTTTCTCCCATGGGTCTTCAAAAATCCCCAATAGAAAAACCTCCCTGGACCCCACACCCTCCTCCAGACGTCCCATCGCGCCCTTCGCCTTAACGTCAGTGTCCTCCCAAAGACACCTGTGTATGCCGCCTGCGTGCCCCCGGCTCCCCTCCCCCTCCAGCCCTGTTCTCCCTCTCCCTGCCCCCCGCCACCAAGGGTGACGGCTTCCTGCAAATGGACACCGCAAAGCCCGATCCTCCACAACCTCCCCCTCCCGTGCGACCCTGCCGGGCTCTGCTTCCGTGTGCGGTACTTTCTTCCCCGGCCTCCCTGGTTTCCTTCCTTCCTCTCGGGCTTCTTCTTCTGGTCTCCCATCTTTCGCCCCGAAACAGATTTTCTCACGATGCGCCAGCGCTGACCTTGCTCTCTCTCCCTCGAAGACTGACCCCGCCTTCAGCTTCAAGTGTGCCCTATGCTGTTGGCTTTGTCTAACGAAACACCGGTTCAGAGGAAGACTCTTTCCTTGTTCATCAAGGGTCACCAGATTTTTCTCAGGCCTCATGGAAGGAATGAAATCATAGCTCTCTCCCAAAAAGCTCCAAGAATTCCTTCCTGGACGTAAACACCCGCTATTCCAGCAGCGGCCTCCCCGTCCCACTGCGGCAGCCAAGGGAGGCTCCATAGCAGAGGCTCAGTCCATGGTTATGGATTCAAGAGAAGGTCCTGACAGGAAGGTACAATTGGTGCATAATCAGAAGGCATGAGGACTTAAAAATTCAGAGTTAAATGGCACTTCCAAAGGACAACTTCTATAACCTCCCGGTGTCTGGTGAAAACCTCCAGACATGTTTGTAACATGGAAAAATAATTCTGACAACATTTAAGACCGTAGAACTAAGTGTGCGTGATGCTTCTCTTTGCTGGACTTTCCTGGCTGTGTGACTCTAGGGAAGTGTCTTACCTTGTCTGGGCTTCAGCGTCTTCAGCCACCAGAGGGAGACCGTAATGACTGTCTCTCTGAGTTCCTGAGAAAACCAAACTTCATACGTGGTGTCCAGTGCTAAGGTCAGAACGAGGCACATAAAACGCATGGAGTAAATGATGGTGCAAACTTCCATTCTCCGGGAAAAGTAAAATAAAGAAGCAATGCAGCAAGGCAAAAGGGGCCGTTCCACAGAGGGACTGCTGAATACCCAGACGAGGACAACAGCAGTTTCATAAAATACAGGAAACGCCAAAAGGCTCTCTTCATTCCCGCCAAGTAGTGATGGCTCTCCCCACCTCCACGCTGACCCAACGATAAAACCAGGAGACAGACTAATGCTCTGCTGTAACCTAACAATGTTAGATCAGGCTTTCATTATATGTGGTGTTCCAGGGGACGCGTGGCTTAACCTGTGGTAAATTTAAATCTGTTTAATGACTTGTATTACAACGAGCTCCTACCATAAATAAAAGTTCCCAGGAGAGGAGGGAGTCTCAGGTCCCATTACCATGTCATTCGTGCTGATAACTGCAACATCGATGGGTGCACGGGGTCGGCGGCGTGTTGTAGCCGTGCCAGTACGTGTCGTGCGGGGATGGACACTGACCTTGTCCCACCCACGACGGACAAATCCCCATTAATCTAGGCCAAGCTGGCCTCTCCTGCATCAGACCCACGGCCACCGAGCAGAAAACCACCTCCAGAAGCCCTGGGCCCTGAGTCTGCCTGCATCCAGGGCCGGCCTGGAGGAGAGACGCTTCCCCTGGCCCTGCTCACAGATCAGTGGGACAACAGGTCGGGACACAGAAGTTGGGGCCCGCGTGGCCGGCCAGGCCTCAGGACCCCTGCGGCACCAGTCATCTGAAGCATAAATCTCGCAGGGACTCCTGACAGACAAGCCCCGTTGACAGCTGTGCAATTACCGCCGACGGCCGACCTTCCGACGAGGTTCCTTTGAATTATAGGAATCTTATTAGAAGCCCCTGACCTCTTGAATTTGTGAAGTAGAAATGGCCTGAAAAGCCAATACTCTTATTTATGCCAGCTCTGCAAAAAGGACAAGCGACTGTATGCGGACGGACAGACAAGCATCCGCATCTCTGCACACACTTCTGAGCTCCGGGTTGGGGCCGCTCTTACCAGGAGGGCTCCTTTCGCACCCGGACTGCCTGGGGGGCACGAAGCGAACCACCCTTCTGGTCCCTGCTGCAGGCTCTGCAGAGAAAGTTCTAGTCCTCTTTCATTACAGAGGAGGAGAGGACGCCCACAGGAAAGCAAACAGAACTCGGCAGCACGTGCTCTGCTCCCCTGACCCTGGGCCTGGGAGCAGCCACGTGGGTGGTGGGTGGTGGGACTGACACCCGGCAGCAGCCCCTAAAGGAAGACGAGAAGAGGGCGGGGCTTTGCCACAGGGCGGGGCTAGTTGGGGAGGGTGGGGCCAGTGTGGAGGGGTGGGGCCAGTGATGCGGGCTTCCCAGAGGGGGTGGAGCTTGAGGGAGGGGGCAGGGCTGGAGGGAGGGGGCGGAGCTGGAGGGAGGGGGCGGAGCTGGAGGGAGGGGGCGGAGCTGGAGGGAGGGGCGGAGCTGGAGGGAGGGGCGGAGCTGGAGGGAGGGGCGGGGCTGGAGGGAGGGGCGGGGCTGGGGGAGAGGCGAGGCAGAGGAGATGTTTCACGATTTATCCTACAGGAGTCGGGGAGGGTGTCTTTCTATTTTTAACACGACAATTTAAAAAATCAAATTAGAAAGTGTAAAAGCCCGGGGAAGATCGCTGGGTCTCCTGGTGCCAGCATGTCACACGGCCTTTAATTTCCTTTTCCTGGTGCTGATCCATTCCGACTCCCAGGTACCGGGTCTCCTGGCTCGCTCCCGCCCCCCATCAGGCATCCCAGGAACTCCTGTCTCTGCCCTGAATGGGTCGCCTTGCTCATCTGCATCCAGTCCTTTCTGTGATGTGAGCTGTTTGGGTTCAAGGGTGTTTCCACCAGCCCAGCATCCTGGGGACTGCATTTTCTCTGGGGTGCGCAGTGAGCTCTACATCAAAGCCTGATTGAGCAGAAAATATGTGCTAATGTTCACAGCAGTACTCTATTATAGTATAAGTGTGCTTGTAAATATTCACTACATGTTATTACGCCATTTGAACCAAGAATATTGGGAGGTGAGAGGTCGGCCTAATGCTCTCTCCGGAGGCAGCAGTTTTGAATATAACCAAATGGGATAATGGTCAGGAATACCCAGAGGGGGCAATGTAACACGTCGTAAAGAATTGTGCTGTGAGTTTTAAGTTTTCAGGACAACAAAGATGGCTCATAAGCAGTCATTATTAATGGAATGACAAGGCTAATGTTAAGCAGAATGTCTTTGCCACAATAAATCTTGTCCCTGTGCCGTTAGTACTCCTTACAACTGCAAATAGCAGTTAGGTTATAACCTAACATGGCAGAATTTTATCCTCTCAATCTCTAATGTATTTTATAATGCTGTTAAAGTCAGGAATCGCAACTGTTTAAGCTCACTTAATCTAGGAGAAGTTTAAACACGAATTTTAAATGCAAAAAACTGCTTTGATATTAGGTTTTTCTTAATTAAATAGATCTTTTTAAGAAGTAGATCTTCTTAAACATGCATCAGCCTGTAGTAGATGAACATTGTTGAATTTTAAATGCCATCTTCTATCCCGGCTCAACTTTGCCTGTTGTGATGTCTTTTTTTTTTTTTTTTTTTTTAAGAAGAAACTTGTCTTCATGGGAGAACCGGGTTGCACTCTTACCTGTTCAACATCCAAGCTCCTCCTGGGGACTTGGTCAATCTTTTAAAATGACTTCTTTTTACACTTTCAACATAGTTTCTTTTAAAAAATTTTTAGCTCATCCTGCTGTCTTATGTGACTTCCTTTAAAGATAACAAGACTTTGAAGGGAAGATGAACATTACGCCCTCCTTTTTTTCTTCCAAAATGACCACAAGGCTACTGAGGAGAGAACGGCAGCGCTGAGCCGGAGCGTGCTGGTGACGGAACGGCAGCCGGTGTGACGGGGTCTGAGCAGCTGCGGCAGACCACCCACCTCGGGCTCCTTGACGTGACGGTGCCGGAGAAGACCACAGAGGGCAGGTGTGGGCCACGAGAAGATGCATACGGGGCCGCCTGCTGGGAGTAGGGAGTAGCAGCCCCGCAGTTCTCTGAGAGGAAGACCTCACCTCTTCAGTGCCTACCCGCCTCCAGTGGTACATCTAGCCTTGAAACCCCTGGGAGACGGGGCCATCCCTACTCCCAGAATGACCTGCAGAATTTCTAACTCATTCACTGAGTGCGCTCTGAACCAGCAAAAGGGCTCCAAGGCTGTGCTCGTTCTGGCTAAGCGAGCCTCCCCTCCTTAGGAAGACCCCTCATGTCCCCTGGAACAGGGTCACAAACAGAGGACAGGTGTGACCTCTCAGAACTTTCAAGATGGCAAGACAAGCAGGTCACTGAAGGGGAAAGCCACCCACAGCTTCTACAGCAGCTTCTTTTGGGGGAATTGTGGACTGCTGGTCAGCTTTGTCATGGGAACATGTCCGGTTATCCTCACCCTTCCCCCTCACTATCCATGTCAAACGCTGCCTTTATATGCGGTAACTGACAGCATTGATCTGTCTTTTCACAGTTCACATACCCAGTACCACACACACGACGTCATTCTGTTGGCACAACCGTGTGAGGCCGTCCCGTCACACAGACGAGCACGCTGACCCAGGAAGTGGCTGCGACCGCGTTCACCCATGCAGTAAGTGGAGGTCCGGCCTCGAATCCCGGTCCTCTCAGTCTGTCTGCCTCTGGATTCAACTGCTTTCCATCATGCGCCGTGAGGTGTCACTGATTCCTAAAGTGTGAAGTCACTCTCGGATACACACCACTCTATCACATTCTCAGTGTTAACCAAAGGGTGCACCATGATTGTGATTGTTCCTTTTTAAAAAAAAAAACAAAACACAAATTTTAGATTCTTTCTGACATAAATTTTGTATGTATCTTTTGACTCTTTCATCAGAAAACTGTTTCTTTTTTTTAAGATTTTTAAAAATTTATTTGTTTGTCAGAGAGAGAGCACAAGCAGGGGGATTGGCAAAGGGAGAGGGATGAGCAGACTCCCCGCTGAGCAGGGAACCTGATGTCGGACTCGATCCCAAGACCCTGAGATCATGACCTGAGCCAAAGGCAGTCGCTTAACCCACTAAGCCACCCAGAAACTCCAGAAAACGGTTTCTGACCTAGGATCACACAGCTAGAAGGAACACTAGAGTCATTCCGGAGGGAAGAAAAGTAAAATGCCAAAGACAAGGGTTGGCCTTCCATCGGGGGAGCGTCCAGGCGCGTGCAGGATCCCAGGCTGTGGGGCGGCTGGAGCACGATCCTTCTCTGCCAGCCTGGCCTCCTTCCCACCAGGGCCATGGCCAGAGCAAGGCAGGGTGTGCTGACGGGGGAAGGTCTCCACCCCGTGAAGCGAGAAGTGCAGGCTGCAGAATGTGCAGTGTGTCCCTCTCACAAACGCGTGTGCCCAGACACACGTGTGCGCACACAGAAGGCACACGTAGATGCCCTTGCCCACAGCACCCACACGCACCTCGTCTCCCGGCGTGCGCACCTGCACGGGCAGGCGCCGCAGACTGTCTAGCGGGGCGCACAGAGAATGCGCAGCAGCAAGTCCTGAACAGGAGGACGCCGGGGCGGGGCAGGGAAGTCCGAGAGAGCTCAAGGGTGATTTGACTCTGCTTGATTGTTGAAAGTTCTTAAGTTCAGAGACTCTTTAAAAAATTGCTACAAAGGGGCGCCTGGGTGGCTCAGTGGGTTAAAGCCTCTGCCTTCAGCTCAGGTCATGATCCCAGGGTCCTGGGATCGAGCCCCGCATCAGGCTCTCTGCTCCGCAGGGAGCCTGCTTCCTCCTCTCTCTCTGCCTGCCTCTCTGCCTAGTTGTGATTTCCCTCTGTCAAATAAATAAAATATTTAAAAAAAAAATTGCTACAAAGATGAACGTGTGTCTTTTCAGATCACTGTGGCTGAAAACGACAAGTACAGGGCCTAGCTGGACCTGCGTTTTGCAGAAAGTGTCCAAGTATCCCTGGGCCTTTGCGTCTCTCCAGGGAACCTCAGAGTCTCGAGCTAAGCCGGCCAGCTTTGCGGCTGCTAGGTCAGAAGGAGAGAGCTCTCCCTTGGTTTCCAAAGGTTCAGCTTGGCCCTGCAGGGTGGGCCTCTCAGCAGAGCCCCGGGCCCCTCCGCCCAGGCGGTGACTTTGCAGGCAGCAGCAGCGGGACCCTGACAGGCTGCCGGGCAGGCTCTGGCCAGCGGGGACGAGGTCTGCGCCCACCACCCTGGGGGCTGTGCTTTAACTGAAAATGTACATTTAATGGAAGAGTTCTGTGTGTCAGAATGCAGGCTCCCTCAGATTTGTGATGGGGACAAGAAGCGTCACATCGCAGGTTTATTTTCTGAGAGTTGGAAGTTTCATATTTAATTCATACAAGGACCCTGTGGCCAGGAAAGAAAGATTTCTAGGAGCCAGGCTCACTTGGATATTTCCAACCCCCTACATCTTCATTGCACAGGTTTCTATCCAAGTGGGTCCTGTGCTTCTAAAAGTGGCGTTCAATGGGAGGAAAGAAATTAGAAAGACCTCCGTGTCCTGAAATCACTGAAGCATTACTGTAAGCTTAAAAGCCAACTTCAAAATCAATGCCATTAAAAAAGGAATGTGCAGAAATACAATTAAGGTTAATATCCTTATGATATAAATAGCTCCTATAAATGGGTAAGAGAAATGTAAATGTCCCAACAGATTAATAGGAAAAGGACAGAAACAAGCAATTCCAAGAGGAGAGAATGCAAATTTTAATATGAAGAAAAATAGAAAATAATACTACAACTATAATTACGTGGCTGATCAAAAATGAATATTAAACCTGACGCAATTCTCCACCCATCCAACTAGAAGACGTTTTTCATGGAAATGTCCAAAGCACAGCTGGACCCTCAGTGAAACAGAAAACGTCATATATTGTTAAGTGCAAGACAAACCAGGGCAGAACTTCTGTAAAACAATTTGGCGATAAGGGATAAGAGCCTTAAAATATTCATGCCTTTTCACCCGAAAATCTCACCCAAGAAAACTGTCATAATGTGTCAACCTTTCTACCAAGATGTTCATGAAAGTGTTATTTACAATAACAAAAATTTTAAAATAACGTTTAAAATAATAAATGTGGCAAAATAGGGAACTGGCAAAGCAAATTGCTACTTTTCTTAACTTTGGTGGAATATTAAGTAACCATTAACAACTCGATTTACAAGGACAGTAGTAAAACATTTTAAACTTCTGTTATCATCCAAGGAAATATAAAACAAATTCAAGTTTTATCTCCTGATTGGTTACAACTGGAAAACACACCTCCAGAGAAAAAGAAGTCTGGAGGAGATAAGCTGATAGAGTCATTGCATTTGGGAACAATGGATAACTTCAATGTCTTTGTTGTTGTTGTTTTGGATTTCCATAAAGTCCCTCACGACCATGTATCGGTTTTTTTTTTTTTAATTTTTTTTTTTAAGATTTTATTTATTTATTTGACAGAGAGAGAGATCACAAGCAGGCAGAGAGGCAGGCAGAGAGAGAGGAGGAAGCAGTCTCCCTGCAGAGCAGAGAGCCCGATGTGGGGCTCGATCCCAGGACCCTGAGATCATGACCTGAGCCGAAGGCAGCGGCTTAATCCACTGAGCCACCCAGGCGCCCCCATGTATCGGTTTTAACATAAACGTGGACGGAAATATTCTTCTGTTCTTCCACTTAAAAGAAACTGGAGCAGCAGGTGGCAGGGGGAAGCTGGAGACTGACCCGTCCGTACTGGTCAGGAAGCGGACACCAAGGGGGTCTGCACGGCTCCAAGTCACAACGCTCATTAGAGAGGTGCCTCTGTAGGATTTGCTGTTCAGTGTTTGTTAATTGTATCAACTTCCATTAATTAATTAATTCTAGAGGGATATTATTGCTAACCAGGAGCATGTCCTGGGGAAAATCACCACTTCTTTCTTTCACCCAGCAAACACGCCGTAGGGCTCCAGCCACGAACACGCGGCAAGAAGCGATAGAAGCGATGATGGTCGCCGGAATAAGTCTATCACACCCCACGCGTGCAACATCCCCAGAGAAGAATTTTTAAAAGAAAAATAACTTCCCAGCTAAAAGCAAAGTGGCTGCCACATAGTAGGGATGAATGTGTTCATTTGGTGAAAGGAAGACAGCCACTGTTGTCAATAGGGCGGGCATGTCACTGGTGAACTCGCTGTGACCTTCAGAATGGCCCAAAATACAGTGAAGTTATGCGGGGCACGAGTGAATCGGCGCCATAGCCAGGGCCTCCGTGGCGCAGGTGAGGACTGACCTGGGCTGTGAAGAGCACCTCCGTGATTGGGCTGTACCCCCTTCCTCCAGGGACCCGGGAGCCTCTCCTTTGGGGTCCTTTTCTCTCCATTCTGCCCCATTCCCGAAAAGGTCATGTGGGTCCAGAGGCAGGAGCCCCAGACAGGAGGCCTGGGGTCCAGGGCTCCATCCTTCACCACTGATGGTGCAGCTGATCCTGGACAAGCCCCTTAGCTTTCCTCTGCCTCAGTTTACCCATCCATAACACGACTACAGATCGTCATGGGTATACTCTTTAATTCTCCGCTTCTGGGGCTTTTTTAAAGCTTAACACAATGAGAATAATTCCACTAGATCCTGTCAACTCAACCTAAATCACTCGCTGGTATAAAGATAAATTAGAAATACTAATGCTTAGCGAATACATTACTCTGTACTTCTTTTACTTAGTGAAACATTTAATTAGTATTTACTAGAAAATTACTATCAATTACTAAAAATGACTACAAATTACTAGCAAAATGGATAAATTTTCTCTCTACCACTAAAATAAATTCAATTACTAACTTTAAGTAATTGTGGGTAATTTATTTCTTGGAGGGCAGAGAGCTATAGACAAAGTGGAAGGGGATGATTAAGACGCTCAGGGTGGCTGATTTATGAGGGAAACTTAAGTAGCTGTGTCTGGGCGGCCGAGCCGAGGAGAAGAGATGCGCACCACAAGACGTCCACAACCAGCTCTGGGAACACGCAGATGGCTTCTGAGGCCGCGCACGGAGTGGGGGCGGCCCCGGAGCTGCGGAGATCGGTTTCATCAGGGGTTTCCTGCTAAAACACACAGAGGTTTTCTTGATGGCGAAATCCGAGCCCCTGGTGTGGTCTCCCAGAGGAAGTCAGCAACACTGAGTTCTCACGCGGGACAAAGGGCAAGAGAAGGCGCTGCAGAAGGCTCCCGAAGGCTTTCAGAGGGAAAGGGAAGATTTAGATGCCAAGTTTCAAGTGATTCATTCCCACTCAGGTTTCACCAAGAGGAAAAGCATTTTGGCCCCAGGCCAGGTCACCGCTGCTTCAGTATTTGGGGGTGGCAGAGACCCGCGGAGGCTGGGTAGCCCCCCTCCGTGCAGGCAACTCCTGCCTAGGCCGGAGCCACCCCATCCCACATTCACAGCCTGGAACTAGCTCCCCGGAGAGCCTGGGCACCTGATCACAGTTAGAAAGCCATGACCACCCGCAACTGATGCAGAAAGTCAGTCACAAAGGATGACTCAGATTCTCCAAGTCTGGGGAGGCGTGCGACAGGATGGTGGGTTTGGAGTGCAAAGACCTGAGCTCGATTCAAATCCTGTTGCTGGATCCCCAGCGTGGTGTGCCTGACACGGAACACTTAAGCCCTCTCTAGAGAGGAAGGAATGCCATTCAGCAGTGAAAAGAGATGAGCCATCAAGCTATGACAAGACGTGGTGGGACCTTAACTGCGTGTTGCTTAAAGAAGGCCATGGGGCAGGCCACTCCCTGTAGATTCCAGCCAAATGACATTCCGGAAGAGGCAGCGCTATAGACTACAAAGATCGGTGGTGGTCCAGAGCCAGCCCTGGGGGATGAATAAACGAGCAAGAGTCCCATTGCGTGGTGTTAAATGACGCCCTCCGTCCATGGGACATACAGCGCAAGCAGGGACTGCAAGGTAAACCGCGTGAGATCGTTAATAAGAGACATCGACGTGGCATCTGCCAAGCGTAACAAAGCCAGCTCACCGAACAAGATGTGAACCCTGGGGGAAACCAGCGGTGGGAGAGAGAAGGTGAACCAGACCTCACTCCACCATTCATAAACCTAAAAACCAAAAAGCTGCTTCCCATGGTGGCCGCGAGCCCGGAGGAAGAGCCTTTAACGATGAAGTCCCCAGCACTTGGGAGGGGCAGGCAGAAGCCACAGGGATCGCGTCTGGATGCCAGCTTGGCATCGCCCTTGCTCCCTCTTCAAGGGTCTAGGCAATCAGGTGTGGGGCTGGCAGGCAGGACACATGGACCGGGGCCCCAGGACAGACAGCCTCACACGTGTGAGCACGGGGCCAGGAGGTGAGTGGGATGGTGGGTGGCGAAGCAGGAGGAGCCTCGGCCTTGCAGCCCGGGCCACCGCCCGCCGGGAGGCCCACGGCTGGAGAGTCCGCGCGCCTTCCCAGGGCCATCTGGCCACGGTCTTGAGGCATCTCTCGCCTCTTCCTCCAGGGAGACCTCACACTGGGACGCGTATAGACAGCCTCTTCTAATGTCTCTGCCTCCTGTTCACACCGGAGTAACCCCTCAAGGACTATACTGTCGTGTGAGAGAGGGTGACGCTGCCGCCAGGCCATGGCAAACGGGAGAGTCTTTGAAGCGTTAGAACCACACCTGCTAAGAATCCCCGTCCCTTCTGCCATGTCGGCGGCGGGAGACGCTCCATGTTTGATTCTTGAGGGCACCATCAAACATCGCCAGGGGGACCCGGGGACCAGGGAGAGCGCCTGCGGTCCTGGGGCGGGGGCGCTCGCCGGCATGTCCCGCGGGCAGACACCGCGGGGCTGAACCCACGGCCGCCCAGCACACGGGCCATAACACGGTGCAGCAGGGGATCCCTGGGGGCGTTGGGAGGGACGCAGGGCATCATTTAATAGTATAGAATGGGGCCTTGGTTCATTCATCTTAGATTCCTGCCCACCACAGAGATAGCAGAGCAAGAGAAAAGATCTGCCTCCCGGCTATACAGCCTGAGAGCCGCGTACAGACGCCTTGGGCACCGGCTCTGGCCGCCGGGCGCTCTGGGCTGAATCGAGTCCCCGAGGTGAGTGGAATTTTTCTAAGTCCGATGAAGACATCCTAAGGTTTTGTGCCGTGTCACGCAATAGCAGCTTAACTTTGGTGCTTCTGGAAAATGCTACCACCGTCTAGAAAAATCAGCCCGGACTAGCTCTGTGTAACTTGCAAAGGCATTTAAATTGGCTCTGAGTAGAGCCTTAAAACAGGTTGACAGATACCCTCTGCCAACCATTTAGTTTTGACTTAATACTGCAATTACATTCTGCAATGAAGAGGAAAATGCTTGAGTGCAGTCAATCTTTGGTTCTTAAGCTAACAATATTCGCGGTACAGAATTTGCCTAGAACAAGTTAATAAAGAAGAAGACGAAAAAAAACCTGAATTAACCAGGTGGAGTTGCCCTCTGAGCAGGCTGGGCTTTGCTTTCCCGTGGACCGAAGGGAAGCCTGTGCACAGGTGTCTGTGCGGTTCTCTGTGGACGGAGAGGAGAGGAGCTGGGTTCCTGCCGCCTCCCCCCAGCACCTTGAACAGGTGCACCCCCAGGGCCAGCGGAGGGCGGCTGCTTCTCCACCTGTGCCGGGCAGGTGGCCGACTCGGGGCTGTGGCAGCTGCTACCTGCTTCCCCATCCAGAACCCGCCACCAAGGTGCGGTCTGTGGGCTGACTCAGCCACCACCCCGGGGCCATCTTGTAGCAGGCCTGGCCCGCCTGAGCCCCTCCCCTTGTGCAAATAGAACAAGGAACGGACTGAGCCGCCTCGTGCCCCTGGAGGTCTCCCCCGCCCCGCACCCCCCCCCCCCCCCCCGCCCTGGGGATAGCAGGCCCTTTTTCAGGGCTGGTCTTCCTTCCACCTCCAGTTCCACAAAGTGCCAAAGGCTTGGACTTTGCTGACTCCTCCCCGCACAGCACGGTCGGAGAAAACCCAGGACACCAGTTAAATGTGAATCACAAATAAAATACAAACAGTTTTGTTAGTGTAAGTGTGTCCCAGTACTTATTTTTATAATTCACTGTATCTTGGATATAGTTATACTTTTTAAAAAATCCCATTTATCTGAAACTCAGAGTAGTTGGAAGTCCTATGCTGTTATTTGCTGAATCCGGCCACCCCCTCCCAAACCCCTCTGGGAGCTAATTCGGCTTCTGGATCTCAAGCTGTCATTTTGCAGGAGCCATGTTGATTAGGTGGACCTTTCTGGACCTTCTTGTTCATGGGGTTGACACTGTCCTCGACTGACTGAATTTGCTACAGATTTTCTTCAGGTCTGCTGAATCCCAAGGAAAGAGGGGACACCAAACACACCCTTCGTCACAGTGCCCAGCCCCTCCCCCTCGCCTGGGCCTCACGGACCCAGCGTGGACACATGCATGGTGGTCTTCGGGGAGCTCCAGACAGACGCAAGTGTTAACACAAGTCCACGGTCCTCACCCACATCCTCTCTGGCCATTTGTGGTTTAGAATTCTAAATGTTTCCGGTTTTAGAAAGACAGTATTGTGGGAGTACCTTGTTACATAATGATAGTTCTGTGGCATTATGCATCCTGTATATGATAAACACCCCCGGCGCACGGCATAAATACCTGACACTGTGCCAGCCGTCCCCAGGACGGCATCGAACACAGGAGCCGGATTCAGGAAGGAGGTGGATGCCCAGGGTCCCCAAAGAGGAGACCAGAGATTTCAGCTCACTGCCCGACTTCACCGGGAAACCGCAGGGCAAGCAATCAAGATTCCGCGGCTGGAACTCGTCTATCCAGAACACTTTGCATTCTGTGAGGTTCTCGGGAAACTCAGGTGGTTGGAAGGATGAGGACCTTCATTCTGGGATCTCTGGGAAAGCAAACCCGAGTTGAGAGGGGCAGACTGCTCCATGCACAGCCACCCCCCAAAAAGGGCCCTGCTTGTGAGGGTGCCATGGGATTAGAGCTGCCTCCAGGAAGGTCAGACCGTTGTCCTCACTGGCCCTCATCCTGGTGATGGAGGGATCTGCCCATCCAGCTCAGGGCCAAGCCAGCTAGAAGCTCTGGAAGGCGGTGACAAGGGCCAGCTCTCGGTCACCTTGACTGTCTCCACTCAACAAGTCCTTGGTGGCAGAGCAGGGACCCCGGCTCCGTGCGTTCAGACTTGGTGTGTGACATGCCGTCGACTGTGCTCAGATACGGTTGTAAGTCCTAGAGTTTACACAAGGAAGGAGCAAGGGTAAATTTCTCTATTTAATATGCTGCACCCTTTCCTTCAAATCCCTTCACACTCAGAGAGTTTGTCTAAATGGACTCTTAGATAAATAGAGCGACATAATTGCTTTGATGTACCACATATCTGAGTGTCGGGCTTAGGAGTACCTCCTCAGTACACTGAAAGGAAGTGTGTTCAAGGACTGATTGCTTGAAGTCAGTATCATTTATTCTTATTTTAAAGAGACTATTCTCATCCTCACACAATTATTATCTGCAACCTCACGGTCCAATACAGGAGAGCCGTGAGCCCCACATGGCTGTTTTCATTTTTAACTTTAATTCCCTAACACTAAGCTGATTGTAACATCCCATTCTCCCATCGCACTAGCCACATTTTAAGTGTTCCAGAACCGCACGTGGTTAGGGGCTACTGCAGTGGGCAGGGCATGCCTGCCACCTTCCTTCCATGGCAGAAAGTTCTATGAGACGGTACTGAGCTACGATACAAGAAATGGTCACTCTGCTCCTAGCAGGTGAGTTCCTTCTGTTTCCTGCAGGTCACGCTGCTCCCATGTCGTTCTCGAGGTTGTTACTGAGGTCGAAGGGGTAGAAGAGAGAGGCGCAGTGTGGCCCCCCTGGGCGCACAGCAGCGGCCCTTCAGACTGAAGCCGAAGTGCAAGAAATCTTGAGAGTGGGGCCTGGTCTCGGGGGGTCCTGGGGCGATCCCAGGGGTGGCCTAGTATTAGAGGAGGAAAGGAAGCCACAGGAGTTGAAGCTGGGCCTTCTAAATGCATGGGCCCTCTTCTCCTTAAAATGCATGACCGGAAGGCTCAGAGAGAGGAGATGCAGCTACTTGGTGTCCGTTGGGGACAGCCCGTCTAAGTCGCCACGGAAGTGCTGGACGGATTTTCCCCGAAGATGCGGCTGACAGAGAGGAGTCTCAGACGCACGGACAAGCGTGTGAATCAGTACAGCTTCGGGGAAGCAATTTAGCCCTGTCCGCCGAGAGCCTAAAAATACCCAAACAACCCTGGGATGTCTGTACGGTCTTTACAACTGTCGGCAGCGCAGCTGTTCCCTGGGATGGAGATTCACTGTCCGGGCGACGCTACCGCCGCTCGAAACGACACTTCGGAATTTTTCGTAACAGGAATGGGCTCTAGTTTGCACATCAAACTTAAAAAGCAAAGCACAGAGTTATAGAAGTTTTAAATACACAGAAAGGAAACGAAGTGACATCAAAATGGGAACGCCAACTGAGGCACTCATGCCTTCATTTAACAAGTAGTTCTGAGCACCAGCTGTGGTCTCGGCCTGCAGTGCTCAAACTTTTTGATCTCCAGATCCTTTTATACTCCCCCAAAATTGTTCAGAACCACAAAGAGCTTTTTTGGTTATATCTACTGATATTTACCATATCAAAACTAAAATTGATCATTTCAGAAATATTTATTCATTAATTCCTTTCTTGAAGAAATAATAAATCCACACCATGCCAATACAAAGAACACATATCGAGAGGGATATTGTTTTACATTTTTGTCAATCTCTGTAAGTCCCGCTTAATGGAAGACAGCTGGGTTCTCCTGTTGGCCTCTGTATTCAGTGCGTTGACATCACCCTCCGCGAGGACGTTGGAAAATTCCAGCATATAGTCACGACAGAATGAACATGAGAGAGGCCAACAACGTCTGAGTCGTTCTGAAATGAGTTTTGACCCACCGTTAAGGAAATAGTGTTAACTCTCGGACCCTGGGAGGGTCATAGGAATCCCAGGAGACCCAGATCACACTTTGAGGACCACTGATCTGAGCGTTTTTCTAAGCTTTAGCTGAGAGAAGAAAAAATCACAAAACAAAACAAAAGCAAGTTCCTGCTGTCATTGTCTTATTTTCTGTTAGGAGAAGAAAGAAACAGCGCGTCAGCGGCAGGTGGGCAGTGCCAGGAAGAGCAGACTGAGGGTCAGGAGGCCACCGGCCACCTGAATACCCCTCTGCGTGGCAGCTTTGGGATCTTTCTGCTTTCCTGCATTGTTCGGATTTTCTATAAGGAACGGTCTGACTTTACAGCTTTTAACATCGTTTTCTAAACGCAGGCCCATTTCAAGGAGGCATTCATCAGTACAACATCTCGAAGCAGAGATGCAGCCCAGTGTGGTCCAGCAGCAGCGCGTCCATCAGACGCTCACCAGCCACGCTCTGCTGTTTCCATCGTCCCTGGAGAAGGGGCTGGGGACACACACATGCGTGGGGCCAGTGCCAGTCCCCGGCCCACCATCTTCTTCGGGAGAAAAGCATGCAGACAGAATTCAAGTGCACCTCGTCACTCTTGTTGATACTAATTTGGTTCTGGGCCTCACCTGAGGGATTTCTAGTCCCCTGGGCTCCAGCCCCCCCGAACAGAGAATGCAGCCTGACCTCAGATGGGGTCCGTTTTCCCCGTGGACCCTCCGGCCCCGTCTCCTGCAAGGACTTCTGCTCTCCTTCCAGGCCTGATCGCAGAGCTCTCTCCACTGCCCCCCAAGGCCATGACACCCGTGGAAACTAAGCCCCGCTTGGTGGAAACGATACCACAAGAGTTACTGTGTATGAATAATGAGGTTCAATTTGGGAACAAATCAAGGAGAATGATGCTTATTTGTCCTCCCACGTGCTTCCCCTCGGAAGAAAAGAGGATCTTAAGCTTGAAGGACGGGAGCTACCGTTGTACTTAGGGCCCCGGGGCCTTAGGAGCTGTATTCATTTCTGCAGCTCCTACAACCAAGTCCCGGGAACTGGGGCGCTGACACGACGTAAACTCATTCTCTCACGGTCTGCAGGCCTGAAGTCCAAAATCAAGGCGTTGGTGGGGCCATGTTCCATCTGAAGCCTCAAGGGGAAGATCCTTCTTGCGTCTTCCAGCTTCTGGTGGCTCCCGGCACTCCCTGAATCTGGGCAGCATCCCTGGAAATTCTGCGTCTGTGGTCACATGGCCTCCTCCTCTGAGCGTCGTCTGTGTCTTCTCTCATAAGGACATCAGTCACAGCAGGTCTCTCCGGTATGACCCCATCTTAGTTCAAGCACATCTGCAAAGATTTTTTCCAAATAAGGGCACAGTCACAGGTACGAGAGTTAGAACTTCGGGAGGGACGCAATTCTGCCCCTAACAGGCCAAACCGAGGGAGGGGGAGACCAGAAGTGAGTTCAGTCATCAAGGCCAAGAGGACCAGCTTGCAGGTCAAGGCTGCAGCCAGGGCGTTAGACGCGCCAACCAGGAGGCCTCTGCAGAGGCCGACGTGAGCATCGTCAGGGAGGCGAGCAACTGGTCAGAGTCAGGGTCGCAAGGGGTGGTTTGCTCCTGGAGCTAAAGCAACGCTGACAGGACTCGTATTCTGTTAGGAAGCTCAGTATAAAGGGAAGGAGTAAAATAATGCGCCCATTTGAGGGGACCCAAGACTGAGGAAAGAACTGCATTTAGGAGTGGCTTCCGTTTGTTCGCCTGTGGGGGATGGGCGGCCGGGCTTGGCTCGACTTCCCTGCATCCGAGTATAAGCTTCCCAGCGAGTCAGCGCTGGCCCGCATGAACCTTCTTCTTCTTTTTTACATCGGTATTACTGTTTTTACTTGTCTTACCATTTTATTTTTTTATTTGCATCTGTATTATTTACACCGCGACTGCACCGTACGTACCGCCAGATTTAGGTTTCAAAAGGTGAGAGGCGACGAGGTCATCCTTGTGAGCCATTTGGTATCTGTGACTCCAGACTTCATGTATCTGTACGGACACAGACTGATATACATTTTAGATAAATGAGTCATACTCGGCACAATGTTTTCGTAAGTTGCTTTTTCCAGTTAACGGCACACTGCGAACGTTTCTTAGCTCAAACCCACACTAACAGTGTGGATGCATACATACACGCAGGCTCGCGTGTTATTTCAAATCACTGCACGTTTCCCACTCTGTGGCTGTATCATAATTTAATGAACCAGTTCTCTACTCCTGGGCTTCAATTTTTGCCAGGCATCCTTTTTCTTTACAAATTAGTCTGATTAAGGTTTAAGATACATTGCTGGATCAAACAGTATCACGATTCCTGCCCTTTCTCAAGTACGCCACGACCTTTCCTAAAATTAAACGTATCTTCCCAAACACTACCAGCTTTGTCTGAAATTTGGGAAACCCTGCAGAGGCAGGAAGGTGTCACAGGAGAGCGGCCTCAGCACAGCCTCACCCCTGCGTGGGGAGGGAAGCTGTGTGCACAGGGTACAATCTTTTTAAATGATGCTTTTATTTGTCTGGATTCGTTCCCAAATAAAAAATTAACACAAGGGAGTTTCTTTTTTCTTTTTTTTATGAGGACTGATTGAATACATAGTGATGTGTTACTCAAAGTCCATTTTGCTGTGGAAGAGAAAAAGGAAGCAGAAAAGTACCTCTCCTAAGATATGATATTGCAGAGCACGTGGGACTGGTCAGAAAACAGTAGTAAAATGTAAAGCCAGCCCCTTCCTTGCCATGATGTCCTTGCGTTAATTCATGAAACTGTTCGACAAACATTGACTGACTGGCAACACCTGCGAGGCGAGATTAGCCAGGCAGATGAGAGAGCCTTCCTGGGACGCGGGGCACAGAGTGCGGGACATCTAGAAGGGAGGCTCAGATCCGCGCGCCAGGGAGGGGGTCCCCGCAGGGACACAGCGGTCAGGGTGCTGTGACAGGAGCAGAGACTGTAGGGAGTGTGGAGCCCCAGGTCAGAGAGGGCAGGCAGTAAGACAGCCAGCCACCAGAAGTCCCCAGGCTCACCAGGAGCCAGAGACAGAACTGTGTAGAAGTCACAGGCCAGTCACGACTCTTGTTTCCACAGGTTGTTTTGGCAAAGACTTTAAAGGCTAACACTTCGGGGCTGATGGCAGTTTAGGGGTCAGGAAATTGCAGCTTCCCTGGGCAGGACTCAAACTGGAAACCACATCAGGATGGCTTGGAACACCCAGCCAAATGCCAAGGGTGGTTGTAATCCCGCTTTGCCCCATGGAGACAGTCCCACGAGCACCACGTGTCTGTGGACAGTGTGGACATCGGCCTCTGTGTTGCCCAAGATAATGGAAGATCAGAAACCATCTACCTGACCAACCGCAGGGTGGTCTGCTGTGTGAGCAAGGAGGGCCCTGTGTGTGCGTGTGGAAAGAGCATGAAGCAAGCTCAGTTAAGGAGGTGTACGTGGCGGATGGGAGCTCATGCCCTTGAGTGTGGAGACGCATCTGCACGGATTCGGCCAGAAAGTGTCTGAAAGGCAGCATCAAGCTGTTCGCAGCCGTTTCCTCTGGGGAGCAAACAGGGTGATGGTCTTCATGCTGCTCCACGGGGGTCCGTGTTTTACAAGCGAAGACGTTTGCCTTTCATTTAGTTAAAAACAATCACTTGCACAGGGAAGGACTGGGAGCCTGCCTGCGCTCCCCCCTCAGGCCAAACAAGCATTCCCAGCGCAACAGTGAAGGCCCCGGGGTAGGTTAGTCACCGCCGGTTGGTGGCAGACAAGAGCTCGTAACCCAGGACTTGATCACAGGGTCGCGCTCTGCGACCAGCACATCGAGGTGCGCTTTTGACACTGGAAAGAGTAGGATCTTCTAAGACGATGGGTTATGGCCCTTTTGTGATGTGAGATCTGAAATCCGGGCTAGAAGGTGCTCAAACACACCAGACCCCTGCGACAAGTACTGATCGTACGTCATGGGCTCTTCCCTCTCCAGCTGGGACCCCTGAGTCTGGGGAGGTCGAGCGACTTGTCCAAGGGCATCTGTAGAACGTCATGGGGCAGAGTAGCAGGTTTGCCTCTGGGCTGGAGCGCAGGGATGCCCCGATGGGACCCACAGAGGACAGAAGCCCTGAGACTCAGAAGGGAAGGTGGGAGCAATTACGGTCTGTCCGCAGCTCCTTGTGCCTAAAGCACCCGAATCCATGGTGTGCAGAGGCTCTTCAAAACAACACGTGTTGTCATGCATTCACCCTTCTACGAAGTTCTAGAATCTTCTTGGGGTGCACATGTTATATCCTGAGCACGTGTACCGAATACTGGTATAATGCATTCAGTTGTCATCCCAATCCTGCTCTCATAAACGTGAGTCTCCTTCTCCACCTCGGGAGCTCTGGGCTGCCGCTGTTCTGGGGCCTCAGCCACTTCCGAGGCCTTGATGCCGAAGGTCCAGCACACCTGTGCCGAAGGGGACGCCTGTTCATCTCCAGGGATGGCCCTGGCCCAGGTCATGACCTGCTTCCCGACACCACTGTCCAATCCTGGTTCCATGGCCATGAGTGCCCGATAGCTCTTCATTTAAGGAAATTTGGCTAAAATTTTTAAAAATTAAAAATGCGTAAAACATCCTAGTGTCTTGCATAAAAATGGAATCCGGCAAGCTAGGACGGGGCTCTTGCCGCCTGCCACATCTTAAATCCGCTGACGGTCCAGGGAGAAACGTGAGAGAGCAGGCCAGGCTCTTTGGATTCTGCTAGCGCCTCTCCCCCTTGCCGGGGAGCGTCCAGGCTCCTGACCGGTCCCCACCCCGCATCCTAGCTCAGGAGGCTCATGCGCAGCCCGGACGCTGAGTTCTGGCCTCTGTTTGCGAACACTGCCTGGGACGCTGCTTCTCACCGCACAAGCTCTATGAGCCTGCAGACATTTTGGAAAATCGCATCGATGCTGACATGATGTTTGTTTCCTCTTCGCTCAGTTTTCTTACTCCTTCCATGATGTTCCCCAACACTTTAAATCCCTTTATATGATCCGCGACGATCGCGGTTCTGACGACGCGGAGGTCGCCGCCGCTCTGGGTGAAGGTCAAGCTCTCCTCCCAGGCCGCCGGTGTCAACACGAAGCACACTCCCCTCTGCGACTCGGTGATTCAGGCCCCGGCTGCTGCCAGACTTGCCAGGGCACCGCCAGCCCCCGAGCCCTCGGCGGGAGCAGAGCCAGCCTGCAGGCCACAGCGCAGATGAGAGGCCAACGGCAGGAACCGCTCCCCGACGTCGTGCACCATAGAGGTGGGCTTCGCAGCGTCCTCAAGACCGTACTGTCCTCCCTGGGGTGGCTTCAGAGTTAATGATCACTCGTCTTCGCAGCAGATTTTACGTGGAGATGTCTACGCCACGGGACAGGACCGTTCTCTGAGGCTGTTACGTGTGTTTTCAGAAGCCATTATGATCTCTAATTTAGACATAGCGCTCATCAAAGTGAATGTCTCAAGTTTTCAAGCGATTTGCTTTTCCCATAAAAATCATGCCCTTGTTACTGAAATTAAGTCCTTACGATGTATGTAAAAAATTTATTTCCGAATTGTGTCTACTTTTATGAGCAAAAATAATCAGGAAAAGCCACTGGCTACAAGAACTGCAAACAAAATGAACCTTTAAAAAGCTAATGACTTAAGGCTTGTTGTGGAGACATATAAAGTATGTTGGGGGCTACACTATTTGTCATTAACACATAGTCTGAAAGCTTGGCTAATATAATGTGACACAAAATTAGTCAAACACAATTCATGCAATATTGTTTAATTTTACTCCTCATTTAACTTGGTTTTAAGCAAAATCATTATGTCACATGATAACATTCCCTTGAACAAGAAATATTTCATAATGGTCGCTGCCTTTAGAAATGACTTATTAGGGGCTCCATGCTGAACACATTCTTAACTATGAAAACGATAAAGCTAATAGCTTAATCATATTTTGACACCATCTACATACTTTATGCATTATTTACAAGAAAGATATAAAAATGAAACCACTGAGTATCTCGCACAATACTTCACAGTCATAGTTAACTGGTTAAAAATGTAACACATTTATCTTCCGGGGGCTTTATATTTGCATATAGATATTTGCATACCATGTTGCAATGCGCTGTTAATGTAAAATTTAACCTTTGTTCTTTCTCTCTGATGTGCAAGGTATACTCATTAAGTTAAAAATAATGGCAAAAATAAGTCTTCTGGTGATATACATTTCATAAATTATTCCCCAGGGCAGTGAGGAAAGGTAAAATGTGGGTGGGAAAATGTTTAATTGAATTAATTCCTCATTTTCTGTATTTTTATTTTACAACTCAGAGACGGAGCAATTTGACTACTATATGTCAGCCCTATGAATTGCATAGGACCTCCTCTCAATTATTCAAGGTGTCAACCCTCTTAATCCTATATTAAAACAATTCCGCATTCCAGGACTGAGATGAATGCGTAGCACCGTTTTGCACACCTGTTAAGTGGATGGCCTTTTATTCAACAGAGGGAACGCACAACCAATATGCATAAAATGTATGGCAAGATTATTAGACGTTGGGGCAAAACTGAGCAACTCTGGGGCTTGCATAAGGTCATAACACACAACGTCAGTTTCTTATTAAGCCCCATATGCATACGAGCTTTTGCAGAAATGAGAAAAATACTTAGAAATCTCGTAAGAGACTTACTTGAATATCTAAATTCCGATTTCTCTTTGCTTCTTGATACATCCCAAGTCGAAAATGCCTCGTTGGATGAGACTCAACTTTGAAGTCATACGGAGGCCAGGCACAGCCCCCGCACCGCTCGTGGAAGAGAAGGAAAAGAAGAGACAGCAGGACCATCCCCGTAAAGCTGCTGTCGCAGTCCTGGAATGAGGAGCTGCAGGGCGGAGGGCCTCTGCCCGGATGGATCCAGCTCGGGGAGGCGGTGGTGTACTGTGATGCACAGCGGCCCGTGAGAAGGGCTCACACAGACTCTGCGTCACAGGGGCAGTAGAGGCCACGAGGCCACACAGCCCCACGGTGAGCAGGCAGAGTGGGCAGGACAGGTGGGCTGCAAGGACGCGGGCCTCCGAAGAGACACGGGAGCACAGCATGAAAGCAGCTCCAGCCAGAGATCTGCGAGGGGCAGAGCTAGCTATCCCAGGAGCCCGGAACCCCGAGACAGGATTGCTCCCCACACTTCTTTATTCCCACCGAACCCCAGAGCTGGCTACTCAGACAGCACAGGCCTATGAACTTCGGCAGCTGGCAAGGCAGGGGCAGACCTCAGGTCACCGCAGCCCTCAGTGGTCAGTGGAGCCTGGACCAAGAGCTCTTGACCCCCAGGTTGATGCCTCGTTCCACCGTGGACTGTAGAGATGGCCCTGGGTTTCCCCTAGATTTCCAGGGAGCCCAGGAGCAGTGGCTTCATTCTGCTTCTTCTCTCCAGAGTGAGCCAGAAAGCTCGGCACTTCCTGAGACAACGCAGCCACAACTTCTGTGTTGACCCACCTCCACGGACTGCCTCTTTAGGGGAAGGATTCCGTCTCCATGGCGGGTCTCCTGGGTACAGTCAAAACTCTGTCTGCTGCTGCTGCGATGCTGGCAACTGTCTTGGCATCACTCCCCCCATGACCGCTGGCCATGTTCATCCAGGTGGGCTCACCCACCGGCCCTCCACCCCAGTCCCGGGGTGCATGGCCTCCCCTCTGCTTCCCCGCTCCCCACGGGGCCTCTCTCTGCTCCTTTGATGAACACACGATTTATAAGCCGGCGTGACACACACCTAAGCTGTGGGGACATACTTGTTTAAGCATATTTAGTCCGGTCTTCCGGAGACTTGTGCTTCCTCCTTTTGGAGCCGCTGAAAAGATAAATGCGCTGTGATTAGACCTCATTTTCTGTGCAAAAAGGAAAGAATGACCCTGAAATGCTAAGTGCTTTTTGAACAAGCGGCAGCCGCGTTGGCTCCTTAACGAAAACGCCCGGGCCCCCTCGAAACGGAGGCAGATCCATCCTGCGGAAACATGGTATTGAACTTTTACTTATTTGCAGTGTTTTCTGGACTCCTATGTGTACGTGATTGTTCTTGTAAAGGTTCTTACCGAGGTAAATAAAATCATAGAGGCTTGGAAACACACTATTATTACAGCGCGGCGCGAAGGTGTACAGAACGGGGAATAACTCTCCGAGGAATAAATTACATGTGATGAGGGCTAAAAGGATCCAGCTCCTGTTTGAGGGAGTCTCCGGGCGGACGCGGAGACCCGGCCGTTTCAGCGCGCCTTTCAAGACAATGCACGCGCACAAAAACATCATTCTTCACGGAGCGCCCCAGAGGCCGCGGCGGTCACGTGGACGCCGTGGTTATTCCATTCCCTCCAATTCAACACAGATCTTCTTTATTAATTTTAATTTGTCATCAATAACCTGACAGGCACTCTTTGGGCAAGAAATAGTGCATTAACTGTTTCACTCACTGTGGCAGCTATTAAAACGGGGATGGTGATTAGCAGGAATGAGGTCAAACTGGATAATGTGGGTATAAGTCGCTACCAGCGAAATGTACAACACGAGAGGATTTATGATGTTCACTTGCTGAAATGTAATTTAAAAACACGATATCACCACCTGCTACGCTGGCTCGTCGTGTTACTCAGATCATTTAAACATTTCCTGCTAATATGTTTATTTGCTTCTGGCATATATTACCATTTACTTTATTTCTAATAACTACAGTTAAAATAAACTTAATTGTTGCTATCTACTTCATGTAAACATAGCAGGTAAATAAATCATCCCATGATTAGCTCAGACAATGCAAATTAGGGTGATTTAATCATCAATATTGGCAACAGAAAAATTAGTATTTGTAACCTCCTTGCGAAGAACGGAATTTGGTTCTCTTACTGAAGAGTCTGTGTGCTAAATCAGGCTGTCACGGGGACGCTGGAAGACTGCACCGGCTCGAAACAATGTGACAGACCATCAAGACGGCTGAGAACGCCGCTGAATGCTTACGGACGCTCACGGACGCTCAGCGTTCACACGGAAACTCCACATGTGCTCTTCCTGAAACATCGGACACCCAGGAACGCTGACGGGAGTCACTGCCGATCTGGGACTTGCGACCCACAGCCTTTGGCTGCACTTTCTAAGGAATTCAGATCAATGCAGCCTTCCCTATAGCGCTGTAAGCCTTTTTCTTTTTTTTTAATGGGGAGGTCATTTCAATCCCGGGCTAAAAATACAGAATATGTCTTTTAAACGTGCAGCACATTTTAAACACAAAGGTCGTTTGTAGGATTGCGTGTCCACGAGACAAAGCAGCTCTCAAGAATCTTTCTCAGAGTGCGCAAGTTTCATCCTCACACCCAACACCATAAACACTCAGTGTAAGACTCTGAGACTCGGGCTACTCTGTGGATGGCAGCCGAGGGCCAAAGCAGCAGAGCCACGCAGAGCCCTCCGAGGGCTGTGGGTGACGTGGTTCTGGGGCCCCGCCTACAGCCTCGCGCCTTCCACCCCAACCGCCGGTTAAGGGCCGAGCCTGGGGTGACACGGCTTCCCCACACCTTTCACGCCTGCACATTTGTGCAAAACAGTGAAGTGTTGACTCAGCCATTCTGGAGGGCGTGGCAAACCTCGTGGCCTGGCACGAATTTTCAGAAAATCACGCTTTTATTTTAAGAAATATCAAGAACCGTGTCGAGAAATAACGTGTAAAAGTCTTCTCTGGGCGGCCCGTGCGTCCTGGGAAACAAGCTACACCTCCTGCAGGAGAGCCCCCACCCGTCGTCGGGACTGGCTTCATCACGGGCAAACCTCAATGAGCCCCCCCACACCATGTCTTTCTGTGCATCTGGGAAAAAAGCCAATAGGTATCGCCCTGTCTCCACGATTGCCAGCGGAGACGCCGGTGCTCTGTATGAATGCAAAGCAAACAAGCAGAGAAAAAGCCACAGCGAAGGAGGCCTTTGCCTCTTCTCCTCTTCTGAGCCGCCTCTCGCCTAAATCAAGCAGTGCTCCAGGAGGCAATTCCGGGGGCGGCATCTCCAGGACCAGCGCTGTCACATTAGGCAATCAGAGAACTTTTAGAAGAAAAGCAATGAATGCTAAACACCGCGCGGTCCTGCAGGCGGGACCGGGCACCCAGCTCACCCATGGAAAAGGAGCAGCCTGGGTCCCCGCTCGGGAAAGGCACTTATTCCTGCCTGCCCTGCCCGCCGTGCGGGAGGGCTGCTCAAAGCCCCCTTCATCTCCGGCGGCTGGTACAAGGCTTTACGTATCGGCCCCATTTGAATCGACGATGGGAGCGATGTTTGTAATTCGACATCAAGCAGCCCCGGCGTCTGGCGTTTATTTGTTCTGTTGTTTTGGCAGGTAATCCAAGGGCCCCTCTCATCCGACATGTCAAGTCTACAATCAAACAAAGAGGACTGGTGAATTCACTTTTACAGTTAGGCGAGCTGAATGCTATTACCCGTGTGTTTGTCACCGACCTGCGATCCCAGCCTCTCATCTGCCATCGGGTGGATGCTACAAAGTGAAGCATCGGGGACATGCATTTCCCAGTAACTACCTGCTGCCGGCTATTATTTTAAGGATCCTGTGATTTTCTTTTATTTTGAGTAGAAAAAACAAGGCAGCTGCGGTAATAAAAAGGCGTATCAACTAGTCACTCCCTGGCAGATTTGTCACTGGTGTGGATACAGTGGAGCCTTTTTTGTTGTTGTTGCTAGAAAATGTATACACTCGAATATAATACTGTAAATCTGGAGTATATGCTCCCAATAAAACCCGTTTTAGTACCTTGCATACTGGTAAGCAAAATAAAAATGTATGCGTCTTATAAAGAACTGCCGATACCATGTACACATGCAAGATGCCACCCACAAATCACGGGCTGACAGGAGATATTTTACATTATATGATTTTGGGGTGAAAGTTATTATTTTTTTATTCCTAAATCACATTAACATAGCTACACAGCCATACATTATCACGGCTCTCCAGTAATGTTCTTAAATATTTCCTAATGATGGATTGCATTTTAGGGACTCCTAGGCCCAAGTTTAACTATATAATTCCAAGTTGTGAATTAAATCGAAAAAAAAAAAAAAAAAAGACAAAACAAAACAAAAACCCCAGAAAACAAAACAAACCAGAAACAACAACAACCAGAGCTTCTGGTAACTGTTTCATTTCTGCACAATGCCCAGTCACTGCAATCTCCCCCCCAGTTCAACACCTAAGAAATCATCAAAAATCATAAGCCACCAACAAAACCTTAGTTGTTCAGCGCGTGTTTTGAAATTAATTGGTGCAGCTCTTCCGAGGTGACTGGTCCTTTGGTGACACCTGGAAAATCGCTGCAAGGTGTTGGTCAAACCACAGAATTACAGGCAGAGTTTGCGTTTGCACCACTTGTATTTTGGAAGCTGTACGTGGCTTCTGCCTCGGGCTCGGGGTCACCAGAGAGTCAAGGGCTGCGGCCCCCTAGTCGCCGGCCCCCGAGTCCCCAGGTGTGTCCGCGGGACTCGCGACCGGAACAAAGAACCCGACGCCTGGGCTCCCATCCGGAGCCGGAGCCGGACAATTCCGCACAATAAAACGCGGCCCAAACAAAGAGTGATTAATGACTCGCGGGTCTGCCGCGCCATGTCGACCAGATAGGCTCAGAGTGGGCCTTTGAAGGAGAAATGAAAAGAGTTTCGGGCTTTAAATATTTACTATTTCATTCATCAATGGAGCATGTAAGCGCAGAAACAAATATTCAAACATCATTTTCCGTAGACTCCATTTCCCTAATTGTGCTCGCATGTAATGCTTATTTGTGGCAATCACCATAATGGAAGGTGCGAGAGGAACCGGGTTACCAAGGCACAGGCGACAGTTCGGAGGGGGCCTCAGGCTCTCCTCCTGAATTTTGTTTGTCACAGGGGTCTCCAGAAGGTTCCACAGTCCATGTAACCCATGCAGTGTTCACGCTCAGAGTTCGAGTCCGATTTGACGGTTTCCACGCAGTAGAGTACTCCAAAAGTTGTCTCTGTGTAGAAAGGAACCCTTTTGTTATCATCGGAAAAGGAAACAACTGGGAAATGTCCCCACAAGTCAAACATCCTGCCCTTCAGAATAGGTCTAAAACGTGACCGTCCTTACAACAGTCATGAGGTGTGACTTCACAATGGTCCACTGGTCATGTTCGCCTTTGTCGTGTGTCTGGGGAGGTGGCCCACATGGTGTCCATGCTGGGAGGGGATGCTCCCGGAGCCTCTGCTGTTTCCATATGAAACCTGGGGCTCGCACCCCACATAGCCCTGTGCCATCTGCTTGCACACCCCAGGGTCCCAAGTGAGCTGGGCTGGTCCTCCCTGGCCTTGCTCAGTGCAGGGCCCTTGTCCCCTCACCCTTGGACAGCTACAGATCTGATTCCCTGGCCAGGAGCGCAATTCCCTTTTCTGGGCCTAGTTTCAGCATTTAGCTCAAATGCCGCTTCCTCTAGGAAGCCCTCCATGCAGACCCTCCAGGTCACATGCCCTCCCACACCCCTCACTGCACCTGGCAATCTCTTTCCAGTGCTTACCCAGTCTGACTTCCAGAGCCACTCCCTCACAAGGAAGCAGCATCCCCGGTCAGCCCCAGTACTCAGCCTGACGTGCAGTAAGCGCCGTGACAATTTTTTGAATGACGAATGAATGAATGTCATTTGCTTGGTCTTTAGCAGCAGGCAAACAGAGAATTCAGCCTGCCAGGTGTAGCAGCATTTCATTTTCAATCTGCATCATTTAAATCGTTTTGTCTATCAGTCTAAATTCTCACAGTACTCAAGGCTATGTGACCTCAGCATCGAGATCCAGAAAAAGCCGTTTATGCAAAAAGCAGCATTCGCACACTAGCACATAAGCGTATGCACTGACGTGCACACACACATTTCGTGACACATTTAGAAAAAAAAACCAGCAAGCGCAGGGCTTCGTGGCCCTTCGGTGAAGATATTCCCACTTTGCGCTTGTAAATTCCAGTCTCCACTTTGGCTGTGACGTAAGAAATTCTGTTGGACTGAACTTCAGAGATTTCATGATAGGGAGAGTGTCCCCTCCATTCCTGAGCATACCACAGAGGACTGTGTGTGTGTGTGTGTGTGTGTGTGTACGTGCGCGCGTGTGTGTACTAGGGAGAGAGAGAAGGAGGAGATTGTTGTAGCTGTTGCAATTTTATATATTATGCTTCAACAGACCTGCTGATTTCTCCCAGCATTGCCTTTCTGGGAGAAAGGCCAATTTTCTTCATTTTTAAAATATCATAACATTTGTGTTAGCGAAAACTACTATAAATGCCATCAGCTCCAGAATTCCAGTTTAATTTCTATTTTGACTTTATCAAAATTTGAGAAAAATATCTTTGGGGAATTCAATTATCTGTGCTTAGCCTCAGCCCAGAGATAAACACAAACCAACTGTTCCTACAGCAGGGAGTGATTCAGGGAAGTCCCTGCTAAGTGTAGACACCACGGCCAAGGCGAGAGCTGGAACCGGACCCCACAGTATAATCTAAACAACATAATTCCGATCCCAGGGACTGCACCGTGTGGTCTCACATATTGAATTTGTAAAAATCATATTAGAAAGGTACACGATATTTATAAAATACAAATACTGATTTCTCACATTGTTTCTTACCTGAACACGGGTCAACCGCGTGTCTGGTTCCTTCTGATAGCTTAATTAAACAAACAAGAACGTTTTTGAAAAATGTCAGACCCTGATGTAAGAAATCACAGCATTTTAATATTTTAATATCTGAGAGCTGCCTAATGCTTCAGTAACGGCTAAACCTAGTTAAATTCCCATTGATGGTGCTGATTATTCTAGGATCTGATTTTCTCCTCTGGCTTCATTTAAAATTGTAATCTTTCTCAACAGCTATCCACTGTTGTTATTAGAATCTTACTTCTTGGATATTAATGACTCTTGAGAGTTTCCAAAACCGTACTGGAGTGTTTTCATAAGTCATTCCAAAAATATACTAGGTAAACTAATGGAACCTGGGATGTATTTTACATTATTCACCTGGAATACCAATACTCATTCATACTACTAAAATCACAGGCTGACTGGATCGTGCATTTGCCGTCAAGAGGGATAATTGGCAACCCCACCTTCCCAAGCAAATGCGGCGCCCGGGACAAGATGTGCGTGCGCCGAGCAGTCAGTCCCTGGCTCCCCAGTTGTTAATTATCACTCTTGGCTGACACCCTCCCAGCAGGAGAGGACACTGGTACATTTTAAGTGTATCAGCAAACACCGGTCAACTGATACAAGTCGTGCAAGTTATTGTCAGATTGTCTCAGTTTCTCCCGAAATCCTCACCATCAGTATCCGCGGGTGCAACCCTCTTTCACTTTACAGAAAAACAAATTGAGTCAAAGAGCTCAAGTAACTGGCCCTGAGATATGAGCCAGGAGGAGCATGAGCTGGACTCGAACCCCGTTCTGCTCACCCTCATACAATGAAAGAGAAGCAACAAACATCTGAATTTAATTCGTCATTAAAATACATCCCCCAGGGGGTGCTGGGGGCACAGCTGGTTAAGCGTCTGACCCGGTTTCGGCTCAGGTCGGGATCTCAGGGTGGTAAGACTGGGCCCTGCGTCGGGCTCCGTGATCAGTGTGGAGTCTGCTTGAGATTCTCTCTCTTCCTCTCCCTCTGCCCCGCCCCCATCTTTCCCTCTCTCTCTAAAATCAATCCGTCAATCTTTAAATTTATGTGTGGGGGGGTGGGGGGACCCAAGCCCCATCCATTTCACCTTGATGCATAAATAAGTAGCAGACAAGCTACCCTGTGATTCGGGTATCAGTGATTCGGGTATCAGTGACTCGGGTATCAGTGACTCGGGTATCAGTGACTCGGGTATCAGTGATTCGGGTATCAGTGATTCGGGTATCAGTGACTCGGGTATCAGTGACTCAGGTATCAGTGATTCGGGTATCAGTGACTCGGGTATCAGTGACTCGGGTATCAGTGACTCGGGTATCAGTGATTCGGGTATCAGTGACTCGGGTATCAGTGATTCGGGTATCAGTGATTCAGGTATCAGTGACATGGTGGGGTAGGGACCCCCTCACTGGACACAGAGAACACGGCATGTCCTGAACCAGAGTCGCACCCTTTCATCTCGTCTTCGCGTCACTGCCATCTTTGGATGCGACAAGTTCCCTTCCTCCTGTTCCTCCTTGTCCCCCTGAACTTAATGGGGTTGAGTCCCTTCTCCCACCGGGTTAGGATTCTCAGATTCAGTCAAAATCCTTTGAAGGTCCCCATTTTATTGTCTTTTCTCGGGGCTCTGCCCTATGAGTGAGCGCTTTGCTTTTGCTTCCTTCCGACCTGCAGAGTTCCTGGACTCCTTCACGGCTTGTGTCAACTCCGGGAGCCATTTTCCTTCTGATCCTTCTTGGAACCTTCGGCAGAAAAGGTGTGGTTCTAAGAGTCGCGTGCGCAGTGCTGACGAGGCAATCGTGTAAAAGTGTCTCAGTGTTTTAGAACTCCCGGGGCTGGAAGAACCTTCCCCACCCAAACGCACGCTGCCGTTCCGAGGTGAAGGATGCTCCAGAGACACCCTCAGCGTCCCTCGGACAGTGGGTGACGTGGCCAGGGCCAGGGCGGGACGCTGGGGCTCTTCACCTCGCATCCCTGCCACAGGCAGCTGCTAAGGACGGTTCCCGCGCAGGCATCACCTGGCATCTGCAGGGGGAGCCTCGCTTCTCCGACGAGGGGATCACATACACAGCACCGTCCTCCAGCACAGAAGGAAGCCACAGTTGCTCCTGGAAGGGGACGAGTCATACCCAAAATACCGAACACCGGGAACGTGGCTCAAGAGGTATAATTTGCCAGGGCCCAGCGCTTTCCGCGGGCTCCTAAGAAAGCAACCCAGCTCTAAACCTGTCATCTCTCCTGCCGCAGAGACCAACGACCGCCCCGGGAAGGAGCGTCAGCATCGGACGCTGATCAAGCGGTATCAGTGGTGCAAGTTATTGGCGAATTGCCTCAGTTTCTCAGGAAGTCCTCGACACGGATGGATATTATCCTTTCTCCTTTTGTACATAAAGAAATCGCGAATCAAAGCGTTTAAGTAACTTGCCCCAGGAAATGCGCCAGGAGGTGGGTGAGCTGGGCTTGAACCCACTTCTGCCCACCTTGGAGTCCCATCGCCCTGACTCGGCGTGAATCCCCCCGCAGCGGGAAGCATCCTCCCCGTGATGACGACATTCTCTCATTCTGCCAGAAGACGTGGAGCCAGCGCCGATCTGGGCCCGCTGTGAGAACACACAGCCAGGAAGCCCGGGTCCTCCCCTTGGGACTTGCCTTGGAGGACTGTGGACTTGACAATTTATGCCTTCTGCACTTGCTACTTCTTATCATTCTTTACCCACCAGCGTACAAAGAAGAAAACCTTTGTGCTAAATGGGCGGAGAACACGGAGGACGGAAAGGGTCTTAGAAAAGAGCGGATCATTTACCACGGAGAAAGTCTGCTAGTGGATTAAAGCATGTTGCCTGGGCCTTGAAAGATATGTTAGTAATTTACAGAAATTAAAAGAGCCGAAAGTCCTGTTGTTTTCAGAATTCAGAGCTGAGCCTCTGGCCTCACACCAGATGATGCTGAAAACCAGCCTCCCTGGGAATTCACATCAACCTCTGGTTCATCATTTATGGAATGACATAGCCTTGGACACCGATTAGCTACCTATCAGCTCTGTAATAAAGGCAGCATAACCCCTAGTTTATCATTCATTTATCTGAAGTCCTTTTGAATAATCAGAAGATAGTAATGTAATCATTATGCTGTATAGCAGTTCTGGGCCGGCACACGGGGCCGGCGGGGTCAGAGCCCCGGCAGGGTTCACGCCGCTTAATTTACTCACTTCTTACGCATTTACAGAATTGGAGTCAACAGTGTAGTATCGAAGTTGGACCCGCGAGCAGATGCTTACACAAATTGATACTAAGATGTTCAACAGGAAGCTCAAGAAGACTTAATAACTGTAATAATAATCTTTTCTGAGAGTCAGGCTCGCACTCGAGTTTGAAACAAGTCATTCAGTGCTCAATGACTAGCGCGGATTTCCTTTGACTCTGCCCGACCTGAAGGGTTTATCGACAACCACTTTGCTGCTATGAAACGCTCTATTAGGAAAACTGTGTCTTCGGGCCACAGGGAGGATGATGGCAGGAGGGTCGATTCTTCCGGAGAAGGGTTTGCTGGGAAGACTCTGCCGGCGCAGCCACAGCGGGGGAAGAGGGAGTCCAGAGAAGCCAGCGGCTCACAGAGATGCTAGAAAAATCCTCTTGGGAGGGGCCGAGGGGTTAGGGGAGCAGGAGGGAAAGGGGCAGGAGGCAGGAGCCCTTCTCCAGCCCTGGTGAGGAAGGCCAAGGGGATGGAACCGAAGGAACGGGGTTTCTGTTGAAGGGGGACATGGTCATTTATCTGTGCCGTCTACCCATGAGGCCACATCCACTTCCAAAGGCATCAACCAAGCCCTGGGTTCCCTTGTGAGGTCAGTTTGTGATTTCCCCCCGGGGCCGTGGCCCATCCACTGTCCTCTGGGAACCGTGCCGGGATGTGCAGGCCGCAGGGCTGCATGATGCTCTCTGGGACCTCTCAGCCCCCAAAATGTAAAAGAGCAGAGGAGAAACTATGATGGGAACTTAAGAAGACAGTTTCTGAAATGACTCCCGAAGACACTGCCGGCCGACGTCCTCACCTCCTTGTGCTCAGGGTGTGTCCTCAGAGCCGAGAGGAACGGCACGGGCCGCTCCTGCCACAGGTCCCAGCACAAGGCCTGAACACACTGCAGTAAGGGACAAAAAGACCCATTTGATAACAAACACAGTGGAACCACAGGACAGTCACAAAAATTCTGCAGCAGCGAGTTCCCAAAGAGTATCTCCGTTTAAGTAGAGCCCAATACAGAAAAAGGTAATCAGTGTCCCAGCCAAGTCAGGGTCAAGGCATCAGTTCTCTTTCCAGAATGGGCTTGTTTCCATCAAGCATCCCGAACTTCTATTCAGACTTTAGTATGGCCTACCCTACGGGCGGCCCCGCACATCTTGGCGGCATCTACAAAGGATGAGTGTCCTACACGGACGGGTCAAGGATCTCTTCTCTCTGCCCCACCCCCAGAGGCCTTTTTAGTCAAGGTCCAGAGAGGAGGGGTGTCTGCAAAGGGCGGGAAAACCCACTAGAGATGCTTCAGGAGGAACAGCAGAGAACAACTCAGCAAAGGGGCACAGGGCACGGGAGAGCCCACCACGTCCAGGAGGAGAGGCAGGTGGCACAGTGGGCAGGAGGGTGAACAAAAGCACCGGACAGACCAGTCACTTCCTGAGCTGACCTTGGACAAGGAACTCGACCCTGAAGAGTCTGTTTCAGATCTGTGAGAAGGGCTATACTGGCACAGACTGGGTAGGATTCGTATGAGAGATGATGCATGCACATTCTTACCAAAGAGCTTGGTGCTGTTAAGACCTCAAACTTGCTCTCTTCCTGATGTTGTTACGGCAAATGCAGCTGCTTTGAACTCTCGAAGGCAATGCCCCTTCTGGTGAAACTCCCTCCGTATCAGGATTCCTCGCCTGGGGTTTTTCCTGATTTTCAGAAACCCTTGAAACTATATTCCCGGTTTGTGTGTGTGTGTGTGTGTGTGTGTGTGTATACACATGCATGTGTACGGTTATGTGTATATCACACACACACACAATCACATACAGTCAGACAAATGTGTGGTGTCCATACATATATAAAATCACAAAATTGTATCAGACTTACAACAGGGTCTGCTAAACAAAACAGGGAAAGAATAAAGCCCAAGAGTTACTTAGTAACAGCACAGGACGTGGGGATGTTGGTTTCCTCAAACATGAGTTAATCATCATATTGTATCTCGCCCACCGTTCAAACTAAGCCTAATAATTTCCTAGAAAGTCAGCCTTGTTGGCTGAAAAATGCTTATAGATAGCCATGGGGAGAAAGGAGAGTAGGGAGCTCCTTGCTATTTGCAGAGGTCTGAGGCGGCAGGTTTTCTAGACAGGCTACAATTTTATGGATGCCATCCTGAAGCAAAGGCAGCTATAGGATGGGTTTTTCCCCAAGGGAAATAGATTCCAGTGGACTCACCACCAAAGGGAAATCCATCAAAGACACGTTACTGGAGGGTGACAGTGAAGCAGAAGAGGGTTCTCACCGTCCGCTAGAACCAGGAAGGTGCGGAGACACTAATCAGGGGGACCTGCACGGATGGGGCAGAAGCAGAAGGCCACGTGGGGTGCCGTATTCTCTGGGGACAGGCGAGTGACGAACTCCCGCCCCAGAGGAAACAATGACTGTCAAAATGACTGTAGGTCAGTGGTCACACGGTAAACACACACTGAATCCTTAATGGAAAGGATCACTGAAGTTTGAAGGAATCAAGCCACAGTAAACATGATCAGCTCTTTCCTTCTCTGTCGTTCCAGAGAAACAGTGGAGCATGCAAACAAGGATGGGACCCGCGAACCCTGACCTTCCAGCTCCTGCCCTCTCCTCAGTGCTGGAATCTTCCCAGTCTTCCGTCCACTGCTCACTCTTCAGGGAAGGCTCTGCACCGACAGACGTAGCTAGTAGGTTCGGCCCGGAGACCTCAGCTCTCCGCAGTAGTTTCATCTCTTTCAGAGCACAGAAACATGAAACACAATGATTTCGATTTTCTTCTGTTTTCAAGGTAAAGGAATGAATCAACGACCAAAGAGAGGGAAGGCTGGTCCTTAATTTCACTGGGAGAACTGAGATATTAAGACTAGGTAAGACGGGTGCCGGGGTGGCTCAGTCGGTTAAGTGCCTGACTCTTGGTTTTGGCTCAGGTCATGATCACAGGGTCATGGGATTGAGCCCCACATTAGGCTCCATGTTCAGTGGGGAATCTGCTTGACATTCTCCCTCTCCCTCTGCCCCCTACCCCCCTCTAAAACAAACAAACAACCAAAAAAAAAAAAAAAAACACAATGACCACAACAGAAGACTTGTCTGAACAGATGTCAAAATACACTCTGAAGCTACACACATTAAAATGTAGTGATACTCTCCCAGGAGGGACAATGGACATGGTCAGAAATGTGACATGGATCACATGTTAACTTCGTCATGCTATGAAATGGTATTTCACATCAGTGGGAAAGGTACATCGTTTCCTAAATGCTATGGGGAAACCTGGCTCTTTACTCAAACAAAAAACACGTAGATATAGTCTTCATACAACTCATCAAATTTAATTCCTAATTTTAAAGATTGAAACATTTAAAAATATTTTAAAAAACGGACAGATATTATCACATTGTGGGGTTGGGAAAAACTTTTGTAAACTTGGAAAAAAAGAAGACAAAGGTTGGCAAACTTAATAGACAAAGAGATTAGGAGCCAGCTTATGTAAAGAAGACCAACAAATCAATAAGAAAAAGACAAACAATTCAATAGACAAATGGGCAAAATACTTAAAAGGGCTCTTCACAAATGAGAAAAATCAAAAATCCAATTAAACATTAGAAAAATGGCTCATTTGCATTAATACCGCAGGAAATAAAGATTAAAACCAAAATGAGAGATGACGTCCTCCACATTAGCAAAAAATATGGAAGTCTGACAATATCAAATATTGGCCAAGATTTGGGAAGTGGGATATCACAGACCCCCTGGTGCAAATACCATTTTATGGCCACTTAGAGAAGCAAGGGCAGTGGTTCCTAAAAGAAGCAAGGACACACATTTCCTACAACTCACAAATTTCATATGCGAGTCTTTGCCCACAGAAACTCTTCAGGACAAGAGCAAAAGTATATCCCATCATTGTTTGCAATAGTTACAACTGGGAAAAACCCCAATATTCATCAATACAGGAGCCTTAAAAATAAACTATGTATATTTATGTATCAACAGGATACATTTCAAACCAATGCTGAGTTTAAATAGCGAGTTACCAAATAAAACCATGATAGTATTTCTGAATTTTTAACACACACAGAACAGTACCAGATAGTATCTACATCTCCAAGTAAAATATCTTTTTATGACCTCAAGACTGTGCAAAATTCACTGTAGTAACTTATACATAGGAAGAGAGACAAATGGGCCTGGACACAGGTGACAAAGAGATCAATATCATCTTTACGTTTTTATTGTACGTAAAACTTTTAAAACTTGAAGCAGATATATTAAAATGCATATTTTATGCACCTCAGTCAGGACCCAATTGGTATAAAAGAAGACAGTATTTTTGGCTCACGTGCCTAGGGCAAGAGCCAGGCAGCTTCCTACACAAGCTTCATCTAGGGGTCAGCTCTATCTTTTTGTCATTCTCCTAGCCCTGCCTCCTGTGTTAGACTGCTTTGTCCCTTGTCTGGTTTGTCTCATGGCAGCAAAATGGCTGCAAAGGATCCGGGTTTCTCATCCTCACAGGGTATCTTGGGGACCCTTGCGGAAAAAGGGGACTCTTGAGAAGGGGAAGGAAGACATCCACCAGGAGGTAACAAAAGATGAAAGCTACTTGGGCCTTCAATTTATTTATACTCCAATTTCAAATAAATTCTTATGACTTTACAAATTGTAATAGGCATCAAAGGGACAATAGGTTGACACCGTTTGCCAAAGACTCTGAGGCCAAGGTATTGGTTTACCAAAGAATGGGTTGAAGGCCCTCAGAGGGAGGCCCCCGGCCACTGAGAGGAGTCAGAGCCAGGTCCTGGTGAAGATTGGCCTCGAGCTCTGGCCCTACAAGTCCCAGAAACCTCTTCCCTCCCCTTTAGAGTGAAAGGGCCAGTTAAGTCTCCAGAAGTCTCATTCTGTCCTTTTTTTTTTTTTTTAAAGATTTTATTTATTTATTTGACAGAGAGAGACCACAAGTAGGCAGGCAGAGAGAGAGAGAGAGAGAGGGAAGCAGGGTCCCTGCTGAGCAGAGAGCCCGACGCGGGACTCGATCCCAGGACCCTGAGACCATGACCCGAGCCGAAGGCAGCGGCTTAACCCACTGAGCCACCCAGGTGCCCCTCATTCTGTCCTTTTAAATACAGGGTAAAAGACCGTGTGAATTCCTCTACTCTCAGAGGCTACACCTTACACACAACGTAATTAGATCCCAGTGTTGACTCATCAAGAAGGAAAAACTGCTACCATTAACATCTAATTTAAATTACTTTATAATGAACGAAAACTTTCCGATTTGTAAAATGAGTGCACAGAGTGAAAACTGAAGAGAATGTTGTCAATTCTAAGCTTGTTTTAATTAGAGCACATCTTAAAAAATTTTTTCCCCACCGTTTGGAAAAGAAAAAATGAGCCGCTTGAAAACTCTTCTCTAGGACTTGCTCCTATGGCAATTTCACGTCCTTCTCCGTGTTCCATGCTCCTCTTGATAACCTGGCCATGAATAAAATATTAATTACTTTTTTAATTAAAAAGGCCACGAATGGACTGGCAAGAGAGAGCGAAGGTGCTGCACAGAAGTCCCGTCAGGCTGAGCGAGCAGAAGGCACAGAACATTGAAGAATGAGGACTTGGGGAAGGACAGGTATGAAAAGCTCTCTGTCCCTGAGCATGGGGACAGGCAGGTGACAGTTTCCTGCACGGTGGCAGGCCTTGGATAAAGCACCCCTGTGCAGAGTTCCTTCCGGCACACTCAGCAGGCACCGACCGCACGGTTTCCTTTGCTGGATACAGAGAAATTGATTTGCCGTATGACTGCGGCTTAAACCTTTAAAGAGAAATCATTATTTCAAATCACCATTTTTTTCACCTCGACAAGAAAGGCTCTAGAAAAATTTGAATGTTTCCTAACGAGGCAGGGCTCATCTATTCTGGGACTACCTAGTACACAGCTTCGAGACTGCCTTTGAGTTCTGTCTCCCTCCCCCTGTGTCAGACTGCCAGCCGTCACTTCTGTTGTCATGGTGCCACCTTCTAAAAGTCCTCTCGGGTTCCTTCCAGCCCGATGCTTCCAGCGGACCGGGAGCTGGGAAAGCGAGATCATTATGAACTGAATGTGGAAACAGGGTCAATGACAGTGAGCTCGGCTTCCCTGCTGGCCTCTGGCATGGTTATTTCAAGGTTTCAGAAATGGCCCGCCTTCCTTCTAAGGGGCAGGGCGTGCATCGCAGCCTCAAACCCAACCCTCTCCCTTACTGGCTGGGTGACCCGCAGCACAGCTCGCTTCATCTCTCAGGGCCTTGGATGCTCATCTGTCAAATGGGGGAAACACTGGTACCTACCTCTACCCCGCAGACAGTCTCGCAGCCCGTGGAGAGTTTGCACTGGCTGGGGGGACATGAGGACTGGGTGTGATGGGGGATGGGCAGTGGGGCTGGGGCGGGGGAAGGGGCAGGTGCAGAGGTGAGAAACAAGTTTCAGCTACTTAAAAACCGTCCTCTTCATTAACAGAGTATCTCAAAAAAAAAAAAGAAGAAGAAGAAGATTTGTGACATTTTACTCGATTGAAATCTGTAAGCCACTTGAAAAGGCGTTGCTGGGGTGCCCGGCTGGCTCAGTCGGTGAAGCATCTGACTCTTGGTTTCCACTCAGGATACGAACTCAGGGTCATGGGATCGAGCCCTTGTCAGGCGCCAACTCAGCATGGAGTCTGCCTGAGATTCTCTCTCACTCCCTCAGCCCCTTCCCCTGCTTTGTGCTATAAGTAAATAAATAAATAAAACCTTACCCCCAAAAAATGAATAAATAAAATGCTTTCCAAGACCACTGTAAACCCTGTGCCTCTCCCTGTTCTCAGTTAACTGCCCCCAGCCGTTTGGAGTGTCTCTTCCCTTCCTTCGACACTATCTGCTGAATATCGACCACGTGCTAGGTCCTGTACCAGGCACCAGAGCTCAGAGCCAGCCCCTGCCTCGTGGAGCATAAGGTCTGGGAAGCAGACAGACGTGGCCAAGCAATTGTACGTGCAGCGAGCACAGCAAAAGGGTGGTGCCCGTGCACTGGGCAGAGTATGTCTAGGGCCTCACCTCCTCCATTCATTTCTTCCGCAGCCTGAGATACGAGGTGACCTTGGTTAGACTGAGGTGGCAGGGGGTGTTGTGGTGGGGCAGGGGTGGGTGCAGTGAAGGAGATGACCTGGGGGGGCAGGAGCCTCGAAGGGGGGTGAGCATGGCCGGAGCTATTGCAGAGGAAGGGTAAGGGGTGACAACAACGGTGGAGAGGCGGGCGTTGGCCGGGGTCACGTGGGGTGCCTTGGGGGTTTAGCCCTTTATGCTAAATATCTTTGGAAACTATGAAAAATGAAAACACACATACTTGATATTTCACCCAGTTTTATTTATTTACCTAAGACTTTGGGAAAACCAGATATGTTTGCTTTGCCAAGTTCAAGGCAAGGAAGTTTTCAAGGAAATAAAACAGAATCAAAAGCCACTGAGTAATATATCTCCTTGGACATCTCTAAACCCGATGGGTATCATTTTCCTAAGTTCATTTTCTACCTTCAAGGATAACAATGCAAAAGCCCAGCCAGACTGCACTCATGGTTCAGAGAACTCTTTACGCCCATTTGTATGGGGGGAGATCTTGAAATCTTTCCAAAAATGCGAGTGTATAAATTACAGTTGCGGAAGACATGCGTCTCCTGGTGAGATGCTCTCGTGTGAGCGACCCTGTCTACTTCCCTCGACGCTGGCTGCTCTGCGCCGGGCTGGGGAGGAGCGCTCTGTTTTGATCAACCTTCTCCCTTGCTCCTATTTTCCTGCAGATTTCCTGTCCTTGGACTTTAATGGCACCTGTGCACTCTCCTGCTGACTCAAAACAGCTGAATAAGAAAAGAATTGTCTTGTGTTGCGTCCTGAAATCTCTGTTCTCTGGGAATACATGTTGCCGCGTCTGATTACAGATTAGGTCCCAGCTAGGACATCCGCACAGCTCGGGGTCTCTCAAAAACCCCTCAATCTCTGAAAAGCACTAATTTCACCACCACCCCCCCACCCCGGATGAGTGTTTTTCTTTTGCAAAGTAAGAAAGGATAAGGCCAGGAAGCTTTGCAATACTCCTCATGAAAAAAAAAAAAAAAGAAAAAAGATGGGAAATTGATCCCAGGGTTTATGCAGCTCTCCTTCAGCACCTGCCTCCCACCTCCCACCAGAGTCCCCAGGAAGCCGTGGAGTGGGCTGTGCTATCCTCCCAGCTTATGCCAATTCTCTTCAACTTAAAGTAAAACAAAATAAATTGATTTAAAGATGTCCTACTTTCCAAGATGTACAGACTGTCTGCAGAACATTAAGAGAAATTGGCTATCGGCCAAAAGTTCCTCCAAACCGCCTCTTAAATATTTTCTGGCCAGAACAATGTATAAGCCCACACTGTCATCTCAGAGGAAGAAAGACGGATGCTCTCCTGTTGCTCAGAGCCTCTGTGTGGCCCCAAAGCCCCCAGGTACTGTTAAGTTTTATTGTGATCCAATACCCATCTGCCAGACTGGAGCCTTGGGGTGCTTTCAATGCCAAATTTATACAGGCTGATATTTGCATGCAAATATGTAGCGAGAAATGAATACTATAATTAGCATCCACAGAATTTGCAGGTCTCTGTTCTTTAAGCCTCCTGCACAATTTGGGTAGACACACAAGTTGTGGATTGAAGTGTAGGTTTTCCTCATTTGATCAAACACAATTGCAGCCTTGCTTTGAGGACAATTACAGCCAGATTTGATCCTACATGTGAAGACATAGACATTCAGAGATTTCGTGTTTATTTAGGGAAATTTCATTCAGTCTGAGAGTCTGGAAGGTCAGACTTATAAATAAGTAGTAACAAAACGGAGAAATAGTCTGCTCAAAAAGCCCCGGAGACAGTAAACGAATATAATCAAAGGAAGCCCATCGCTTTCCATCACCTGTACCAGGTCTTAAATCTGGGTCACAGTCCAGTAATTAGGTGAAACAATTAAAACCTGTATGTTTTTGTAAAGGAAACCAGCAAGAATTAATTCAAACTTAATTGAAGTGAGGCAGCCGCTCTCTTAGATGAGTTGAGTGGAGATGAGCAGGGGCTTTGCTCCGCTCGAGAAGTGGGAGGGGGCTCAGGTGACTCCGGAGAGATCCTCCTCACCCAACACCGGCTTTCCTGGGGAGGTGGTCCTTTCTGGCATGGAATGAATGAATGAATGAATGAATGAATGAATGCGTGAGTGAGTGAATGAGCGAGTGAGTGGATGAGTGAGTGTGAGTGAATGAATGAGTGAGTGAATTAGTGAGTTAATGAGTGAATGAATGAGTGAGCGAATGAATGAGTGGACGATGAATGGGTGAGTGAGTGAGTGAGTGAATTAGTGAGTGAATGAATGAGTGAATGAGTGAGTGAGTGAGTGAATGAATATGAACACGGCAAAGCCTTGCCCGACTCCCTATTTGTTTCTGGATTGGGATATTACATAGATTCACTGACTGTGCATGGATGAACCAGATCTATGGCCCAAAGCCCATTTTAATACACATAAGACAAGGTGTGCAGAGCATCGGTGTACATGGAGGCGTGTCACCGTGTGATGGTGGAGGGCAGGCAGCTTTAGGCAGGGACTCCGATTCCGTGCCGCTTGTCATCTTCACCCCACGGTGCCTGGCACAGAGCACAAGGCTCACGCCAACTTCCTGGTAAAACCATTTGGTCTTCCTTTTGTAAGCTCCTCCTCAGATAGAACCTTGGGTCCTTATGGAACCCTGGGGCTTGTGGGATGGCAAGCAAATCAATGAGCTGGAGCGCTATGCTGTGGGAAACAAAGGGGAAGCTTAGGAAAATCACGTTGAAATAAAAATCAAAAGTAGTCGTTCTTTGTTCAAGCCTGGGTTCAAATTCTGCCTGGGTCCTTTCCTCTAGGTTCGCATTCTCGCTTGTTCTCTAGTTCAACAGCATCTCTGCTGAACACAGGGTACACGTGCCCAGCCCGCGGAGCCACACTTGGGAGAGCGCTCTCTGAGTCGGCACGAGGATGCTCCCAAGGAAATGGTCCACTCTGGGCATTGACACTGTCTGGACTCACTTGAGAAACTTTCAAGGCCTCGTTAAAGAAATCATTATGGGATGAATGTCTGTGTGCCCCCCACCCCCCACCCACAAGTCCTATGGTGAAGCCTAACGCCCAGCGTGATGGTGTTAGGAGCTGGCGGCTTTGGGAGGTGATGTGTCGTGAGGGCAGAGGCCTCGTGAGTGGGTTGAATGGCCTCACGGGAAGAGACAGGAGAGGGTGGTTGCTCTCTCTGCTGTCCACCATGAGAGGACACAGCAAGAAGACGGCCATCTGCAAGCCAGGAAGAGGGCCCGCACCAGACGGGCTCTGGAGGCTCCTGATTCTTGCATTTTCCCCCTCCGGAACTGTAGGAAATGACTGTTGCCGTTTAAGCCCCCCGGTCTGTGGTAATTTGTTCTAACAGCCCAGAGGCGCGAAGGCAGAGCCCATCCACAGCCCCACGGAAGGTGGAGGGCCGGGCAGAGGGCAAAGCAGAGCCCCCCGGCAAAAGACACAGAGAGCGCTCTTCATGCGTCCTCTGCTGAACGCGTTTTCCACACTGACGCCTCAGAAAGCAATTGGAAACCCAGTACCAAGAGCCCCTTTAGACACTGCGGTAAGGAGAAGACAGGGTTGTGCCGGGCAGAAGTAAATGCTCTTCCAAGGTTAACCAGGCAACCCAGGGATGGTCTGGCCTCCCAAAGTGCATCAAAGGCGCCACACTGCCCAGGCCATCTGCCTCGTCCAGCATGTGGCGGGTTTCCTCTGCACCGATGACAACGAGGCCATGTGGGCACTGAACTTCATCACTGTCCCCGGGAACTAGTTCAGCATGAAGGATGACAGTCCCAAGCCCAGAGGGCACTGAGATCCTAGTGTCTCAAGAGTAAGAACTTTCCCCCTTTGGCTGGCCCTGGTCACTAGAGGCAGGACAGTCTCTCCTGGGGGAAAGGACGGGTTGCTAACCATCCTGCATAGCTATCGTAGCCTTTGTCAACAGCCCTAAGAAGATGGGGGGGGCACGGTCTGGAGGGGCGAGGGGCTGGCACCTGAGACGCAGGCTCGCTGCGGGGAGAGCGTGGGGGACACTCATCGGAACCAGGCTCCCTCTCGCAGATCGCACGGTCCTCACCCGGTGTACTGACGAGCGGCTCTTCGCTCCATCGCTTGAATGGAGGATTTGGTTATTTTCATTCTGAAGTCACACGGGATGACACATCCCTGTCTCTCTACATGTCTCAGTCACCATGCCGCTGCGGTGACACGCACGCATCAGGGTCCACGGGGCACGCCCTCCAGCGCCCACACTCCAGACAGCACCCTTCCAGCCCCCCTCACGGTGGCTACACGATCCCCCAGACGTCCGCGGACTTTTCAGCAGGAGCGTCGCCCGTTGGCGAAGACCGAGGGGCGCTCCTTCCCTCTGACAGTGAAACCTACGAGTCCAGCCTAGGGATTTCTTCCCGCTCCCCGTCCCCTCCCCTCCTTAAGTGATAGGAACAACTAGAACAAGACTCTGGGGTGTCATGCTGTCAAAAAAATTCTTAATGAAATTAAAACCCTCACACTCCAGCTAATGCTATTTCTGGCTGCGGAGCTGGATGCTCTCGCCACCCGTCTGTCGGCCCGGTGGATCCACGTCAGGGGAGCTGCGGCATGTCAGCGGCTCGCCCCGGGGAATACGGGCGGAACATTTTATACCTGCAGTGGCCTTATTTTCAGGCAGTGGCATACCATGAAACGCAACTCCACTGTGTGTGCGAGAAGAAATGCTCTTGGAAAACAAGGCAGGGGCACGGTGGGGAGGGAGCTCCCAGGAAGATGCCCTTGGAATAGAAAAGTGTGTCCAATAATCTCCATTTCTAATTCCGAAATTTTGGAGGAGCCTCTTTGCACACTGCGGTCTCTCTCGCTCGCTTCAGCGGCCCTTTGTCGATCTGGTGTGAGGACCTGCTTCCAGGTCAGTCCCTAGCATCCTCCCGAAAACCGTATTTTCCAGATGGAGGGGTGACAACGTCTCTCAACACCCCACCCCCGTATTAAAAAAAAAAAGCCCATTTAAAATAAAAATTGACAAAATGATGCTTTCTTCAAATTCTTATACATTCATTTCTAAACTTCTCAATTTTGGGGGGAGGTTGAACTTTGCTAGTTTATTTTAAATGAGAATTTTCTCTCCACCAAAAGCAAATGGTCCAGAGTAAATAAATAAAGGGTAAACTCCCCCGCAAAACCAGAGCCTTCTTTACGCATAGGCTCACCAAACGCCTTACCCCACCCGAAACACTAATGTCAAGTCCGGTTCGCTTACAATGAAAATCCTTACAGTGGAACTTACTTTATCGGTTCGCTCTTCCTGCTCATGTCCCCAAATAGCATTAAAATGCTTTATACAGAGGAGGCACATGTCGCTTTTCGAACCATTCCTTTTATTTTCTGCTTAAGTGTTTTTGTTAAATGTCACAGAGGTGAGAGTGTTCGCTGCTGGAGTTCATGAACACCCTGAAATGTCTTATTAATTCTTCATAATGCATTGACAGGCAGTGCTGAAAAACAAAGCCCGGACGAGCGAGCCGCGGTGAGTCACCCCCGGGGGCTGTGCGCAGCCCGGCCCTGCCACGGCGTGGGGAAGCTCGCTTCTAAACAGGAAAGTCATTTTTAACCTTGTTTTCTTATTTCGGCATTCAGCTATCTGATTCACGTCCCTGGTGCCTGACACTTCGTTTTAGTTGAACACATACTATTAAACCCGGACTAAAATTCTGAGTCTCTCGATTACCTGTAATTTTTGTCTTTAAAAGGAAAAAAAAAAAAAAGAAATTAAGGCCAGGGAGTCACCACTGCCCATATTCATTGGGAACCATCTGTTACGCCTCTAATTAAAACCTACTTGTAATGAGCTTGTTAGTGCACAAAACGTGTCAGGTATGGAATATTATTCATGAAGCAGTTGTTGGGGTGGCTGAATGATTTCTTAAAATCCTATTAGTTTAACAAAGTAATGTATTAGTATTTTGACCCAGTATACAAGAGACTTCCGAATGACCTGGCACTCTGCTCTAATTTTTTTTTTCTCAAATATGTTGCTATCTCTACCTAATATATAGTCAGATGGCCTCTTATAATTGCAGTATCAAATCTTTGCCTCAATTTTCAACTGCAGGTGATTTCAAATGATTAAAGATGCACAACAGGGAATAAACAAAAATGCTTACATGCAATTATTTTTAATTAGTATTTGGCTATAAAGTGTATGCCTTCATAAAAAAGTCTGTTATTCACATAAACATCTGTTGCCACACACACAAGGAAACACTAATTCTGTCACCACATCAGCACAACAGAAGCAGGAGGGAGGCTGGGCAGGAAAGCCAGCGCTCTGAGTCTTTAAACAAAAGATACAAGTGTAACTGCCAAAGCAGACGCGGAGCCACACCTTTAATTACCATCACTCACAATCAAAGGAAGAGCCCTTGCCAATGGAATTGCACTTGAAAATGTTAAAATAGATGGAATTATTCTTTGAAAACAATAGAATCTCTGTGCACAAGACAATTTCGAATTCTTTTCCTAATTTTGCCCCCGTGCACATAATCAAACGGCTTCCTGTTTGCATGCTCTCTGCCGGCCGCTCATTTTCCAGCCTCTCTGCTCTCTTTATTTCTGTCCATTAACACATCCAAACTTTGCGAGATTCGGCAGCAGCAGTCCCAAATGCCAAATATTGGCCTGGTTTCACCAAAGCCTCCAGCGAGGGGGAAATATCTGTATTTTCAGTGAGTGTGCCCCCACCAAGCTCGGGGAGAGAGACACCAGGAGATAAATGAAGGCCGCCGGACCCGCCGTAATGGACAGGTGCAGGTCAGGCTGCCCTGCGGAACACGAGAGGCAAAGGGAGGGGAGGGGTGAGAACACCTGGCCCGTGAATTACCGAGTCGGTGGGAATTACGGGGCTCCGGGAGGCTGAAACACTTGGAAACGCACTGCTCCAAGACCACCCCCGCGACCCGAGTTAACACATTTCCACGCACAGTCCAAAAAGCTGCAGCTTTTATTAAACACACAATTCACGTGCCAAAAGAACTTATCTTCACTTGCATGAAAATGCAGACAATAATTTAATGGAATCACACAAGTCTGCGGCTATACTGTGGCAAGGCTCGGTTGTCTGGGCTCGAGTTAGGCAGGAACCATGACCCCTGGCTGTGCTGCCTTAGGGACCATGAGCAGGTGCTACGGTAACGCCCCCTGCACGGAGCACCCGCTTGGCCCTTGCAAGGTGATGTTCCCGGGCCTCACCTGGGCATGGCACCCCAGAGGGAGGTTTAGTTGGAGTCTCTTACACGGGGCTGTCTCGTTAATGTCAGAGAGCACGCGGCCAAGGGCAAGTGGAAAAATGGACAGGAGGACCTTGGCGTCTTGCCCTCAGCAATTCTAACGGTCCAAACTCAACTCTGACAGCAAGGACAGAGTTGGAGCACCCCAGAGCGAGGACAGATCCCCGGTGTCCTCACACACCTCCATGCTCCCCACCCTGCCTGCCAGCTGGCCTCCTTCCGTCCTCTCCCGTGCAGAAGCCAAGCCCAGCAATGGGCCCATCTGGGAGGCGGGCATTAACCTGCTGTCGCAAAGCCTCAGAGCCCGGCCGCCCGGCAGCCCGAGACCCCGTTCACTCAGGGCAAGCTCACAATCATTAGCAGTCCTGTGTAATTTTAAAATATAACCAAGAACAAGTGAAAGGAAGAAATATACGTGGGACTAAATCTATTGACCAAGAGCCCCCCAAAGACGGGCCATAAATAAACCGGCACAAAGACCAGAAACGGCAGATTTTACATTAAGAAGCAGCAAATTCATGGCTGGGCTGAGCCGGGAGCCAGGCCCGAGTGCACACACTCGCTTTCAGGCAGGAAGGTGAAAGATGGCCCCATTCCTCACAGGGAGACACACTGGGCGAGAGCCAGGCTGCCCTTTTGCAAAGCAGCCATTTCTCATGCGGGGAACCCTCATTTTTCAACTGTGCCCACACGCCGGCCACCCTTGACGTCACTCCCTCAGCCTCGCCTCCCCGTTCAACCACTCGCCGCCCCACCGCGGGCCTCCCTCCTGCTCTGCGGCCGAAAGCGGAAGGAAGGCTGAGCCCCGGCGCGCAGGGGGCCGAGAGCACCCCGCGGGGCCTGGGCCTCCCGGGGCTGCCTCACCCTGACGTTGGGAAGGCCGCTGAGCCAGCGGACGGACAGCAGGACGCCCTGGACCTCTCTGCCTCCTGCCGACCTCACGGGGAGACGCAAAACCTTCTAAGACGAGAGGCTAAAACCACACCTGTGTTTTGAACGCAAAGGTTTTTCTATCCCTAAGTAGACTGTTGAAATGGAGTGACAAATAATAGGGACACTCGGGTGATCAGATCGCCGCGCCATAGCAGCGGCCTCACCGGCAGAGCCTTCGCTGCAGGCCTAGAAAATTCCTGCTCGTATTCCCAGCCAGGCTAGAACCACAGTCGGGAGAATAAAATCCTCACCTTGGGCACAAATTAGAGAGGAGGGCAAACAATTCCATAATTGGTACAGAATGGTTTTTGGTTTTGGTTTTGGTTTTGTAAAAATTGATGCAAACCACTCAATGATCGGGCTATGTCAAGGACGCCTGGGCGGCTCAGTCGGCTAAACGACCTCCTCCAGCTCAGGTCATGATCCTGGAGTCCCAGGATCGAGTCCCACATCGGGCTCCCAGCTTGCTCGCTCTCTCTCTCTCTCTCTCTCAAATAAATACATAAAATCTTTTTAAAAAATAGAAAGAAAGAAAAGAAAGAAAAGAAAATAGTGCTGTGTCAAACCACACTGAAGCCCAAAGCAAGAAGAAACCTCCTGCACAGAAAATTTTGGTATTTGATTCATATTGGATTTTCTGCATCCCTTTTGATTTTTTAAATATTGCATTAATGTCTTAGAAGTCTCCATTCTTTAGGGGCGCCTGGGTGGCTCAGTGGTTTAAGCCTCTGCCTTTGGCTCAGGTCATGATCTCAGGGTCCTGGGATCGAGCCCCGCATCGGGCTCTCGGTTCAGTGAGGAGCCTGTTTCTCCCTCTCTCTCTGCCTGCCTCTCTGACTACTTGTGACTTCTCTCTCTCTGTCAAATAAATAAAATATTAAAAAAAAAAAAAGAAGTCTCCATTCTTTAGTTTCTGGAACCTGTTCAATTTTGTGCTCCAAGCAAGTGGCTCACCATCGCAGTCTGGCCAGGCACCGATGCCCGGTCCGGAGGGAGCCCCACCTTGCCTCGTGCACTTTGGCCAACATGCAAGGACTCGCTGTCATTCCTGGGATCAGCCGCCTCCCGCCCGTGCCTCCATTGCTACCTTTGTTTGCACCTTATACTTCTGAAGGCTCTGCAAGATTTTACTAACTCCAAGACCACTACCAACACATTCCAAGCCTTTCCTGGCTTTACAGAGAGCAGGATGTGTTCTCTTTGTGGACAACTTTGGGGTCTTTGGTTCTAGTGCAATCTCTTCTGTCCCGGTTATTTTCTGATATTTGTACTCATGGTGTTAATTTCTTATACACACGCATCACTCGAGAGAATATTGCCAGTATGAAATTAACCAGCGTTAAGATGTCTGTTGACATGCAGCGTTCGTTCTAACAGGTAAATCCTCTGATTTTATGGCCATTTATTTTGTTGTCAGCAGAGACTGACTGTGTGGTGTGGAGACAAAGCCCCTGGCCAGCCTTGGATTCTGGTCCCCGTTCAGTCTCCTATTAGTGAACTTTGGGCCATGTGTTCAACCTGTCCATATCTGCCTCCCCACTCTGTACCTCTGTAGGTCCTCCCAGCCCTGGCTTCCTCAACAATCACTCAGTTGTGGGCAGGCTCCGACCCCCTGTGGTCCTCTGTGATGACAGCATTGTCATCCTCGGGTGATACTTGTCTCTCTCCATATTTCATCTTTGAATTCTGGCACAGCGCCTACAACAATACCTGATCATACTTCCTACTCAGTAAGTATTGATTGGATTAATGAATTAAAAATTCCAGGAAATACCAAAAAAATTGCTAGAACTGATACATGAGTTCAGCAACATTGTAGGATATAAAATCAATATGCAGAAATCTGTTCCTTTTCTATACACCAATAACAACAGCAACAGAAAAAGAAACCGAGGAATTGATCTCATTAACAACTGCACCAAAAATAATAAGATAACCAGGAATAAACCTACCAAAAGACGTAAAAGACTTGTACTCTGAAAACTATAGAATATTTATGAAAGAAATTGAAAAGGAAACAAAGAAATGGAAAAATATTCCATGATCATGGATTGGAAGAACAAACATTGTTAAAATGTCTATACCACCGAAAGCAACCTACACGTCTGATGCAATCCTTATCGAAATACCACCAGTATTTCCTACAGTGCCGGTGCAATCAAGCTTCAAGTTTGTGTGGAACCACAGAAGACCTCACATAGCTAAAGCAATCCTGGAAGAGAAAAGGTTGGTGGTACCACAATTCTGGACTTCACGCTCTATTACAAAGCTGTAGTCATCAAGACAGTACGGTACTGGCATAAAAATAGACACATCGATTGATGGAACAGAAGAGAAGCCCACAAATGGACCCACAACTCCATGGTGAATTAGCCTTCAACAAAGCAGGAAAGAATGTCCAATGGTGGGGAAAAAAAATGTCTCCTCAACAAATGGTGTTGGGAAATTGGACAGCCACGTGCAGACCACTTTCTTACACCACACACGAAAATAAATTCCAAGTAGATGGGAGATCTGAGTGTGAGACACAAACCATCCAAACCCTCGAGGACAGCACAGGCGGCACCTTTCCACCTGGGCCTGAGCAACTCCTTTTTTTTTTTTTTCAATTTTTTTTTTAAGATTTTATTTATTTACTTGACAGAGATCACAAGTAGGCAGAGAGGCAGGCAGAGAGAGAGGAAGGGAAGCAGGCTTCCTGGTGAACAGAGAGCCCGATGCGGGGCTCGATCCCAGGACCCTGAGATCATGACCTGAGCCGAAGGCAGAGGCTTTAACCCACTGAGCCTCCCAGGCGCCCCTGAGCAACTTCTTATTAGACACGTCCCAGGAGGCAGGGGAAACAAAAGCAAAAATAAACTATTGGGGCTTGATGAAGACGAAAACTTCTGCACAGGAAAGGAAACAACAGTAAAACTACAAGGCTGCCCGTGGAACAGGAGAAGATATCTGCAGATGAAGGGTTTGTATGCAAAATCTAGAAAGAACTTACCAAACTCAATACCCAAAAAACAAATAACCAGTTAAGAAATGGGCAGAAGACATGAATAGACAATTTTCCAAAGAAGACACCCAGATGGCCAACAGACACACGAGAAGATGCTCCTCGTCCCTCATCAACAGGGAAATGCAAATCCGATCAAAACCACAATGAGATCCCACCTCACACCTGTCAGAATGGCTAAAATTAACAACAAAGGAAAGCAGAGATGTCGGCGGATGTGGAGAAAGGGGAGCCCTCCTACCCTGTGGGTGAGAGTGCACGCTGGTGCAGCCCCTCTGGAAAACAGTACAGAGGTTCCTCAAGAAAAGTACGAAATAGAGCTACCGTATGACGCAGTGATTGTACTACCAGGAATCTATTCAAAAGATACAAACATACAGATTCAAAGGAGGACGTGCATCCCAGTGTTTATAGCAGCGCTATCCACGACTGCCAAACTATGGAAACAGTCCAAATGCCCATCAGCTGACGAATAGATAAAGAAGACGAAATATGGGGGCTCCTGGGTGACTCGGTCAGTTATGGTTGGACTTCGGCTTGGGGCATGATCTGGGGGTCCTGAGATCGAGCCCTGCTTTGGGTTCCCTGCTTGGCGGGGAGCCTGCCTCTCCCCCTGCCCCTCTTTTTCCTGGCTCGTTCTCTCTCTCTCTCTCTCAAATAAAGAAGAAGATGTGGTATCCATCTGTATCTCTATCTATCCATCCGTGCAATGGAATGTTACTCCGCCATCACAAAGAATGATACCTTGCCATTTGCAAGGATGCGGATAGAGCTAGAGAGTATGATGCCGAGTGGGGTAAGACCATCAGAGAAAGACAGATACTAAATGATCTCATTCATATGTGGAATTTAAGAAAGAAAACAGATGAACGTATATGAAGGGGGGAACGAAAAAAAAGGAGAGGGGGAAACTAGCCATAAGTGACTCCTAACGATAGAGAACAAGCTGAGGGTTGCTGGAGAGAGGTGAGTGGGGGATGGGCTAGTTGGAGGATGGGTATTAAGGCGGGTGCTTGATGGACTGAGCACTGGGTGTTGTATGAGAGTGATGAATCACTGAATTCTACTCCTGAAATCAATATCGCACTTTATGCTGAGTAGAATTAAAATTTTAAAAAAATAATTTAAAAATTGTTACAATAAAAATTAAAATTCTGGAAAGCAATATTTTGAGTCAAGGACCAGGATCATAAACCTATGAATTAATAAATTAATATGAATGATAGAAACTCTTGTACTAAAATATGACTATGAATGGAGATATAATATTTACTAAATATTTTCTGGAGCACATAGTAAGAAAATTAATGAAATCTTCATTAATCTTTGGACAGTTTCATTTAGAGAACAGAATACATTTGCATCTGAGTTATTTGAATAACTCTTGAAATACGGTAGTCCCCCACTTTATCCACAGGGTACGGGTTCCAAGTCCCCCAGGAGACGCCTGAAATCGCAAACAGTACCCAACACTATATGTATTGTTTTCTTTCCGTCCTCCCAGGCTCAGGAACAGACACGTTTCACAAAGAGGTCAGTGAATGGCTCCCCCAAGCTCTGGTCTACAGATGCTGAGACCAACCCCCTCATCTTCTAGCAGGAATCCACAAAGCTCCATCCACGAAAGTCAGCTGCCCTGGTGTTTGAGCAAACTTTCTGCAGCCTGGGGCCAAGCTCCGCCAGCAGCCCTGGAGGAGAAAGACAGAGAAGGAGAGAGCGCAAGAGCATGTGAAAACTTAAAATATTTTTTGACTCCGAGCCCAGCTGTGCCAGATCTGGGGTCCTCAATGTTGTGAACCACCTAATTTCCTCAGACATTCGCTAACCGTCACTTGCCACGAAGGCATCCAACTAACACATTGGTTTCCAAGAAGAATTTACTGCCCGAGGTTTATGTCATGAGAGACCACAGCCTAAGTTATATGGAATTTGACCTTATAATTGCTGTTATAAACATATATCAGGCTTCCTAATGCTAAATACGTTGGGTGTGTGTGGGGGGGGGTGTGACTTTTTCTTGTGTCTTATCAAATAGCACCTTTCTTCTGCTTCCAGTGTACACAACTGCTTTCTGCTTAGGAACTCGTGGTGGAAAGATCTAGCGCTGAACCGAGAGTGCGTATGGATTTGTTTTCGTTTCAAAGTCCTTTGGAATAAGAAGTACACCCTGAGACTAAGTCTAAGGGAAGCCTCATCAATGAACATGAAAATCTAGAACAAGCTCTTCCGTAACGGTCTAAAGAAACAAATGAAAAATAAATTCTCACACGTAGTAACTGTAGGTTCTTTTGTTTCAAAATTTTAAGAAACAAAACCAGAAGCACCACCGGCCCATCTTGATGAGCACTGATCGGTTTCAATAGAAGCAAAGATGCCTTCTGGGCCTGAGCACCGTCGAAGCGAGCTTCTGGACCCACGACGTTGCATCTGTATTCCTGCCCAACATACTAAAAAAGGAAAAGAAACGCATGAATTATAATTCTCTTATCCGTTCAACCAGAATTATCCGGGGTCATTTATATGCCATCGGCACCTAGAAGTCGTACACACAGTGGGGGAAACTGACCCGCTCCCCTCTCTTCACGAAACCTCCGATCTGGGGGAGAACAGAGACAAAGAGAGACAGACAGACAAACACAATGTATAAACTATGCCGAGTACACCTCGCGGGGGAGGGGAGCCAGAGTGCTCTGAAAGAAGCGGGGACACCTGGTTTCCATCGGTTGCGTTCAGGTTTTCTGTTTTGTTATTGCTTCCCTAGGAGCAACATTCTTTCTCTTAATATCTGTCCTTCCAAAAATGAGGATATATAAAACTGAACTATAAACACAGCCAGGTCTGAATACAAATAGACACACGGTGGGATATTATGAGCCCTCCTGGTCCATCATGAATTTGTTATTAGGGGTTGCAAACAAGACATTCTCCCAGGTGGGGGAGAGCGCTGAAACCAATACGGCATGTATCTGGACCACTCTTTGAATCCCAGGACTGTCGTTTACTGTTTGTGTGGCCTTCGACAAGCGATCTAACCTGCGTTTTCTCGTCTGTAAAACGGGGTGTCGTATAGGAGCGCATATCTGACAAGGCTGTTACAGGGATTAAATGAGGGAACTCATGGACGGGGCTTAGCAAGTGCCTGGGCTGGTTCAGCTCCACGGGGAGGGAGCCTCCTCAGGAGGACGGGACTGCAGAAGGCGTGCTGACCCAGCCAGCTCTGCACGATAGCGCTAGACACCCCGCGTGCCCGGCTGCAGGGAGCTCTCCAAAGAGGAAGAATGGTTTTGCACAACCTGGAGTATTTAGCCCCGTGGCTCCTGGGAATCTGTCTTCCCAAAGAGCTGGTGGAGGGGAGAAGCACAGTCCCAGCTTCCCGCCAGCAGTCCCTGTCCCAAACTCTCAGCACCTACTGGCTAGGAAGAGACTTACCTGTCCCAGCATTTTGGTTGAGAGAGATGCGGACTCAGGATATGCTCAGGAAGTAGAGAACCTGAAGAGACGCCTCCCCATTCTGCCACCGCAACGGGCAGCAACCGGGGGCCTGACGCACCCAAGGTCTTGAGAGGCAAGCAGCCCCGGGGAGGGAAGGTGGTCACCCGAGGGCCGGGTGTTAGATTAGGGGAACCAACACTGTGGGAGACTGACCCAGAGAGTCAGATGGGCCCTGCGGGGGTGTCAGGTGCCTGTGTAGACCATGGCAGCCATGAGCCTGTATGAACTTGTACTTTGTGCTACGGTGACTTATGGCCTCTCTCCATTTCCTCCAAATCTTCAACAGAGTCTGTTGCGCACAGCGGACTTGGGTGGGCTGGGAGAATTCTGGGGGTGAGGGAGAGAGCCAGCAGAGGTGAAGGCGGTGGGAATGGATGAGTCAAGAATTCAGAGGAGGCGGGCGGAGGGGCAGGGGAAGTGGCCTGAGATACGTGAATGGCCAAGCATCCCTAGGAGCAAGAAGGAGTCCTTCAGCGGGAGATCTAGTCATGTTTATTGTAAACACTAAAGGACAGAATCACCCAGGGACCGTGGAATACTGGTGACTCTCCAAGGACAGTTACGTAAGTTACACGCATCTGTCCACTCCTCCCATTTTCTGACATTTCTATGATAAAAGGAAATCAGTCATGTCTTACATTAACTTTGTGTGTTTTGTGGGAAGTCTGTTCCGTGTGCCTTTCCATGTATCAGAGTGACTGGGACGTTATCTCTAATATTTTGAAAATATGGCAAACATTAAGAATGTATCTTCCCCCCCCAAAAAAAAGAAAGAATAAAGAAAAAAGTATAGTTTTCTTTCCTTTCTTCTTCTTCGCAGTCCTTTCCGTGCTTCCGTGCATTAAGCCACCTCCCTAATGTGCCGAGCAGCCCCCCACCTCCTTGCACAAAGGACTCCTGAAGGAAGAATGACTTCCTGGTTTGCCCAGTGGTTAAGCCGCATGATTTACAGAGAAATACTTCTTCCCCTGGTGAGAAGGAGTCAGAATGAGGCTCGACGCACTTTCAGAAAGATAGTTTCACTTGCTACCGGTTTACCAAAAAAGAATTCGATTTTGAAGCATCTAATATTTATGTCCTACTAGGAAGGACCCAAGTTCACATCTAGGGAGCAGATCTTTGTGGAAGGGTATGGAAGGTCAGCTCTGCCTTAAAAAATATGTTGGGACGGACAAAGCAAATCATAGGTGTATCTCAGACTATGGAGGCCAAGGAGAGTTGTCTGTTGCTCGAGTGAAAGCACAGTTTCCAGGGTGGTCAGAGCGGCTGCTAGGGCAGGCTGTGGAGGACCACCCGCTTCTCCAGAAGGAGAATGTCGTACCTGCCAGGAAGCCTTTTCCACACACAAATGTGAGAACGTTTAAGGACCCTGTGCATTTATCTCTACTTGATCATTTGAACAATGGCAATAGTTCAAAATGTTGCAAGAAAACATTTGCATACGCTGCAAGTTTTCCAAGACTACAAAATAAAGAATGATCTAAACCCATGAGAGCATTTGGCCCTAACCACATTACCAGTCCTAAAAAGAAAATGTGAAATAAAACAGCTTAGGTCAGGGTTACAAGTAAATGAATCTGTTCTTTAGAAATTCAGTCTTGATGATCACGGGCCATCTGGATACAATAATAGAAAATGAATCCAAATGAGGACAGGTGGAAAGACCATTTTATCAAAGGAAACACCAATAAATAAATAGGAATTTCTCTCTATGATCAGCGATGCTGGAACATGATGATCTCTTGGTCACTAGAACCTTGTTTCTATTAACTGCAGTAAAAAGCAAAATGGACAAAATCAGAATCGAACCTCATAATAGCCTCTCTCTGCCCTGCCAAAATAGTTAGCTTATTTCAGTTTATCTTCACCATTTTTCACCACAAAAATAATTGTTTTTTAATAAAAGTAAAAAATGCACATTCAGTTAACTATGGCAGACTGAACTCACTGTTTATCTCCATCCCTTCCTGAAATACCACTAAAATGGCAGTAATGAAATTATAAAAAGTCATGAACTCATAAGGACAAAGAAAACAGGATAGGGGATGACAGCAAACAAGAAAAGATACCAAGTTTGGGGTGATAGAAAGCAGATGGATGAGTATAAACATTTAGAATGGTACAAATTGCTAAAGCCTATTTACTTAATGAAAACTAAGCCAATTTATGCCGCAGAACTCCAGAAAGGCTCAGGTTTGGAGGCATCTGGTACCTCTGAAGGCATAAGTACAGATAGCGACTGGAAGAACAGAAGGCACTGAAAGGTTTCATAAAGAGCCCTTAGACCCCAAGTACCCCTCCCCCAACCCAGACTGCCTGGACGCTTCCCCTCCTCCCCACTGGCAGGAGACATGGAAGGTTGCCTTCTGGACAGGGCAAGCCCAAGACTGTCCGAACTTGAAGACGCCAGGCCACAAGGGTAAAGGTGAGGCACAATATCAAAAACAGAAAATTAAAGGACAGTCTCTGTGCCAACTGCTTCAGGCAGTTTGGTTCTCCTCCAGCTCCTAGAACTTACAGCCTCCAGACAGTAGTTTGGGAGATTTTTGACTAAGGAAACTGGCCTGCCCGAACGCTAAACTTGATGTCCCACCCCCACAGCTTGGCCAGGCCTTACCTGAATATCGATGGCGAGGCTGCCGGTCAAGAGGCCCCACTCACTGACAGTATTTCCAATAAGCTCCGGTTGAGTACCTCGCACCAGACAGCCAGTAGTCCCCACATATTTGAAGAAAATCACTAATTTGAAAGATTGAGTCAACATAAGTGAATGATGAGACAACTCACAGGAAGTAGAGTGTAGTGAGCAAAAGGAAACATCAAATACACAATTAATCCTCTTAGAGATAAGAGACTTCCGCAGTCATTAAAAAAAAAATGTAGGACTAATTTTTTAAGAGGAACATTCAGAAAAACAATAAAGAATCCTTGGAAACTAAAAATATAGTGTGAAATTTTTTTTAACAACAATCCAAGATTTAGAAGATAAAATTAAGGAAACCTCCAAGAAGGTAAGACAAATGTTAGAGATGGAAAATATGAGAGAAAAGATAAGAAGCTTAAGAAGGTTAATCAAGGAAGTCTAATATTTAAATAATAGGAGTGCTACAAAAAGGAAGCAAAACAAATGAGGGGGAGATTACTAAGAATTATTGTTTGGAGCTAATGTCCATTGGTCACTAGATTTAAGTCCACCAAATGCACAGTCCAATGAAGAGAAATAATCCTACGCTAAGGTTTCTCGTCATGAAATTTTAGAACATCAGAAATTAAGAAAAGATTCTAAAATTTTCCTGCAAAGATGAGGAGGATATAAGTCATATTAAAAACAAACAAACAAGAATTAGGGTTCTTAATAGCAACCCTGGCAACTAGGTAATAATGGAGTGATGTCTTCAAAATTTGAGATATGATTATTTAGAACCTAAAATTCCAAAAACTTACTTCACATGTGACTTTTCTTAGAATGTTACTGGGAAACTAAAGCAGAAGAAGAGAGATCTGGGAGAGATGTTTCCAACTAAAATATGGAACTGATTAATTACTTGGTATGTGACTGCATTAAGAGAATTGTATGCTCCAGGCAAAGATTTGGGGTATGAAGTTAATAAATTTAGCAAGTAAAATTAAGTAAGTAAAAAATGAGGCAACCATTAACTTCAGGAAGAACAAAAAGACTTACAACGAAGTAAATGGCTCTGAATATTTGAAAAGTCAAAACCATGTAAAAACAATATTACCTCAATTTGCTTCACCCACTCCCAAAGAAGTAATCTTCATATAATCTTTACCTACAGAGGAAAAAAAATTTCCTACAAATCCTAGGAAAACAATTATTTGACCTGCAACTTATTCTCAAGGGGGACACAGTTTTCCTTTTAATGAAACCCTAAGTTTTGAGGGTTGGACTGAGACAGCATAAATATATTTTATTGGCTCTCAGGGGTCCCGGATTTGGAGTTCAGATTTCAGCTGTGGGTTGACTTGGTTTTTAGTTGTGGTTTTCTTGCCTTGTCATTTCACTGGACGTTTAGACTAGATTTGCCTACCTTCCTCAATAATCAAATTGCATACTTTGTCCGTTGTCTTTTCATTTATTAGGGATATGGGTTTGGCTTCTTTTTAGTGAAACAAAATAACAGCCCAAATAACAGCTAGGTGGTATATATGTGGACTTAGGCTCCTTTGCTCTAGTGACCTTGTCATTTCTAGAGGCAATATTGAGTAGCATTTAAGAGCATAGACTAAGACATGGTTGCCTAGATTAAAATCCTAATTTGGCCATTCACTGGTTGTGTTAGTTCTTTGTGTCTCAGTTTCTTCATCGATAACATGGGCATAAGAGTAGAACCTATTCCATAAGGTTGTTGTGAGACAATAGATTTAAAGAACTGTGCTTGACTCATAGTAAGTGCTAAAGAAGAGACAAGGGTCATCACTGATCCTGAAGTGTGCCCTCTTAACACAAACACATTGCAACGAACATGGAGAGGAAAGCAAGGGAGGACAAGACTTAATATTTACTTTTACAGTCGCAACCAGGAAATTGCCACCTCCCATTGACCAGAGCTTAACTATGGGGGCTCAACCCATTGCAGGGGCACAGGAAGATGTAGCCTTCATCCTAGGCACTCAGGTGCCCCCTAAAAATGTCATCACTGCCAAAGGTGACATTAAGTGTTAGAGGAAAGCCAACAGTCATTGCTGTCATTGCTGAGTTAGATGTGTGACCCGAGCATCTACATTTTATAACTGTACACCCACAGATAAAAATTTCAAAGACTTGACCTGCCAATGTGTTCCTAATGTGTTCTGCATTAAAATGAGATTGTTTTGTTTTGTTTGTTGTGCCTGGACCAAATAAGATAAGTGATAACTGCTATCTTGGAAATATGTAGAGGACATCAGTTATGTTTTTCTTCAATTGTATCACAGCAAAAGCGCATTTTCTTTCTCTTACTTTTAAAAGGTGAGCATTGGAGTCGAGAAGACAAGCTGTCCTAGCTTTACCAGCACAACTCTGGGATATTGGAACGACCAAAGCAAAAATCTCATATAGCAACCTTGTACATTCATTCGCCATGACGAACTTTGCTGTCTTGTCGAACTGGAAGTTCTAAGAATGGTTTTCTTTAAAGCAATATAGAATTTTTTTTTATTGCAAACAGCTAAATAAAGGCTGGCAAAACAATAGGTTCATTTTTTACTGCAGATCTTCAAATTATAGGAAACTTGTCTCTTGGCCAATTTGGGCTGGCTTGGAGCCAAAATAGATGTCTCCATCCTCATCCTTACCCTCATACTTATTGTGGGTAAGATAAAAACCCTTAATTTTAAAAACTGGAGCCAAGAGTTGGGTAAGAGGCAGAGTGGCTCCCTAAACTCTACTGGTCATAGAAAAAAATCGTATTACTTTACACTGGCTCATTTTTTCAGTTTCTAGAAATCGAATACTGAGAATATGAAACTTTTAAAAAAGGCAGTCTCTAATATTTTTGATAATCTACTATAAATCAAGTTTTAATAACTAGAGGTAGGCACAAGAACAATTCGTAAACAGGAAATGATGAACTATTTCTGAGCAATTCCTTTTCTCTAGGTGAGTCAGCCCTAAGAAAATCAGCAGATGCTTTTCTCTGGGTGAGTCAGCCCTAAGAAAATCAGCAGGCATCTTTCCATTCCAAAGCACGGAAGACGAGTCCTCTGCTCTTAGCCATGTCATCTCCCACACTTTTTTTTTTTTAATTTTATTTATTTATTTGACAGATAGAGATCACAAGTAGGGAGAGAGGCAGGCGTAGAGAGAGAGAGAGAGAGGAGGAGGAAGCAGGCCCCCTGCCAAGCAGAGAGCCCGATGCGGGGCTCGATCCCAGGATCCTGGGATCATGACCTGAGCGAAAGGCAGAGGCTTAACCCACTGAGCCACCCAGGCGCCCCTCCCACCCTTTTTAATTAACAAGATTTGAGATCATTTAGCAAATTGTAACCACAAAAGCGAATGTTGCGACTGGATGATGTTTTATCACTTGAAAAATAAATCTCACCGCTTCTCTCCCTGTGTACTTCATAAACGTCGCGCCCTCTTCATATTTATCTTGCTTTCAAAATCCATTATGCGATTGTCATTTCACTGAAATCAAAAGCTGTCTCTTAATTACACGGGGTTGGATTATAAATCTAGTTACTTGTCTTGCTATATGTTCATTTTCTAATGATTACAGCTACAAGCCTATTTTTGTACACAAAAGACCAAAGTGGATTTTAGTTGGTTAAAATTAAGACTTGCAAAATTACACAGCCTGGAAGACAAAACAAAGCATATGCATGTGTCTAGTTTACAATATTAATGTATCTTGGGCAGATAGAATAATGCAAACCTTGTAAACTCGATGGCTTTGGAGAAGACAATAGGCACAGCAATGCCCTTCCATCGAGTTAAATTGAGTCGGTCCAGCCTAAACCACACTTGTGATAGGAATTAGGAAACACTGTAGTTGCCGGTGTTACAGGGACAACAGTCCCGCAGCCTAACTTGCAATAGATGGACTTTCGTGAGACTGGAGTCGGCTGCATATCCTAGTAATTCATCATGAGAAGGCGCCACCTCTTAAGTATTAAACACTCTCTAAATGAGAAAAAAATTGCTGTATTGCTAAGCACTGGACTTGATTCATTTAGTATTAACTTTCAGCCTTTATTAAAGTGACTTTAATTTTATTTGTGTGATGTTAGTGCATTTCTGGGAAAATAAACATTGAGGGTTTTTTCCAGCTGATTGTACATGATACGCTTCTCATTCAAATTGCAAGCTGCATGTCCTTTTGCAGATGAAACAAAGATTCCCATTTTTAAAAGTTTATTTAAAAAACAAAAAAAACAGACCATGATGCTAAACTGCATTTCAATATCCTGTGAAGACAAGTGTGTACCGAGGGCAACGCTGGGGCAGATGCCGTGCTGGTGACGGACGAGCAGTGACGGCGCTCCTCCGAAGGCACTGGCCCCCGTGGCCCACAGTCTATGTGGGAGGCAGGTGAGGACCAGGAAATGATCCAGTGCAACCGAGGGGCATGAAGGTACAGCAGATAGGTTCATTTTACCTGGAAAAATCCAGGGTGGCTTCCCAGAGGAAATGGTATTTGATTTTGGCCTTAAGGAGTTGAGCATTGGGGAAGGCAGGAGGGAGAAGCATCCCGAGCAGACAAAGCAAAGTCACAGCTTGTGTTGAAAAAGAAAGGGGGGGTGCCTTTGGTCTAGGAGACACTGTCTCAAACATCCCCCTCACTCTGTAGAATTGAGAGGGGCAGGGGTGAATCCACACCCTGGGGAAACCAGAAGGAGGGACCCCTTCAGACAGCCCTCTAACATTGCAGCCACCCACTGAGAGGCTGGCTCAGCGCCCAGAGCCCTCTCGTGCCACCTTGTAGAGTTTGCATTGTGGATCTGGTCAGGCACAAGGGCACGAATTTTGGAAAATGGCTTCAGAAGGGACCCTTTCTCCAAAGGGAGCCTTACCAAGGATTGGTGAACCAATCCCGAGTGAGCCGTCTCTGTAGCTCCTTGTGCCTGGGTCCTCAGCGAGCATCTGCAGAACAGGCACAGCGCTGGCAAATGGAGAGGAGGTACTAGGCACTGGGTCCCTTATTCTGAATCCCTCCCCGCCCTACCTGCATTCCCAGTACATCTCAGCAGAGGCCCCAAGAACCTCAGGTTAGACCATTGTCCAGCAAGGCCCGAAGGCGCTCAGTGGTTGTTCTGGGGACTTGCCCTCCTCCTCGGTCAGCCAGAGCATTCCAGAGATGTCCATGGACCCCAACTTGGTGCCACATTCAGGGACAGACACCAGGGACACTGAGAGGAGCTGGCCGGTCTGGTGGGGAACCATATATGCAACGGTGATCTTCGGGTTAGTTCTAAACCCCTCCCTTCCCCCATCCTCCCTGGGTGACCATAAATGTTAAAGCGTTATCTATTGACGATTATAACCATACAAAGTCAGGACAGATGGGCTCCACTCCTCAGCTCTCAGCCATAAAGTTTACAAACTCTCCGTGGCCAGGGGATAAATTGCCATCGCTGATACCTGGCTCATTTACACAGAGCATTTTTCTTCAAGATGGCTATTTTTCCTTCCAGTCATCTGGCTAAATTAGTTTTCTGTTCGCCAACTTGATTTTCTGGAACATGCAGAATATTTCAGAATCTGAAGAGCAGGTCAGAAACCATCATAAATGATTAAGCACAAGGTATATTTTCGAACACTAAAGGGAAGCCCAATTTCTTCTCCTTCCTAATCCCATGGGAAGACCGAGTAACTGTGTACTCCCATTGGGTTACATGCGATGAGAAATGGGCCCCCAGTGGTTTATTTAAAAGTGTATTGTCGGAGATAATGGCTTCAGATTAAGTTTTTAGGCTCCTTGATTTCTGCTATTGTTCCGTGGACTAATTGTGTCTACCTTAGATGCGCTAATGTAGGCCAATCAAGTTCGTCGTATGGGATGATATTTCTGGTGTTTTGCTTTCCTAGATTTTTCCTCCCACAATGGTACCAGTGGGTATTGGGTAACAGTGTAGAAAAGGAATGATTAATTCAAAGTTCAGGTGCAAGACAGGGTCAGAAAAGAAATGTTCCTGGATAGAGTGAGCATTTCAAGATAAATTTGTGGCTTGAAACATCATTTTATGATGCATTTCCTATTTTGTTATCAGGGGAAGTCTGATGGCTGACACGCAAGTGATCGCAATGTTTTGGTGCCATGTTCTGTGATGGGCTTTTCATAAAAATTAGCTGACATTGTCATGAGCACACAAGGAAATTTATAGCTTTCATACTGGACTGCCATTCCCAGAGCAATTTCCAATCACTTGGGCTTTTTATTAAGTTTATTGTTCTTTTATTGTTCAGTGGAGTGTAAGCAGCGAGATTACAAATAAATGTAAGTTCCACTGGATATGAAGCCGAGCTTGTAGAATTAGGAGAGAAACGACTGAAGGAAGGCAAACATTAATTTGAATCACTGGTGATATGAAACACCAGCGGACGTTTCTTGTCACCTGCTTATATACAGAAGTTGGAAAATTGACATTCCATTCACATTAAAGTTTTCGCAGAAAACCCTCCAAGAAGAAGTCTTTGTGCTGAACCTTGGTCTTGCTCATGACTCCACATCATCTTTGCCCACCTTCTAGGTTCCTTTTCTGTGCGTTGTTTTCCTGTCGCCTCCTCACCTGCCAGCACTGCCGGGCAATCCCGTGAGCATCCCCTGGTGAGGGGAGCAAACTCTTGGAGGAGCATTTGAGAGGGCTGGAGGGACCAGCATGCTTGTCAGAGGAACCCCCTGTGGGACCGATGGGAGGACACCCGGCGACACCCGGCTTTCTTCCACTGCTTCATTCTGGAGCTGTAGCCGCTGGACCACATCCTCTCCCATTCCGTCCTCTCATTTCCCCCAAGACATGGTCCTCTTAATCACTGAATTTTCCTTTTTTTTTTTCAGGCATTGATTGAAAGTTGTTGTTTAGACTTGTTAGGATGAGAACAGAGGTGATTTAAAGTGCGGGGTGGGGGCGGACTGTGTTCCTCTGAGGCCCTTCCCGTACCTCCGTTGTGCATGAATCATTACCCTGCCCTTTGTTGATCCCTGTTGGGAAGCTGGCCTTTCCGTTTCAGCTGGTCTCCATGTGCGCACACTGGGGGTTGCCAAGTCCCCTCTTACCTGTTGACAGACTCCAGCTTTTGTGTCCAGTTCCAGGTGATGGATCATGATAGGCCTAAGCCAGTCATTTCGATGTTCAACCCCATTTTCCCAGCCTCCCTATGGCTAAATGTGGCCATGAAATCGTATTCTGTCCAAAAAGATTTAAGCAAAAGTGTACTGTGAGTGGGAAAGGGGTTGTTCCTCCTTGCCTTTTTTTAGTAGAAAGAGACACGTCATTCCCCCCCTTCTTCATTTTTCTGTCTTAAACCTGGATTCCGTCTGGAGCTGTGGCAGCCATCTTGGAACCATGAGGCAATGAAATCTTCAGGAAAAAAGCTGGCAACCAAGAGTCAGGGATTGAAAGACAGAAGTGGCCTGGCCATGATGGTGTTGTTGGGCAGCAGGAATGGCACTGGCCCTTGCCTTTCTACAGATTACTGCATGAAAACCAGAACCTTCAGCATTTAGGGCAGAACATCGTTAGGTGGGCATTCTGTTCTTGCAGCAAATGGTCCCTATGATACAGCATCAGAGTTACGTGCGGTGTTTGTTAAAATGTCAGTGTCCAGGGCCACCTCTCCACAAATTCCCATTCGCTAAGTTTACAGCTGGGCCCAGAAGTCAGCATGTGTAATGAGCATCCCAGATCCATTTTAGGCAAAACGCCCTGAGAAGCACAAACTTCAATGACAGGGGAGGGGATGGGGGAAGGGGTGGAGGGGAGCCCATCTGCCAGGGTGATGTGAGCCAACTGTGTGTCTCCCAGGATTTTTACTCCCCTGCCTGCCACTCTCAGGCCTTCCAGGTAATACCTGTGGTTCTCGAGTCCCAAATTCAGAGGACCAGGATAATAGAACTGCTTCTGTCCAGGACAAGGGGCCAGTCTAAGGAGCTCTCCTGTCCCTATATGTCCTCCCTCTTAATCCCCAGCATTGACTCCATGAGGTTGTCCAGGGGACTATAAGGAGCCACTCCAGAAGACAGGATCCCCGCCGTACCCCATCACAAGCTGTAGTGAGACACCCTGCCCTCCGCTCTTGAGAAGTATCGTCAAGTTAGTTCACGTCAGAGCCTCTAGACACCACAGCCCAACACCCTCTCAGACCTTGGGAAAGTATGTTCTGCTTCTCTTGGTAGAGAATTAACATGGGGATGCCCCCGCTAGTCATGGAAGAGCAGGGCCTCAAGGACAGCTCTTGGAGGGAAGAGGAGTCCTGGGAGGACCTCCAGGCTGCACCCACACTGAGCCCGTACTGGTCACAGACTGGACAAGCCGCAGCACTGTAAAGAGAAGACGCAGATTCCCGGTTGCACCCCACCACACCCATGGGGTCAGGCTCCCTGGAGGTGGGGCCCTGGAAACTGCCTTCTTGGCAAGCTGTTGAGGTGACTCTGATGCCCGCCAAGTTTGGGCACCACCTTTAGACATGGCTGGAATTTATTTGGGGCCCTTCCATCCTCACTCCCTGTGACATTGAGGTCAACCAGAGCTGCCTTGGAATTCCAGCTCTGACACATACTAAGCTCATGGCCATGGGACATTCCCTAACCCTGGTCTGGCCAAGGAGGATAATCACAGGACTTGCTCTGCAGGGAGAGGTCAGTAGGGTCACAGGAGATGAACGTAAGCACTTAGCACAATGCTTGGAAGACATGTGAGGAGCATTGACAGGTGTGGGCTCCTGATGTCATTATCCATATCATCCTTATGCTGGTGCCCCTTCTCCCAGGTGGGTCCCGCTGGTGCCCACGGGCCATCTAGGCTTCCAGATGATAAATAAACAAAGTCCTATACTCTTGGCTGGCCAGTTCAGGGAAAAGGGATCCGAGAACCGGCCTCCGGTTCTTGCTATGTTTGAGACAGCTGGGGTGCTATTTCAGGTTAGAGCAGGGAGGGCCGATGCAGAAGATGGGGACGCTTTGTCAGGGACTGTGAAACCCACATCAAGCCCCCCACACCTTCCGTGCTGGCTCAGGCGCCCTGGCCAGCAGCTCAGGGCAGCAGAGGAAGGGAAGGGGGGATGCCAGGGAGGCATTTCAAGGCAACCTTTCCTGAGGTAATGGAGTGGAGAGAAGGCCACAAAGGAGGACCCTGGTTGCTGAGTACTGGGAAACCAGAGCGGATCTGATCGCGTCACCTGGGCAAGGCACCAGAAATGGTCTACGGTTGAAGAACGAGGAGAATAATCAACAGAAAACGGGCCCACTTACCATTTGTCCTAAGTCCATAGATTCTGAAGATTATTTACCCACATGTTGCTTTCTTTAAACCCCAACATTGACTTATAGTAAAAATCGATATTCAGTTTATTTAAAATAAGTACATTCTTGGGACATATGCTAGTAAAAATCAACAAGACCTTAACTAGAGCTAAATGGGTGTCCTGCTGGAGCATGCGACAAGCTGACCTAAATGGCCCTAAAAAGCGAGAAGAGATACGTCGTAGCAGAGTGTGGTGGCCAGCAGCAAGGACTGAGGCCCGGCCATGAGCTGGGCAGCCGCCTCTCTGGGCCTCACCCCTGCAGCACCTACCAGCATGATTCCAGACTTTAAGGAAGCAGACACTCTCCATGAGAGGGGGGCATTTGCCTTCTTCGCCACCTCAGCATCCAGAAGGGGCCAGGTGGCCCGTTATTCTTGGTTGCGCGAGGGCACAGCAACATGCCATCTTTTAAACACTGAGCGTGCCTTCGCAGAGGTGTCTCCACTCTTGAGCCCATCTGGCAGGGGTTGGTTGGGTCCGAATGCTGAGTCCTTTCGAAACAGCTGCTCGTAGAAAGCCAACCACGAAGACCTTTCAGATTTCCAGAGAATTTCTGAGCACATGTCTACAAGACTTTGCAGCAGCATCAAAATCCCTTCTTACCGACCCCAAACTTTGAAACACAGCGCTGAGGACATGAGAATTCTTTCCCCTTTCCCAAGACAGCGTCACCCTCCCTAAACCTGAGCTGTATGGAGGCACGTGGCACCTGTGGGACTGAGATGCCTCCTGACAACGAGAACGATTCCCTTCTCTAGGACCAGGTAGCAGGTGCGTCCGGGTGGAGGAGCGGGCAGGGTCCTTTGGGGGCTGAGGGCAGGGGCTTTTGTAGGAGGAGCTTGGCTTCCATAGCTCCACACCCCACCCCTGCCCAGACCCAGCACGCTGAGGCACACAGTAGGTGCTTAATGTCTACTTGTGATTGACCGATTGTAAGTCATCCTTAGATTAATATTTTCATAACTGAATAGTGTTTCGTTCATTTCCAAGGAGACACTGAATAACCACATGTGTGAAGGGAAATTAATTGTATTGTCTTATCAAGTTTTTAACCATCTTGTTAAAGCAACTCTTGCTGCGTCTCTGTCCCTTATAAAGGTGACTCCCAGACCCACCTGTCATGCAAATCTTCTGCACCAGCCCCTGGGACTCCACACCTGGGAGTGAGCTGGGTGCTCCCCTCAGCCGTACTGGGGACTCGCTCAGCAGCTTGCCCACCAGCCGCCGCTGTCCATGTCCATCGCGGGGTGTCCACTCCCGCCAGCCCCTCATTACCTCTCACGGCCCAGGAGCCAAAGCCCGCCATCATCTCCCCCTCTCTTCTACGCCACACTCCCCAACACACCGTACAGTTCCTCCAGGGTGACCCCAATGCCCACACACCCCAGACCCTTCCTCCTCCCCCGACTGTCTTTCTAGTCTTTCCTCCATGTCTGCTCAGCCTGAGTCTGGTGTACGATCAAACTGGAATGCTGTGTCCCCGCCGGCATCCAGCCTCCCCCCACACACCATGTCCTTGGACAAGCAATGGCATCTTCTTGGAAAATGCCCTGCCCCCTCTCCTTCAGCTCGAATTGTGCCAGCCTTCAAAGGCTCTTTAAAATCTTCCCTCCCTGTCTCTTTCCCGATCTCCCCAACCAGAAGGACGGTTCTCCCTCCTTTGCATCCCACAGGCGCCACACCTCTGGGATGAAGGCCCTCCCTGCCTCCATCTCTTGGCAGCAAGCAGCTATCCCACATCACGCATGATGAGTCGATCTGATCAGGTCATGAGCCTCTGGAGGACAAAAAACTGCGATTCATCCCTCACAATCCTTGCCCATACCTGGCTCGGCGCCTGGCTTACAGTAGGTTTTCCAAAACTGTTTTCTGGATTAAAACTGAATTGAACATGAGAACGGTTTTATTTAATAAGACAGCATTTGAACACATCATGTTCATCAAAATAATTCTAATCGTCGTTTCCATTCTGTATTTCTGGGGTAGAGTCCCAAACAAAAGGGAAAGCCCTGGCCATTATTCCCTTTGGAGAAACCCGGTTGTGAGGTGCCCTTGCCTGCTGGTTGTCACCGGCCTCCAGCCCCCGGGGCTAACTTCTCTGCCACTGCAGGCAGTCCTTAGCCTCTGGGCCTGGGAAGCTGGGCTGAGGCCAGCCCTGCAGGCAGGGAGAGAAGCCCACCCATTTTGCATCTGTGCAAACCAAAGTGCTAGCAGCAATATTCATCTTAATTTTCTCTTTAAACCGTTGAGTTGCATTATAGCTTCCATTGTGCTGGTGACAGACAAATGCCCTGCAATAAATCAAAGTTAGGGTGACTGACACACTAAACACCTTTGCTTAATGATGTGATTGTTTCTTATCTGCAAAGTGATGTCACTTATGGCTTTGCTATTTATAGTCAATGTAGTGTTAGACCATTTTATGCCCCTGATGCCTCTGTGGCCAGCCCATTAGCTGTGATTATGGACCAAAGGGGATACAGCCACTGAAAGCTTGGAGAGGGAAGGCGGCAGAGTGTTAAAGCCGCCCCTACCCGTGGAAACCCGGCACACGATCAGCCTCCACTCCCTCCCTGGGCGCAGGCGAGTAAACAAGGCTCGGGCGGACGCCTACCGTCAGTGCTCCTCCCGTGGCAGTACTGGGCGTCTTCAGGACAGCATGATATGTATTAAATGTTAAAAACCAAACAAAAGGCAAGCGGCCGCCTCCCTCTGTGGCTCGGTCCCCAGCCCAGCAGGGCTCAGGCGGGAGCAGCAAAGAGCACGGAAGCACCGGGCGCGGCCAGCTAGCCTCCCGTCGCCCTTCATTCATTATTTGCCAGGCCTTGTCCAAACTATTCTCTTTGAACAGGGTGTCGGTGGGGAGAACAGAGTCCACCTGGGTCTCCCTCCTCCACTCTGTCCCTGCGGTGTGAGGGTTCCCTGCCAACTTCAAAGGCGGCCCCTGGGGTGGGACCGGGCCCGGCTCCTGGGCCGCCGCCTGCTCCCCCCATGCCAAGCTCCCAGCCCCTGCGTCACCGCAGGCCCTGCGGCTTCCCCACCGGTGGCCGGGTCCGGACAGCCTGAAGAGCGGACCCCGCCGTCCCGGGCTGCTTTGGGAAGAAGGGGCAGGAGAAGCCTGCAGCCTGCTAGCAACATTGAAGAAACCGTCCCTAAGTTGTTGGACAGCTCCGGAGGGCCATGGTGCTCTAAACCATGCCAGGGCGAGGGTTGTCAGGGGGCACCTGGGCGGCTCTGTCTGCTAAAGGGCTGCCTTCGGCTCAGCTTAGGATCCCAGAGTCCTAGGATCCATTTCCTTCGGGCTCCCTGCTTCCTCCTCCCTCTGCCTCTGTCCCTTCCCCCCACCAGGTTGTGTTCTCTCTCTCTGTCCCTAATAAATAAATAGAATCTTAAAAAACAAAAAAAGCCATGCTAGGTATTTTCCAAGCCCTTGGATCTCATTGATCTAGGAGTAGGGTGTTTGTGGGACAAGCAGTGACTATAGTGGGTATAACTCTGTCCTAGAAAAAATGGACCTTTAAGTCCTCACCCCAGCACCTGGGAACTTGACTTTACTTGCGGATAGGATCTTTGCGGGTGTAATCAAGTTGCAATGAGGTCCTAAGGGATTAGGGCGGGCCCGGATCCGACCCCTGTTGGCCCTCTAAGCAGAGGATGTGGGACCTGGCGACACGCTGACGCAGAAGGGACGGCCGGCACCTGGCGTTGGAGCCAGAGCTTAGGGCGACATATCCATAAGCCTGAGGACACCGGGGTTTGCCAGAAACCGTCCGAAGCTGGGACAGAGGCCTGGAACAGGTTCTCCTTTGAGCCTCTGAAGGAACCAACCTTGCTGACACCTTGATTTTGGACTCTGGCCTCCAGAGCTGTTGGGGGTACATTTCCGTTTTGAGCAGCTCAGTTGGCGGGTTTTCGCTCTGGCAGCCAGGGGAGGCCCTTTGCTGGGAGGACAGGTGATGCCCGTCTGCCCCCCGGGGATCCTGCTCAGACGTGGAAGGACTCGGAGAATCTGGGCGTCGGAACACAGGGGGTTAAAACGCAGTTCTCTGCAGAGGAAGACCCCCGTGCCGCGCGCATGCTGCAAATGCGTATTTATGTTGTTGTGTTTTATGCCTTTGTCCTCGACTCATGTGCACCAGACCATTAATTTTCCTCCGATGTTTTGAGAAGAATGAATTCTGCGTTTCTCTCTGCTCCACATTTCCAGCCGCAAGCATCCAGCCCGTCCCGGGGCACGTTCTCGGAGCATGTGGGATCTGGCCGTTGTCACGGCCTTCTTTCCCAAGGTCATGCTGGCCTCGAGCACTGCACTCGGAGGGCTGGTGGTCTCCACCACACCTTGCCCTGTGGGGCCTTCCGCAGGTTCACTCTGCACCGAAGCCATCAGGACACACTGCGACCTGAGACTTAGGCTGGGTACTGCGGGCCTGATGGGTCCACGGGAGGAAGCTGATGGAGAGCAGGTCTAGGAGGGGCTGAGTCAGGAGCTCTGTGATATGCACAAGGACCTGGGTCCTCCTGTCCTTCCATTCAGCCTCCTCAGACTTGGGACCCCAGCTTGGCTCCCAGCCACCCCAGGGTGGAGGGAGAGGAGGGCAAGAGGTAGACGTGGAGGGTGAAGCAGGAAGAAGGCGAGAAGAAATGCCTTTTAGGAAGCCAACCAGCCGAGACGGCCACAGACAAATTTCACTTTAACCTACAGATCATCATTTCACAAGAAGCACCAAATTACAGAATTTTAAATAAAATCAAAGGGGAGAATAATAACATTATCCATAATAATAGAATAATAACAATAAAACGGAACTAATACAGCAGATGCAGAAATCACTTATCGTGATCCAAATTCCCTTAAAAGCCCTCAGTACGACTTCAGGTGTAGGACTCGGGGGCATCTTGTAAGCGACCGTGGGCCGCGAGTCAGAGGGCCCCCGAGCGCTGAACGGGGTCCCAGGCAATGGGCAGAGTCGGCGGTGACAAGCATTGGCCCAGACTCTGTGCACTGCTTAAACAAGAAACCCACTGCCCTTGTCCACCCTCTCTTACAAAAACCTCAATTGCTACAAATTGGTAAACCTGCAAGCCAAATGCGATGTTTCAGAGGTCTGGCACCAACGGGAACGTTTTAATTAAAAAGTAAGCTGATGGGTAGACTTGTAAAACCCTGTGAAGCAAAAAAGAGGTTTTAAACACACAGGGACCCTTTGAGGGCAGGAAGGAAAGGATTCTGCAGCAGTAATAGCTCTATTCCATTTTAATATTTTTGAATGTAGAGGTGTGTTTTAATCCCGTTCTGGAGAAAGCAAGATTTATTGCTGATTATGTGGCGGTAACAAATGGTATCGAAGCGCCGTAAACACTCCTCTAGCACGCATTTTATTTTTTGGTGCTGTCTTTCCGCTTCTGGTTGAAAATAGGAATAAATTAAATATGATTGCACGGGACTGCTTTATGCTTGCTCAAGAATGCTTGCGGTTGGTGTCGATCTGGAACAAACCTATTTTTCGAAGGGGGCTGTGCCAGGGGTGGGGCTCATTCTCCCAAGCACCCTCAATGCTAAGCTGATCATTAGGGTACGTTTTGCAGTTCAGACCGAAATTAGCAAGTGTTATTATAGAGTTTCAGTGATTTGGCTAAGAAATGGCTCCCCTTAGAACGAATGCTCTTTCTTCAACCTTCCAAAGTCAGTTATCATTTTTAAAGCAGCTTGACCTAGAAGCATGCTGCTAAAATTGTGGGGACTGTTAATGACAGTTTTATTGGGCACTATGCTTATGGTTCACATTTTGAGGTCTGTATGTAATTGATCTTTCTCCCCTACATGAGAAACACAGCAATAAGCCCGTTGCAGCAGCACATTATAGATATAGAGAAATAATAATGATGTCACCTTGAGATTCAAAGATCGTGGAATAGTAATAGTCTCCTAGCTCATTTCTCCCAACTGTGATGACCTCTCCAATACTAAATCTTAACAGTCTCAGCATTATTTTTGAATTATTCATGCTAGCCTTTTCCCGCACTACAAAATCAAGGAAAATGAATGCACCATGCTCTGTCAGCTCCGCAGGTGTTTTGGTAAAAATAAAAAAAATTGTTATTTGGTATCACACACACACACACAAAGGGTACTGGCGTAGGGAGCGTGCTTACCTTGAACAGGAAATGACACAAACAAACAAACAGATTTCACTGGTGGGGAAAAAGAATGAGCACCTCTTCCCATCAATTCTGAATCGATCACTGGCTAGTTGTGTTTGGGTTACCTGGAGGCTGAGGGTCTGTGGCTTTAAATAACAGGTGCATAGTAAGAGTGGGTTCCATCTGCAGTCCAGTGGCCAAATTACACTAAGGAGCAAGTAACATCAAGAAATTTGCACGCCTCTATCCTGGCCAGTTCTCACCCATGTTCAACTTAAAGCATTTGCTTTCGAAATATCAAATCAGCATATATTTCTTATTTTAATTCAAATTATGTAGAGATCGCAGCTTGACAGCTCTCCCAGCCGGTCCAGCCCGGAGACGATGGGAGCGCTACCGTTTTATTCCGGTGGCGGATCTCATAAAGACCGCGTGTGGGAATGAAATAAAATGCACGTAGCTGTGAAGTCGGGCAGGCACCTGATCCGTCTGTAGCTCTTGACCTTTAAGTTCATGATGAAAAACAAATGTTAAGCTTTCAGAAGACAGGAGTATCCCTGGCTTTGCTGGGCGGTGTGCTTCGGCTCACAGACTGTATTAATTTAGTGTGGCATCAATAACCTTGAAATCAGGATTTTGCACTAAAAACCCAGGTTTATGTTTATTCAGAAGCCAAAGGGGGTGGGGGAAAGGCAACTTTATTTCAAGGCGCCCTCAGCAGCAAGTGGGCGAGTGCTGTTCACCGCTCCGGAGTTCCGGAGCCCTTCGCTGGCTTCCATGGTAACCGATACTTAAGATGATGAGGACCCAGAGATGTTCCTTAAAGAGTCTTCTCGTTTTGCATATAATTCTAATTATAGATGAGACTCGCCTGTTCGGCTACCTCGACCACACCTGGAGAGACGGTGCGGTCCAGGGCTGCTCTGCCACGCCCCCCACGCTCCGCCTCCCTCAGTAAGGAGACAGAACCTTCTTTTGTTGTGCATCATGGGCTTTTCTCTCATTAGCCAAATGTATTTCTTCTGTTGCTAAAAAAAGAAATAGAAATCACTCATTCCCCCCGCTGGACTCTAGACGCGAGCCCGTTCAGGATGATGAATAGCCACGATTCTGCCATGAGTCCTTCCTGCAGACCTGGCTCTCCGCGGCTCCTGTCCCCTGTCCACGGTGGAACCGGTGGCCGCCTCTTCCTACTCGCCCTGCGAGCACACTGACAGCAGGTCTGCCGCAACCACGCCGCACGCTCAGAGTCACCCCTGACTCCAGTACGCTCAGCACAGAGTTCATGGTCAGTAAGTTCCACGACAGTCCAGTTCTCTAACGCTTAGTGTGATAGGGTCAGCTGTTGGCCAAAGCAATGGTATTTGGTATTTTCCATTGCTCTCAATGTCTCCGTGAAAAAAGAAAAAAAAGAAGGAGGGAAAGGAGGAAGGGAGGAAGGAAGGAAGGAAGGAAGTTAGGAAGATGAAAAGAGAAAGAAAGAGGAAGAGAAAAAGAAAAAGAAAGACAGGGAGTGCACCGTTCGCCTTCTCCCTCCCAGGAAGAACAGTAAGGCTGCTCTGATTTCAGGCTTCCCTGCCCAGGGGAAAAGAAAATGCTCTCTTTGAGGTGTTAGGTGTTACCTGAATTTGAATCCCATACTCCCTGTGGCTGGACAAGCCCTGCAGCGGGGTCAGAGGGCGTCCGGAGTAGAGATGATGAAAGGGCTTCCATCCTCTGGAGCTGAGGAGGTGCTGTGACTAGAGCCTGGGACCCCGTGGGGGATGCAGATGGTCCCTGTCCCCTCACGGTGGCCTGGAGGTAGGATTGCAGGATGAATCAGGGTGTTCAGACCATTGTGCATTTCAGATAAGCTATACAGGCAGTATTTGGAACATATTTATACAAAAACAAAACAAAACAAAAACCCTTTTTGCTGAACCTCGCAATGCTCGGAGGCCACGGCAGGAGCTGAGATGGCGTGATTGCCTGGGACTGGGCGGGAGCACCTTGGCCTCGCCCGAGCTGGGAACAGAATGTCCAGGGCAAACCCTCTCCCAGCTTCTAGTCTCCCTCTACTCCAGGTCACCTGACAAGAAGTTCCAAAGTGTCTTCTTCCTCAGGCAGTCCCGTTGCTCAGGGACAGCAGCTCCCTGCCTCTGAACAGGCTAAAGCTGCCTTCTGGAGAATGGAGGCCCCTCGCCCTTCCAGAAAGACAGGACCGAATAGCGAGGGCAACAGTCTGGCCATACTAGTACCTAACCAGACTCTTTCTCGGCAACACGCAGAGCCTACGTTAAGACTCACCTGTTCTCCAGGTTGGCCAGTCTCTATGTGCTACGGAGGGGTCTATGCCCACTCAGGGCCTGGCAAACACCAGAGCCACGGCACGCTTGTGCCACCCTCGTTAGTAGCCAGCCTAGCGATGCCTGCGTCTCCTTATGAGGTGGATTTCAAAATCCGTCAGAAGTTGGGCTTCTCCTGCCCCCGGGGTTCTGCTGGAGGCCGCTGGACTAAGGGGTCCCTAGTTCCCCCTCAGTCCTACCACAAGCGTTGACCTCAAATCCCAGATGGAGAACATTTTTTTTTCTTTCATGCAGTTTTGCTCATTCAGTAAATACTTGCTCAACATCAGCGCGTGCTAGCATAGCCCCACGGATAAAGCTGAAAATGCCTTCGCCCTCAAGGGGCTTCTCTTTAAGGGGGAAGGGTCAGCAAACACAGGCAATGACTCAGTCAGTTAGAGAGCACTTGGGCTCAGGAGAAAAATGAGAGCAGGTCTGGGAGGCTGGGTAGTCCAGGGAGGGGTGAAGAGAGGGGAGGTTGCCAAGAGGAGTCGGGTCCTCAGGCAGGGCCTCCGTCAGAAGATGGCAGTGAACTGGGACTTGGAGGAGGTGAGAGTGAGCGGGGTGCAGAAGGAGCACTGTTCGGAGAGGCAACAGCCAGTGGCTAGGGCCCTGCGGCAGTCCGGGGGGGGGGGGTGATGTGGAGGAAGATAGAGACGTGGCCATGGTGGTAGGAGGGTGGAGGCAGGGCCTGGAAGGGACAGGAGAGGAGAGGAGCCAACAGAGGACACAGGGCAGGTGCTGAGCCCAGGAGCCGCGCGTGCTGGCTGGATGAAAGATCGGTTTTGGCTGCTGTGCTGCGGAAAGTCTGCGGGAAGGAGTCCAGGCCATGTGGCCCGTGCGAGCCACCAAGTGACATGTGATGGCCGAGATGACGGACAATGGGGGCCAACAGGTGTAGTCACCATAGCAAATGAAGGGCGTGAAACAGAGGACTCCAGGGGACACCCCGCACAAATGCACTTGGAGGGCCCCAGACCGCAAGTCTGAATGTTAGGGTACAAAGCAAGCTACCAACTATTAAATGTTCGCCGTCCTCTTGCTTTCACGATGATGACATAGAAAAATAAGGGGAAAGCCATGGATTTTTTGTATGGTGGAAAGTGGGCAAAGTGTCAATGGCAGAATTTAATGCTGCCGCACATGTTTGAGGGTTCCGTTCATCGGCCAACAGTGTTTGAAAAAGGGGGGGAAGACATCTATAGCTAATGAATTAGTGTGTGCTTTGTCCATAAATTCACTTTTCTTGCCCCATTTCAGTATAATCCTTAATTAGGTTGTATGATCAAGATTTTTATGTAATTTGTCTTCTAGCACCATTAGTGATATAAAGAACCAAAAACTAAATTGCAGTCAAGTGTATGAAATTTGAATGTATTTTTGTCAAAAATGTAAATCAAATGTAAAAAATCGTTATTTTTCATGATTTCCAGAATGATTTTGCATCTAAAACTTAAAATTAGCTCTTAAAGTTAAAAAGCAATATATTTCAGTTATTGGATTAAATTTAGGTAAAGCTGAAATTTGTATTTAAATTTTTGAATGATGAATTAAAAATTATGAAATATTTTGATACAACGAAACTATCACGACTCTGGGCATTGTTCCCCCAGTAGCCAATGTAAAGAAACAGTATCTCAGGTCCTAAGGTTCTATCCAGACTTACATGTCTGCGGTTTTGAGACAATGAATCGTCTAATGCTGCAAAGCGTGGCTCCTTAGCAACCAGGTATCACTGGGCGGAGCGCCGTGCTCCTGTGCGAGTACCTTTCGAGTTACAGAACAGCGTAGGAAGACAGGCGAGAAAATGGGCACAGATCACTACTTGGAATGGCACGTCATCGTGCAATCCATTGCACTCCTGCTTAAAAGGAGGATTTAGCAGGTCACACATTGTCTTTGCTCTTACCAAAGCTCCTTGCTGCTCAAACCCTCTCTCCTCGCAGAACAAAGTGTGTCTTCGACCGCAGCTGCACAAGCCTCCATGGCCCCCAGACGATGATGACTAGGTCAGACATAGGGGGGGTCTGGGCCCCAAATGGTGTCAGGCTTGAGAGACCAGTGCCAAACCCCAAATCACAGATGCTCTTGAGAAAGTGGTGAATAGGTGTGTGGTGTGCGGTGAGTAGGTTCACTCACACACCGTCTTGCTCAGTGAGAGGGGCGCTCTAAGCAAGGAGCCCTCTGACATGTCCCTTTGGCCCTGGTCCATGGGCGGTAGCACCCGGAGAGCGGGACTTGCCGTCATCTGAGATGGAGAAGCTGTGGGTGAAGTAGTTTCCGGCGGGGGTAGATGGTGTAAAGATCAGGAATTTGGGTTTGCAGATGTTGAGTTTGAGATGCCTTCTGGTTCTCCAGAGGAAAGTTGGGTGGCAGCAACATGAACGGGCTGTGCTTTGTAAGAGAGAAACGTTGGGGGAGCTGGACGTGGACATGCATTGGCAAGCCACTGGCACAGGTAAGTTCTGTAGCGCCCTCGACTGCAAGGGACCAGCAAGGAACTGATACAGAAGAGAGTCCAAGGACCGAGTCCTGGGCCACCTAATGTCTAGAGTTGAGGACAAGCACGTTAGGATGCTATCAGGAAAACAAACAAACACAAAACAGAAATAACAAAGGTTGGTGAGGATGTGGAGAAATTGGAACCTTGCACTGTTCGTGGGAATGCAAAATGGTGTGGCCTCTCTGGAGAACGACATGATAGTTGCTCAAAAAAGTGTAGAACAGAATTGCTATATGATCTAGCAATCCCATTTCTGGGTTTGTACCCCAAGCCAAAAGAAGGGTCTCAGAGATGATTATAATTTATTCCACAGAAGCCCGACCCACAATAGCCAGAAAGGTGGAAACAACACACATATCAATCACCAGATGAATGAATAAACAAAATATGGGAAATCCATACACTGGAATATTATACAGCCGTAAACAGGAGGGAAATTCTGACACCTGCCACGACATGGATGAACCTTGAGGACATATGCTCGGCGAAGTGAGTCAGTCACAAAAGGACAAATACTATATGATTTCACTTACATGAGATACTTCAAATAGTTAAATTCTGAGACAGGAAGTAGCATGGTGGTTTTCAGGGGAAGAAGGAGGGGGAATGAGGAGGTTTTGTTTGGTGGAGACAAAGCTTCAGTTTTGCAAGATGAAGAGTCCTGGAGATGGATGGTGTGATGGCGGCATAACAATGTGAACACATTTAATACTATTGAACTATACACTGAAAAATGGTCAAAGTGGTAAATTCTATGTTCTGTATACTTAACCAAAATTTTAAGAACTAAAGAGAGAGAGAGAGAGAAATATTTTTTAAAAAGGAGATTTGGGGGATGCCTCGGTGGCTCAGTCAGTTAAGCATCTGCCTTCCGCTCAAGTCATGATCCCAGGGCCTGGGGATTGAGCCCTGCATCGGGCTCCCTGATCAGCGGGGAGTCTGCTTCTCCCTCTGCCTGCTGCTCCCTCTGCTTGTGCTCTCTCTGTCTCTTTCTGACAAATATATCTATGAATAAAATCATTAAAAAAGAAGAGAAGTAAGAAGAAGGAGGAGGAGGACGAGGAGGAGGAGGAGGAGCTGGGGACAAGACGAAGAACCATTTCCAGGGACTGGGAAAGAGGGAGCCACGGTCTGCCTTTGGCTCAGGCTAGGCTAGTTCCCATGGGCTGTGGCTCCCCATCAGGGCCAGCATCTCTGCAGCCCAGAGTGTCTCCGTGGGTGGCGTGATTCCCCGAATGCAATGATGTTTCCTCTCTGTTGTTCTACGCTCGACTCCTCTGCTGCTGGTCCGTCTTTCCTGAGGTGGCTCCACCATTTGGGCTCCCATGTCACAGTCTGTTGCCCACACGACCTCTTCTCAGCCCATGCACACACATCTCCTCTCTACCTCACTCACCTGCTATTTCAGTACTTGTGCCCAAATGACTCTAAACCTTTCTCCTGTGCCACCTTAATGTCATTGTTTCAGATGCGGCTCTTCCTCTTTGCCAGCCAAACAACAAATGATTTTTTTCAAGATGAATGAGGAATGAATGAATTAGAGGTCCAGATGATAGATGAGAGAGTGTCTTCTTCTTTCCGACTCATCCCGAGTCTGCTTGCTTCTCACTGTGCCCTCAGTGGGTGCACAATGGATGGGTGAAAGAGAGGAGGGAAGAATGGAAGCACCAGGAAGAAGAGAGCAAGAGTGCTGGTCAGGAGATGTGGGCGTCTCACTAGAAATCAGAAGAAGCACAGCAAGTATGTAAGTGGTTGATGCTCTACCTGTTTCAATATCCCAACTGTAGCTCTTATTTGAAGCCCGTAGATGCAAGGAACAGGAACGTGTTCCTTAGTTCTCTTTAGAGAGTTTCCGTGAACATACCTCCAGCACCTACATACCCGTGGACACCTCTTTAAGACAGAGCCCAAGAAGGGGTGCCTGGGTACCTTAGTCTGTGGGGCATCCAACTCTTGATTTCAGCTGAAGTTGTGATCTCAGGGCGCTGGGATCAGGTCCTGCACTGGGCTCCATGCTCCGTGGGGAATCTGCTTGAAGATCCTCTCTCTCCCTCTCCCTCTGCCTCTCTTCCACTCACGTGCGCGTTCTCTCTCTCTCAATCTCTCTCAAATAAATAAATAAATCTTTTGAAAAAGGGAGAGAGAAGGAAATAACCCAAGAACTAAGTTTCAACACAGGATCGCAGGTGGTATGGTCTGAGTTACAGAAGGTGCAGAAGTGAATTAAAACACCAGCCCGTGGCTTTAATGACCCTGAATGCCTTTACACACCAGTTGACAGTGCATGTCAACTTCACTCTGCCACAGGCGCCCAGATGCTGGGTTAAATATTTTTCCCGGGTGTCTATGAGGGAGTTTCTGGATGAGATAAGCATTTGAATCAGCAGACTGAGTAACACAAATTGCCTTCCCCATTGTGGGTGGGATTCATCCAACTCGCTGAAGTCCTGAATAGAACAAAAAGGCACAGTAAGGGAAAATTAACTCAGCCTGACTGTCTTGGAGCTGGGACAATGGTCTCCTCCTGCCTTTGGACTCAGACTCAGGCGAGGACTACACCGTTGGCCCTTCTCCCAGGTCCCCAGCTTGCCAACTACAGATCGTGGGCTCCTCGGCCTCTATGATCTCATGAGCCAGCTGTATGTATACATAGATGTGATGTGTGTGTGTGTGTAGATAGACAGACAGATCGATCGATCGATCGATCGATCATACACAGCATAATTCACGGGAGTTTTATGTTACTGTTGACATTAATGTTCCGGTTATTATAGTGTCAGACTTGCATCGAGAAAAAGTGCGTGGACGCTCCCGTGACCACATCGTGACATGTTCGAAGCTGAAGAGCTGCAGGCACCCACGTGGCTTCCCAAGTTTCCTGCCCGGGGACTTGCATCCACGTGGTCGAGGGGGAGTCGGGCTGGCAGGGCAAAAGCATTGTTATTTGACTTTCAGCTGTGAAATCTTGCAGTAGTAGTATGAGTTGCTCCCCTTAACAATTGTCTGGCTTGCAAACTCCCGGGAAGGTGAGAATGATTTAGAGTTTATGGGGAGTAGTGTAGGTTAATCATAAGAACGGGGCCGCTGTGCAGGCCAAGGGGCATTGACAGATTGTGTTCTCTTCTCCTGTTCTGATTCTCCTTATTTTCAGCCTGACATCTTTTTTTTTTTTTTTAATAGATTTGCTTTGAGTTTTTGCACATCTACAAAATCCATTTGAAAACCTGATGGGCAGAGAAAGGAAACGATTTTATGGTTGGGAAAGATTGCACATGGATTTCTTTCTTTTTTTTTTTTGAAGGCAGGGGTTTCTAATTGTGCATTCAGAAAGAGCCACGGTCTTCGTATTAATGAGCTTGCCCAGTTTATGAAGAATTAGATGAAGTCAAAACATTGGACCAGGAGGTGGAAAGCCTGTTTCTGTGACATTGTCAGCCGCTTAGAGAGGTCTTGCCAAGGAATTCTCTTCTGTAAATGCCAGCTTGTAATCAGCATTGGGGTTCCACACAGTGGAGTGAGAGCAGAGACTGGTCCCGGTGAAAATCCTCCCGTGGCATGGTGTGGGTGCCGTTTTCATGGGGAGTCCTGATTTCACACGCACACATGCACACACACAATTAAATAGAAAAATAAATTGAAAAGGGCCAATAATTACTGTATTATCATAGCTTTTGCATATGTATCTTCTCCAAAGATTTGATAAGAAAAAAAAGACTTTAAAACCCTAGTCAGTGTTTGAGGCCTTTTTCCTGGAGGTTTCCCTTGCTCACTGGCAGGAGTTGGCCACTGTCCTTGTCCCTCGTGCTTTGGAGAGCCAGTCATGTCCCAGGTGTATGGGTGACCAGCACTGCCAACCAGAAACCCTAGGACTGACCGTCCACGACCTTCTCTGGCTAGAACCTGTGCAGGCTCCCTCTGGCTGCTGCATCCAGTCCCACACTCCCTGAATTCCTGGTCCCCACAGACACCCTAGCAAGCCCACTTTCATCCTAGACCAATGCGTCCCAGCCTCATTCCCCTGTCTGCTCTTTTGGGTCCCGACTCTGTACTGAGGCCTTTCTGGCTTCTCAACCCATGGAGTTCAGCCTACAGCATTAGCTCTTAACTGTCTCATGGGTTCATTTGTTCATTTGTGTGTTTGTTGGTTCATCAAATGCTTATTAAGCCCCTCATGCATCAGACACTGTGCTGGGCGCGAGGAGACATGGGGAGGGACACACACTATCACGGCCATGCTTCAGGGTTTGGCTGGACCCCTGAGCTCTGCAGGGGTGCCTGGGAGGTAAATTTGCAGAAGAAGAGTAGGGCGGGGTTGGGCAGGGCCCAGGTCCCTGCTTGACCTTAGGCATGTGCAAACTGGTCCATAAAGGAGACCCGGGCAGCAGAGACAAGGTACAGCTTCTTGAAATTATCCAGCTTGGAGGTGGTATAGGCTTAGACGAAAGCCCCAGTGGAAGGACAGGAGCAAAAAACAGACCGAGTACTCCTTCTTAGGGTGTTTGTTTAGGACAAAACCACCAGTGGCATCAGAAAGTGGATTTCCCCCAGAGTTAGTATTCCAGTTTTGTCTAACTCTTTGTTCTTTTATGTAATTAATTCATTCTGACCGTTAAAGCACCAAGTGCATGCCTGGACTAGAGACCCAGACAGCAACAGGACCAGTATTGCCGCCAACGAGCTTACAGTCCAGCTGTAGAGGAGTCGCTGCAGGGGAGGCCAAGGTCAGAACCGCGTGGAGCCACGCGGCTGCTGGGGCTTTCTGTGACGAGCCGCACGGCGACACAAGCTAGTGTCGGTGAGACACACAAGGGGCCCCTGGGGGCCAGGGCTGGAGTCAGAGCGAGGTGACAACTGGCTCTTGAAGTTTCTGTGAGAAGAACCTATGAGGGATGTGAAGGCATCTGAAGGTTGATAAAGCCCACATGTTTTACGTGTCACAAGGTTCTAGAAGCGTCTCTCTGTGGTTCTTTCTGATTCCAGCCCCTGCGGCGGTCAGGGGGTGACCATAGCAGGCATTTCCATTCACTCGGTCCCACATGCTGGCAAACCTTCAGTGACTTGATTGTCTCCATTTCACAGACAGTAAGACCGAGGTTTTGTGCAGGGAGCAAGAGAGCCAGGGAACCCTGTAATGGGATGAACGGCCACGTCTCCAGGCTTCCCCACCCTGGAGCTCGTCCTGGATTACGATGTTGCCACTTTTGTCTCCTTGTGACTCCAAAACAAATGAAGGCATTTACTTACTTAAAGGTCATTTTTGGCTCTGTAACAAACACAAGGCAGAAATCTCTGTTGGCAGAGTTGGCTTACAGGAGTTAAATCCATCAGTTCTCACCACTGGACGAAGAGTTCAGGGATGCCCTGAAAACACTAGGTGTAGCCATTGACCCTCAGTGGGGAGGAGGTGGAAATACACCTAGAGAATGTGGCATTCCGTTGCTATTCAAAAAAATAATCATAATCTTATCACCAACTATCTTTTGAATGAGACATTCAAATAATTGTACCTTCTGCTTAAGGATCATTTTGCTTAAGAACAAAATAAAATGTGGATGCACGAGCATTTCACGAAAGCATAATCATTACACAGAATCAGATTGTGTGCCGATTATTTTCATTTCTAGGTTATTAAAAGTTTAGGGATGAAATAAAAAAAGAGAATTTAAAATAATCTCCCAACCCTTCAGTGTCCAAAATGAGATTTATAAGTCTGATGTTGGTAAACGTGTACTTTGCTGTGTTTATTAGATCATCCTGATTTCTGGGGACGTCACTTAGAAGCATCTGTTGAAACCACGAGTTTTAACACCTTTGTGGACTGAGGGGTCCCTCATCCTTCTTCATTTTCCCTGCTTTCTTGTCCGTGCGCCGAGTTTTCATCAGACCCAGTGGGGCAGGAGCCCAGAGCCCATTTCTGTCGTTCTTGGGCGTTTTCCATGCCCCTCGGAGGGCCCGCGCTCTCCTCTGCACCAGTGATGTTGTCTGTCAAAATTCTAACCGGCGTCTCGCGTTGTCTTCGAACGCTGAGCCCTGCTGCATCGTCGTGTTCACAGCAACACCAGTTCCAGAGAACAATTAAGGATGCCAGCTTCCTCCTCTCAGTTCCAGACTATTTTCTCTTGCTGAGAATCTTTGAGGAAAGCCTAGGAAAGTGCACACATGGACCTTTTCTCGAAGAGCCGCAGAACCAGAATGGGCCGTTTGATAAATGCTTTCTGGTAGTTGTCTTTAAGGAGCTAATTTTTCAAGCTGAGGGGGAGAGAAAGAGAGACAGGAAGCGAAGGAGGTTTCTAATTTTTCAGGTACCTAATGACTTAACAGAGGAAAACAGATAATTTCACGAGCGTATTTTGGCACGTATGAAACCATGTTTGCTTGGTTCTGGGATTAAAGTCAATGTCCCTTGGTTAGTAGCAGAGGTATTTTCGTTTGGAGAATTGGATTATTTTTGAATTCTACTTATTATACTAAATTGAATACCATATTATCAAATCCATTTCAACTTTTATGGACATCCCTGCCTCCTCCAGGGGCTTCTCCAGGCATTTGGTTTATTGGGGGAAGAGTCATTTATTCCCTGCAACGATGCCCATGGTGCTGGCACATTACAGCAAAGAAAATAAGCCACAAAATTCAAGTTCTTATTGCAGAATAGTCTCAACTTACATGATTTTCTTAAAATAATGGAAAACGTTAGAATGTGACATCCCAGGGAAGGGGAGAGGATTCCTGCATATCTAATCAAAATGTTATCACCCCAGAAACATAGTTGTAATATGACCTTTGTCATCTGCTTCACAGTGAAGAAATCCTTTCAGAAAGGCAGTTTCCGACGAAGCATCACAGGCTGGAAGAAATTCTCGGAAAAGAAATTGCATTTTCAACCAGAGAGCCTCCCTGGCCGTGGCTGTGCTCAGGAGATCGCCAGGGCCCTCTTGCCGTTGTCTTAAACTGTCAAAGTTTGGCTCCTTTTGTATTTTTGAACAATTCAAAAAAGATACTTTCATAAACAGTTTCATAAATGACAGCCTGTCTAATTCCTTGGCTTTTGAACACGGAGCTGAGTACGGCTCGGGGAGCCGACTGAGAATTTCTCCTGAAGCCATAAAGCAATCTGGGAGGTAAGTTGCCAAGCTGTTGACACAGAGAGTGGGGATGGAAATTCTCTAGCAGCACGCGAGACCCTCCTTCTGCATCCGCTTGGCCTGACGCTCGCTGATTGGCGCAGTATATCTTGATGTTAGTTTCCCATTTCAGAAATGTTCTGACATTATCTATTTGGAAGTTTGAAAAATAGTATAAAACTCCCAGTGCATCTGAGCACACATTTCAACAGCGTAATCACAATCACCGTCTCCACTGAGGCAAGATGCAGGCTCCAGTCCAGTCCCAACAGCTTCATTTCTAAGTCGATGGGAATCTGAAAATCTTGCTGTGGGTAAGAAGATTAGGAGAGGCCGGCTCCTTCCTGCCATCAGCCCCCATCCCCGTCATCAACCACCTCCTGGGGCTCAGCAAGCACAGGGCGTTGCCTCTAGAACAGGTGGGAAGCAAGCAACAATCAGGAATGATGAGCTGGAAAAGTTTTGATGGCAGAACTGAAAGGAAAGGAGACAGTGGGGTAGGAATGGGACCGGAGACAGGGGGACCGTACATGGGTCGCGCGGAGTGCGCGGAAAACCACAGTGAAATGCTGCCACTGATGCACGTTTTTCTTGTTTGTTTGTTTGTTTGTTTTTAAGATGCCATTTATTCGAGAGAGCAAGAGAACGAGCAGAAGCAGGAGGAGAAGCAGAGGGAGAGGCAGAAGCAGGCTCCCCGCTGAGCAGAAAGCCAAATGCGGGGCTCGATCCCAGGACCCCAGGCCCATGACCGGAGTTGAAGGCAGATGCTTAACGGACCGAGCCACCCAGGCGCCCCCATTTCTGCATTTCTTACAAGATTCAGGTTCGGGTCACAAGCCTCAAGGCACATTGAATCACAAGTTGGCTTCTGCACCACGAACGTCCAGAGATTCTATTACCCTAGGCGCTGGTGTACTCCAGAATTAGCCTACGGACAACCTAGCAGGGGGCGGCCAGCAAACCCGGACGAATGATTCCGCCATCCCCTTTAATTTCATATTTAGACTTCTTCCCATTTATTCTTAGCACACAAGCAGGAGCAGATACCAAAGCAAATGCTCAGTTATAATTTCTAGCTTGTTAATAACCGAGGTATAGTTTCCCAATCACCAGCGTTCTCATGTGTTACAAATAAAAATCAGATTTGCAAAGGGGAGACGCATGCAGGCATCTCTCCTGTTTCCTCTTCAGACTCAGAAAGACAAGTTTTTTTTTTGTTGTTTGTTTGGTTTTTTTTTTAAAGCATTTTTTTAAAAAGATTTTATTTATTTGACAGACAGATCAGAAGTAGGCAGAGAGGCAGGCAGAGAGGGGAGGGGGAGAAGCAGGCTCCCTGCTGAGCAGAGAGCCCGATGTGGGACTCGATCCCAGGACCCTGGGATCATGACCTGAGCCAAAGGCAGTGGCTTAACCAACTGAGCCACCCAGGCACCCCAGAAAGACAAGTTTTTAATCAGCAGTCAACTCTGCAGTCTTCAGAGTTGGTTTAAACTAAGTCAGCAACTCTGATTCTTTTATTTGAAGAACAAATAGCAGGATAACATTCCTAAGCCCTGGAAATACACCATCGTAACTTGCCACCAAAAGATTTTAAATTCCTCAATTCAAAAATGCTAACACAGTCTAGTCTCTGTTTCTCTCTCTCTCCCTCCCACCTCTCTCTTCTCTGTCCTTCTCCCCCGTGCCTGCCCCAATCCTATATGCTGAGGAAGTGGGAATATTCTCAGGAATATTGGCCCTTGGAGACCAATTAGTCCAGGCAAGTGAGTGCTGCTCTGTCATTTCATAGCTGGACAAGTAACTTGTTCTTTCAACCCTCACTTTTCTTACCTACAAAATGGGTGTCCTGACCCCCTTCTCACACACTTTTGAGTTTTAAAAGGATAACGCATATAAAATCAAGCGCACAGTGTTCAAGGGACACTCACAATACTCAAGATTCTTGGTAACAAATGACAAGAACCCCTCAAACTTGTTTATTCAAACACAAGATTTCATTTTCACACAAGTATAAGAAGTTCTGAGGTGGCTGCCTTCAGATCTGGCTGGATCCAGAGGCTCAACAGTGGAGTCTGGGCAGTTCTCTCCACTCTATGGGATTCCCTCCCAGCAAAGATGGCGACGATGGGGCGCGCAGAACTCTGCGGGGTGACCCGGCAGGAAGTAACTGAACGTGTGTGTAGGCAAGAGCCTGACTGGCCCAGCACAGTGACCTCCGGAAGTTTCCCCATACACAAAGGAAGGAGTAGAGCTTGCGGGCCAGAGTCACAAATGTCCTCCCTGACTTTCAGGAAGAGCAGTTTCACTTTCCGGTGACTTCTATGAGTCAGACACAGTAAACCTGGTGTAAACATTCTAACTCTCGTTGCTGTGTGACCTTCCCAAGTTACTCAACCACTCTGTTTCCTCATTTGTAAAACTGTGATACTGATCTCCCCTACCTCATATATTGTGAAAATTCCGAAAGCCAATGAGCATCGCACATTAAGCCTACAGCATGCCACAAGCAATGGATAATTTTTGGCCATTTTTATTACTAATTTCTAGAAGCTTTATCTTTCCAGTGCCTCAGTAACTTCATGAACTTCCAATAAATATGCTAGTTAAGATTAATCCCTAAGACGAAGAAGCGACGTGCAGATCTGACAATGCTTTGCTTGGCCTTGGAGGGGCCAGTGTCTGGAGATGCCACTGAGCTCTGTCCTCGAGCCAGCCCCATGAAACAGGTCCTGTGTCCACAGACTTTGCAGAAGTCGCCACTGCCCAGAGCCACATCCACCTGGACACTTACTTAACGGCAGTCCCCCATCTCTACTGCTGTGGGGAAGACGGGGCAGCCAGCCGCAGAGTCCCGCCCTCCTGCCAGCCCTGCCACCCCATCCGCACACTGGTGATGAGTCGCCGGGAAGCCTGAGGACACAGCAGGTGAGTACAGGGCGCAGAGCCCGGCACACAGCAGGTGCTCCGTCCCCGTGAGTAGGTGTGGTACAAGGCGGTGACCCCATCCCTTACTGTCACCCTGCCCTACATCCCCCTTCTTTCCCTTGTCATGCCTGTGCTCCTGGCCACTTGGGTGCACATGACTGGCTAGATGGCCCGTCATTCCGTGGGCCACTGTGACTGGTCCAGAGTCCAGCACAGTCCCCTGTATGGGCCAATCAGAGCCCTTCCCTGGGATTTTTTGCCAGGGGAAGCTAGAGATAGAGTCTGTTTCAACTCTGGGGACACACTGCTGAGAGGATGTAATGCTGAGCTCATGGGGAGAAACAAGGGTCACGCCCGGATCCAAAGAAGAGAGGAGACCTGGCCCCAGTCTCCGATGTCCTGGAGCCTCCTTCCTTTCCTACCCTGACCCGGACCAGCCCACTTCCTAAAAACGGCCGGGCTTTGGGCTGGCTTCCTTCATGGGCAGCAGGAAGAGGCCATCCCACAGGGCTGCTCCCTGGGGAGGGGCCACACTCAGGTGCCCAGGACTCTTCTCCCTCCCCACCAGGAAGGAGAGCTCTGCGATGCTCCTCTCCAGAGGCCTCGTAGACCAAGCTAGGCTGCTAACGTCTCAGTGGAGGGACGCTCCCCAGCCCTCACTCTGTGGCTCCTGACTCTCCAGACAGAAGTGGGTTATCTCTGTGAACAGACAGTCAGACGACTGAGTGGTCAGACAGACAGCTACCACACCACCCTCGTCACCAATTCTGGCAGCTCCTGTGATGACCTTTCTTCTCACTTTGCCTCATCTTCTTTTAGATTGATGGTTCCGTGCACGGGGCCTGGAGTGAAGAAGTGCCCCCTGGGGGGAACACAACCGCTTTTTCTTTTTCAGATTAATATTTTTGGAGGCTGAGACAGAATGTCTGGCATGTGGCTGGTTTTCCTGCCTTGATTTTCATTTGTAGATTCCCAGGTAGAGGCAAACGAGGACAAATCACAATCTCAGCATCCCAATCCCCACGTCTCTTGATTTAATTTCCAAGTCACAAAAATGCAAGCACTTCTGGCTCATCCCAGAAGGGCAGAGGATGGGGGAGACCCCCTTCCTCCTGGCGGCCCAGGTGCACACTCCCCAGCACTTCACACCACTTAAAGGATTCTGCCCAAACTGCCAACAATGTGTTACAAACAAAACCCTGCCCGAAAATGGATCAAAAACACTTTGTAATAAGTGTAGGAGCAGCTTTCAAAAGGGCCAACGTCTGACAAAATCCCCGGTCCTGAATGATCAACACTCAAAGAGCCCAGCACAGTTTGGGAAGGCCTCCCCCAGCTTCTGCATTTGAAGAAGTAGCTCTCTGTGCCAGTCTACACACACACACACACACACACACACACACACACACACACACACACACCAGCTTGATTCACTGGTTTCTATGTATTATATACATTCCCCAGGTAGTTTATCTGGTCACCGTATTTCCGAAGGAAGAGCTGTATACGATTTGGGATCATCTTTCTTCAACAACTACTGGATAATGGATCCCAATGCCACAAATGCCAGTGGTCCTATACCTGCATGGCTGTTTCTCCTTAAAGAAAGCAGGTGCTATTCATTTTCTCTTGCAGGACTTTCCTTACATGACCCCTTCAGCACCAGCAGATATCCTGACTGCTCAGTGTGGGGCCATCCATAGCACAAAGCTAGGCACACAGCGGCTCTCGGCAAGGGCTTGTTGAAAGGGTCCTGAATTTGCACCCCCACAACCCCTAGGACATCTTCCAGGCAGATGCTCACCACTCCCGATTGCAAACCCCATTTCCTTTTCTGTCTATACCACTCAACTGTGGGGACCTTTGGCCCTCATGCCCCCCACTTGCATTCCTCCAGAACGCACCCCCCCACACACACACATCACAACGTCAATCACTGATTGGCTGAACTACCCAGATCCTAGGTGCCAGCCCTTGGCTCCAACCCTTACGGAATACTAGGGATGGGAAAATCAATTGTGTTAATCGGCAAAACTCTCCACTGGAGACGCTGTCCTAAAAGAAAACCACATGTAAAACACTTAAAGAGGGGAGCTCTGTAATATGTTTCTTTTGTTATACGACCCTCGCACGTCTGTCCGGAGTTTGGGGCTTTCAAACCACACAAGGTTTTATGTGATCATTATAAAATCCCTCCTTTTCCCAAAGGCAGGGTAGTAAGGATTAAGTTTGACTACTGAAGACAGCTTTGTTGTAAATGGTCTCTAATGTCACTAAAGTAGCTTGGAAAGAAAGGCTTATTAAACAAATTTCTTGGGTTACAAATCATTGGAAGCAATCACATGCCATGTAACAAATGAACCTGAAAGGTATCCATTTGGATGTTTAAAGAAACGATGCAAATTAACATTGTTCCCAGTGCCCACAAGAAAGCTGGCTTGTCTTAAAGGACATTCAGGGAGGCCCCTTGAAGAAGTCAGACTGACATTGAGCATATACTCCTGTGTTTTTGCACCTCTTTTGCAAAAAAAGTCATTCATGGAAATCCGAAGAAGAATGGGATATGATTTATGAATCCACCGACGGGAAACCCCAAAGGAACCTTGTCCACCTAGTCCAAAGCTGTCATCCTACAAACAGAGAAATCAGGTATTTATACAGCGAGAGGCTGGCGGGACAGCATCCCAAATCTGACCGTGTGTTCCTTACATGCCAGCCCATCTCCCAGATTCGGGGCTATCCTTGTGTTGCTTCAACAATAGTAAGTGCTCGTAGGTGAGGATGCTCGTATGATGGGACAAAGGCATGAGGCATACAGGAGCTTTTGAGAAATGCTTTGAGTTTTCAAAAATTACCATCAAGAGGAGAAGAATTTGCCAGCAAGTGCAGGGAGTGAGGATTTTAGTGCTGTTCACTGGAGAGTCTGAGTTCAGACTTTGGGAGGCCCAGGCCTTGACAGGAGGGGCGGCCTTCTCCCAGCCCCCTTGGCTCTAAGGCCCCTATTTGGCTCCTGACCCTGAACCCCCTTGTGAAGGCAGTGGCAGCATCCCCCACCTCCCCAGCAAGGTCAACTGGGTCCTGCCCACAGACCCAGGTACTTGCAAGGCCCGTGGGTGCCGTACTCTGTCTCTCTCGTTTATCTCTCCCCAAAGCCACACAATCTCCTTAAAGGGCCTTAGGATCACCACAATGAACTTTCTTTCCGGGGATGGGAATCAAAGATGTTAACACCAGCTAGATTCTTTTTACTAATAACTTGGGAAATCATTTTCAAATACTATTCAGAAAAAAAGCAAAGTAGGATTTATTTATTTTTTATAAGATTATATCACAGTACACTTGCTAAGATACCAGAAGGCATCGTAATTCAATTTTGGTGTTATTTTTCCTTTTCAGTTTGGTTGGGATCCCAGTTCTCAGTCTATAGATTATAACAGACCGTAAGAAGACAGCCTTCTTGTCACTGATGTTTGTAACTCCTACTTGCATGCCCTGCACAGAGCAGATTGTCTTAAAAATCCTTTACAGATGAGAACATTGAGGATTAGAGAATTTGAAGAAGTTTCCTGAAGTTTCACAGAGAGCAAATAGAAGAGGCCAGAACCAATGGCAAAGATGTTTATTTCTCTTGACTTCTTAGCTGAAGTGCTTACGGCTGCCTGGAGCCACGTTGAGGATTCCGAGGTGTGTCACTCTCACTGGAGAAAAAGTACCTTGATTTGATCACCAGTGTGTACCCGGGCCTACTTTCCACAAGCAGCCATTCTGAACATGCCGTGGTCCTGGGTGGGGGGCTTAAGAAGATCCATGACACACCTAGAGAGTCACTGGGGCTTATCACAAAGCAACCCTGTGTTGGTTCTTTGAACAGATTTTATTAACAATGTTAATATGTTGAGCCTTGCAAGTAAAAAATGTCCCCATAGAGGAATTGTATACACAGGTTGTTTAAGATTTCTTCCCACTAAGAAAAGAGAATCCAGGAACCCCATAGATGGTTTAAAGCACGTAGTCCTCAGATGGGACCAATGGGTGTGTGACCTCCCTTAAGCTTTGGGAGATATGCCCAGAGGTCCTTATGCCCATCAAGCTAGATACAATGTGTCTATAGTGTTTCCTGGGGCTGCCATAAAAGGTGCCACAAAATGGGTGTCCAGAAAGAAGATACATGTACTGTCTCATAGCTCTGGAGCCCAGGACTCTGGTGTGGAGAGGGCCTTGCTCCCACCGAAGTTTCTAGGGATGGATACTGCGCACGCCTCTCCTATCCCAGGCGCTCCTTGGCTGGGATGCATCACCTGGCACCCTTCATCTCAGATTCTCCCTGCGTCCGCCTTCACCTGGCCTTTTGCTTACGAGGACACCAGTCGTACTGGGATTAGGGGCCCAGCCTAATGACTCCTTGTAACTTGTTAACTCTGTAAAGATCCTGTCTCCAAATAAAGTCACTTTCTGAGTACTGAGGGTTAGGACTCCAACACATCTTTCTGCGGGAGCACAATTCGACCATAATAATGTCCAGCACCAAGCAGTGCCTGGCACCCGTGTGCTCACTGAGCAGCATCTGAGACTGGCCTGGCCGCCAGGGCCCGGGAATCTGGTTGGGTCCTGGTGATCCCCAGGACCTGAAGGGCCCTGCACGGCCATCTCTGACCACAGGCACTGGGGACTAACCCCAGGCCCCTCTGCTGGAGCATCACCGGGACGGTGCCTGGCGCCCTGTAGGTCCCTGCCCTCTGGGAGGCCCCGGCAGGCAGTCCGCGCTCTGGACCGCTGCCCCACGGGGCAGAACCAGCAACAGGATTAGCGGGCGCCCCCAGCGCGGCGCCTCCCCCAGGATCCCCGCCAGCCGCGTACCGCGCGCACCGAGGAGCGCAGGGCTGACATGCGCTAAACTGAGGCACAGAGCGCGGGAGCTGAAGGCAGAAGCGCGGGGCTCAGGCTACCAGGCAGGGGAGGTCCCACCGCCCGCCGCAAAACCGCGACAGGGCGTCGCCACGCGGCCAGCGAGGCTGCGCGGATCAGGGTCAGCCCGGGCGCCGCCGCACTGGGCATGCTCCGACCGGGGCGGCGGGGTAGGGGAGAACGCAGGTCCAGCCCCACCTCGCCTTTTAGGCCCCGCCTCCGCCCCGGCCCCGCTTCCCGCACTTCCTGGCCCCGCCCCCTCTGGGCCCCGCCCCTGCGCGCTTTGGCTCCCCGCACCCCCGCCGCGCTTCCGTCACGTCCCGGCCAGGCCCCACCGTGGCCACGCCCCCAGAGCTTCCCGGTCCCGCCCCCGGCCGTCCCGGTCCCGCCCCCGCTCCCCGGACGTGACCCGGCGTGTGCGCGGCCTCCTGTGGCACTTGGATTTTCCGCGCTCTCAGCTCCTCGGGGTCTGCGGCCCGGGTACTTTGGTGAGTGTCTGGGTTGCTGCCCTCCCGCAAAAGTCGGGGCCTTTCTTAGGATGAGCCGTCGTCTGAAGCCTGTGGTTCTATGGGCACCTTCCTGTCGCCATAGGTGTGGGGCCTGCCCTCATCCTGCCCCTCCACCCAGGCCCCACGTGCGCCCGGGTGCGCCCAGGTGCGCCCAGGTGCGCCCAGGCTTGGCCCGCCTACCCCTGGCCTGGGCTCCTGCACCACGTTGCGCTGCGGTGACTGCGGCCCACTGTGGGCTGCGGGCCGCCCCACCGCACCTCTAGTTGGCCAACACCTTCGACCTTGTCCCTGCGCAAGGCCCTGCCCTGCCCTGCTCTGCTGACCTGCACCTGGGGCCGCCCTCCGCCTTCTGTTCGCAGGAAGCTTCTCGAGGGCCTACGCTGGCCCTTCCTTGCAGTAATCAGCCTTTAGCCTACTTCCTGTGCAGAAATCCACACGTCCTCCTTCAGACAGCGCCGGAGGAGGACCCCATTCTGGGGCCTCATTATCATGGCTGGTGTTTGTGTTCGTTTCGCCCTAATTGCCTCTGTAAACACTTAGGGTGAACAAGCGGAGTTTGAGAGCCATTTACCACGCTGGGCGCCATAATCCCCACGTCTGGATCCTACAGTAGAGCCGTGTTCAGAACCGCACATCCCTCCCCGCCCACCGGCGTTTCCCAGACGTTGGAATGGTCTTGGCTCCCAAGGCCTCTGCTCGGGACCTGACTTTCTGCCTGGAGGCACATTTTGTAGATGCGAGCACAGCGGTTGGTTCGGGCAGCCGTCTTGCAGAAGGAGGCTGCTTTGTCCAGGGGCGTCACCTCTGTTGTGGCCGAACCAGACGCTGTTGCACATAAGGAACACAGAATCGGACTATTTAATTCCGAGTCTGGAGAGTGTCCAAGGCAGGCCGTCCTCTCCATCTCCAAAAGACAGATGATGAAGAGATAGCTTTGTTGTTTCCAAGTCCTTCCATAGGTAAAACACAGAGGTGCAGATGCACGCAGGGGCCAACACAACTTTAAGGAAACAATGTCAGAGCTCTCCTCCCCATCCCTGCCACTCCCCCCGCCCCGCAGCAGTGAGTTCAGACTGTGTTAGCTCGGACACATCGTCCTGAAGGCAGGCCACACCATGTCCACACTTGGGGAGGTCCAGAGTCTGCTGGTAGCAAAGGAGAGTTGGCCTTCTTCTGGCAAGTGTTGTATTTCCTCCTGGGTCCTTGTCTTGAGCTGGGATTTGAGTAGTAGAGTCTGGTACGGTAAGCGGGTGGGGTGAACTGGGCCTGAGTACAGAGTTGTAGAGTACGGCAGCTTTCCCACGTGAATGCACGTTTCATTAAAGCAAACCTGTACTTTAACAGCCAGCTCCTGCAGTTACTAGACGCTGCTCAAAAAGCCTCTGCTGCTGGCGAGGGAAGTTTAAAGAGCGAATGCGCCAGGTATGGACGTGCTGGAACCGTCTCACTCTTGTTCCGCGGAGATTCTCAGACCTTTCCTTTCCTCTGGTTTGGGGTCTCACTTGGACCCTTCACCTGGGCCTTCTGTCCCCACAATTCCCTTTGCCGGGGTATGGGTGTGGGCCTAGTCTGTCCGTGCGGGAAAGGAGGGTGGCGGGGCCCGAGGGAGAAGGGGGCCTCCCTGGTGTTCCTGCGGTTTCCTCTGCTCCTCCGCCGCTCCCGTCTCAGGAGCCCAACAGGGTGCTGCTCAGTGAACTTACTCAACTGCCTGTAGTTTTCTGGTTGTGCAGAGGACACCTGGAAGCTGGGGATTCAAACCACCAACGCTGTTCTCGTCCAACTCCCTGATTTAGGCCTCAAGGCTCTTTTCAGTTTCTAGTACAGTCTCCTTAATAGAAAAAACATGGAAGCAAAACAATATTTTCTGAACTCTTTTCCTGTAGTCACGTGTTAAGGTTATTGTCAGGTTTGTTTTCATACTCCACTCTGACCTTATCTAACTACTTAACTATCAAATTCCTCTTGTAGGTCAACTTACCCTGAGGGTTTTGACTTCCTATCGTGTCTCTGGTCCCTGCAGACATGTAGGATGGGGTCCAAGTCTCCGAAAGGCCCTGAGCTCATTTGGCTACTGTCTTAGTCCTTCCTGATGGGTTTCTTGTTCCTGGGGTAGGTACCTTCTGGGGTAGGTACCTTCTGGTGCAGGTGCTTTCTGAAAGAGCTTGGGTCTTATCTCCGAATGTCACCCCAAACCTGAAGCTGTAAAAATCGGGAACATGTGAATTATAACATTACCAGTGGGTGCGAGTGGATTCCCTGTGAACCTTCTCCTATGCGCGGACGAGCAAACAAACCCAGCAGCACCCCATTCTCGGTTTGAAGTGGAAGTATGTGTGCTTGTCTGCATGGGAGCGGGGATTTGAGCTGTGCAGGAGAGCTGGTTTTCCCGTGGGTCCCAGGATGCATCTCCCCCTTCTGTTAGCTCTGGAGGCCTGTCTTGGGCAAAGGTAGATGGAAGTTTGAGACCCAGTGTTGGAGACAGAACACCGCCAGGTGTGTGTTCTGTGACATTTGGGTGACAAGTGCGTATTTGCTGCTCAGTGCAAGAGTCATTTCCTTTTGATGTAAAAAAATTCATAATAAAGAGCTTAGATGGGGGCAGGGGGCAGGGTGCAAGGTTTTGGGAAAACCATAGAGTGAATATATGGAATGTAGTGAATGACTTATTCCTGTGTATCGCTGTTAAAATGAATTGTCCAAGAAGAAGAATACATCATTTTGTGACCTTTTGTAACCTTTGAAGGAATCCGAGTGGTTTTGGCAGATGGGGCTTACACGTAAATTGGTCACAGTGTCTTGCCAAGGTGCTCAGACTCTCCCTGGCAGCGAAGCCCGTGGGGGGCAGCGGCGTGCCTGATGTCTGCCGTGGTGAGCTACTGAGTAGGCAGCCCCAGGGGCCACCGACCCCGCAGTGACGCCATTGGCTGCGTGTTAAATGCTGAGGCTCATTCTTGATGCAAGTTGTTTTCAGTTCGACTGGGGACTTCGAGGAGTTGGGGGGGTTCTCCAGGGAGGCAGGCCTCCCGTCCCTGTCCCCCGCTCCTGGCGTAGACTCAGGCTTGTGAGGCAGCGGTGGTAAAACCAGTTAAAAGTTCCACAGAAACATTTCCTTTCAGACGCTAAACTTGTTGTCTGTGTACGTGCAGCGCCATGAGAGGGATTGAGCGAGAGTCACCGATGCCTCGTATGTTCACGTCGTCTTGTTAGAAGACTTTCCTGCCGGCAGCACGTGAGAAGTCAGCAGGGCGTGGGCCGAGCTCTGTCCCCGGTTCCCGGAAGCCCCGTGCAGCCGCCCACGGCACCCCGCCGCCGGCAGCCCGCGGAAAAGCAGGCACTTGTTAACTCCGTTTGTTTTTATTATGGACATCGATCTGCCCGTCGCAATAATGCATTTATGGACATTTTTCTGCAAGCACAGCGCTGGTGGCAGTTTTTACTGACAAATGGAGTCATATGGATAGTCGTTTAGAAAACTCTTACCTTATTGACAGATCGGGCAATTCCAGCCCCGCGCGTTGAGAGGTACCGGGATGGGTGAGGAGAGCGAATTGAATCGTGGGGCAGAATACGGGATGGGACATTTAAATGTTGACATTGACTGCGTAACTGGTGGTTAATTCTCGCTTGTTTTGACATTGCTAGCTACTACGGTTTACTCCCTGGTCAAAAGGGCTAAAAGCTGGGACCAAAGGTGTTTCCTTCAGATTCTGACCCGCGTGTTTGGGGTCATTAGTAAGAGCCGCCACTGAGTGTGGGATCCATTGCTGTCCTTGGAGTGGGCCGTGCACGAGCAGCAGCAGATCAGCATTCTCCGACATTGGTCTGAGCCCGGCTGCTATCAGAATTACTGAAGGTGCTGGTTAAAGGGCAGATGACAGGGCTCCTTAGCAGACCTATGGGGTCAGAACCTGGGGACCTGTGTTTCTGCAAGCTTCCCCGGGTATTCTAGGGACCCTAATGTTTGAACATCTCTTGAGAAATCTTTGGGATGGCTGAGGATTATAATGCTCCAGCCCAGACAAGCTCCGGAGCTCCCTTTCCAGAAGGATCCGTTTGCGCCAACATCGTTCTCCGTCGTCTGTGCTTATGGGTCTGGTGTACGGCTTTGTAACTCCTTAGGGACATGTGAATCTCTCAGATTGCAAACCCAACATGTTATCATAGCGTTATAGTTTTCGGGCTTGTGGTTAGGACAAAAGATGCAGATGTTACCAAAACTTTGGCGTTACTTTTACAAACAAACGTTAAGCTTGGACAGCCATATTATATTTCACTCCCATCTTTCCTTCTGACTGGCTGGTGTTGCTTTTCTCCCCGTGTGGGTAGAAGCATTTTCATGGTTTCAGGTGAGGGTTCATTTTCAAATACACAACTGAGTGTGTTTCTGTGGAACTGAGTTGAGTTTTATTTCAACGGGGCCTGAGTGGTGTCAGGGAGAATAATGGGAAGGATTTGGGTGGTTCCATTTACTAGTTAGGTGACTTTATTTTTGTTTGGGGGTTTTTTAGAGCAAGAGAAAGAGAGAGTGTGCAGGGGAGAGAGGGAGAGAGGGAGAACCTCAAGCAAGCTCTATGCCCAGTGTGGAGCCCAAAGCGGGGCCCGATGTCATCACCCTGAAATCATGACCTGAACCAAAAGCAAGAGTCGGATGCTTAACTGACCGAGCCACCCTGGTGCTCCAACTATTTGGGTGACTTAAAGCAAAGGTTAAACCCCAAGCTGCCTCCCCATCGGGCTGATGGCAGTGATCATGCCTAGTCTGTCTACCTGGGTGAGTATAAGCACATGAATCAAAAACCGTGAAGCGCTGCCTGCGTGGGAATGTTAGTCTGAACCACAGTCCCATGTGGGAATGAGATTGTACTTGGAGGAGGGGAAGGAAGGAGCCAAACAGAAGTCCTGGTTTCCCTCCAGCCCAGCTGGCGTCCTTGTTTTCTAGATGCGCAGATGACCCCGGCTCCCCTGCGGGGCAGCACGCACAGGGGTAAGTGTGCAGCCTCCGGTAACAAGACGGTGTCTTGGACGTGGTTGTATGACCTTGAGTAAACTGACTCTAGTTTTCTGAGCCGCGGTTCCCCCCAGATAGGGATAATGGTGCTGCCATCCATAGGGTCGCTACTGGCTGTTGGGAGGGAGTCATGTCTGCAGACCACACTGGTGAGCCCCGAATGACAGTGACGGTTGACGTCTGTTTGCTCGGAGCCACCAGCTGGTTTTTCGGAGGAGGCTGGGCTGGTGCTGGAGTCTTGGCTGCCGGGTTCCTCCTCCACGTGTCTGTGATTCCAGGGGCTCACGGCCTTCTGTCTGGTCTGGAGCGGGATGTGGCCCAGAGCTCATCAGCCAGGATTCTCCTATTCTTGTTGTCTCCAGGAGGGGGTTCCCTCTGCTGCCAGTTTCCATCTTCTCCCCGCTGACACTGCGAACTACGGAGGTGCCTGGTCTCGAGGTGTTTCCCACTCAGTCGGCAGCGCTGCGGGTTTCCGTGTTCCATGCCCACGGCAGGCTTGTGCCACGTGGGCTGGGAGCAGGCCGGTGGGCTCGGCAGGTGTGTGCCTGGTGGGCTTGCCAGGCTTCGGCAGCCCCAGAGGCTGGACAGCAGTCATCTGTCAAACTGCAAGAACGGGCTGAAGGACAACACACCGAGTCTGACACTGGGAGGGCTCGGGACCCAGCAGGGACACCAGCACAGGACAGCATTTTCCCGTGTGTGACTGTTCCAACCACAGTAGCAGGGGGTGAGGCAGTCTGTGAGGTCAGCTCTGTCCGAAATAGAAAATCCACAGTAATTTGTGTGGGTGTCTCTTTACCCACTTATTGTGGTTTAGCCCGGTAGAGTTAGGTCGTCGAGTTCCAGAAGATTCTGGCCAGCGCGGTGATGCTGTTGCTGATGACAGCACTCAGCGAAGGCTTACTGAGCTGCTCAACACAGGTCGACTTCTCCCCTGCTCAGGCTCCCAGGACCACAGAGACACCATCAGTTTGTTTTGTGTCTGAGGAGCCTGGCTCGGGGGAGGCCGAGTGGCCTGCCGGCGGCTCGCAGGGTCGGAGCGGAGCTCTGTGTTAGCTCCACGCTGTGCCGTGCTGCCTATGCAGGGGTGAGGCGGAGGAATGGCACAAGTCCTTCTGGGGCGAGATGTGGCATAAAGCAACATATACCTGTCTGTACGAACTTACGTGTTCCGACCCTCCCGGTACACACACCCCTAGTACAGGCTGAACACAGGACGTGGCGAGACCGTGTCGAAGGCGTCCCTGTACACCCCGTATGTTGCTTGAGTGGGAGCAGAGTCGTGGGTGCAGAGAAAGGAGGCGCGCTCCCTGAGGGCCAGGCTGTGTTCCCGACTTCAGCCACGCTCATGCCCCAGTCCCGACGGGCCATGGACTTGCTCCTGGTTCCAGCATTTGTGCAGAGACATGTAAGGTCTGTGCAAGTGGCCCATGGCTGCGAATCTGTGGGCTGAGCCGCAGGAACATGGACTCCGGGATGAAGGCGGGCCTGTGAGTGGGAGGGGGGGGCAGTCGGGGCTAGAAAGGAGACCCAGAGTTAGCAGGAGGCCCGCCAGGAAGGGGACTGTTTTCTCTGAGCCTCGGCCCTGGGACCTTTGTGAGTGGGGGCCACTGAGTCATCCGCTGGGGAGGAAGGAATGACAGGGAGGAGGGGGGAAAGGTCGGGGTGGCAGGTGGCAAAGTGCAGTCACAGGCATCATGTCAGAGGCGGTGTGGGGACCATTTGTGGAAAGCCAAGCGGTCCTGTAGGGCTTTCTGACAGAGCGCCCTGCGGTGGAGGAGGGTCCTGGAAGATGACTGTTCAGAATGAACTTTTTAGTGAGAAAGGAAAAACACGTGGTGTGTTTGCTTCTTATTCACAGAGAAGCAGCCCTCGGGGACGTCAGAGAAAACGATCTGGCCTTGGAAGGGTAAATAAACCCTTTCTGTCATGCTGGCATTTGGGTTCTGGAGTGGGGGCTGTCTTCTGTAACCTCGCCTGGGCAGAAATGTCAGCAGGGAGGAGGGGGGCTCACTCACAGCACAGCCGCCCCGGCCCGTTCTCCGCGGGGGCACCGGTACGTGCCCGCAAGTGCTGGTGGGAGCTTGAGGCCACACTGTCAGGTTCAGGTGGGCAGTCACTCCAGAATACAGACCGAAGGGACAGCCTGCGCCTGGTCTCCTTCGGGAACGATGCTGCAGCCTTCTGCCTGCCAGTGTTCTCAGGGTGTGCTCCCGTCTGAGCCCCTGTGGGGGTCAGCTGCTGGGGCTTCTGGCGGGGAGCCGGCCTGCCCACCCCAGGGCTGTGTTTGAGGTTCTCGCCCGGGTGAGGACGGCCCTGGTTGGGGGGTGCCAGTGGTTGAAGGTGGTTGGAGAAGGCCCCCCAGGGACAGGGACTTGTGAGGGGGCCGTGAGCCATGAGAGGTGGGTGGTTTTGTGGTGAAGGGAGACCTGGGCCGCGCCACCGGGAGGGTTTGGGAAGGCCACCCGCTGGCGTGGTGTAGGACAGACGGAAAGGCACCAGTGGGTTGCCTGGAGTCAAGGACGAGGTGCGTCGAGGCTGCCTGGCTGGGCTGGCCTGTGTACTCCACACCGGTGACAATCACCTGGCCGAGGTCCTAGAAACGGGGTCCTGAAGTTGTCATGGTTACGTAGTGACGTCATTGGCAGGCCGTGCTCCTGTGGGGCGCTGGAATGGGGGGGGCGGGGAGCCAGAGGTCCTGAGCACAGCACCTGATCAGAACAGTGTTCTGTGTAGTGACGTCACTGGGCTCTGCTCCTGCGGGGGCTGGGGGTTGGGGCCAGGACGCACGGGTCCCGAGCACAGCGCTGATCAGAACCGTGTTCTGTTTGCGGCCGCTCTTGTTAGTAAGGCTTTTCACACTCAAGTGGAAGTTCCTAGAATAATGGGCAAAGAAAAGAAATGATATATTTCCAAAAGTTACTGAATTTAGCTAGCTATCCCAAGAAAAGCCCATGTGTGCTATTCTTTATTGTGCAGAAAAATTTGTTTCTGTCACCACTGTGTTACCATCAGATTAAGCTGTCGAGTCAGATGGATGCGGAGCATTGCGCCGGCAAGTCTGCTGATGAGCGCCCGGCGCGCCTGCCCAGCCCATCCGTCTCCGGCGCTGGCGGGGTGCGGTCCCCCTGCGCCAACAGGGAGCTGGCGGGGTGCTGCTCCGATGCTGCTCTTGAAATTTGTTCCAAGAACTGTCAGAACGAATACGCAGGTTCTGAAATGGAGTAAATGTTCTTAAGGTTCGGCATATTCACCCTTTTGGCTGCAGTCAACCCCTGGAAAGGTCATCTTGTGCCCACCAGCAGGGCGGGCTCTTGGAGAGCTCTGTGTTCTGTCCGTCCTGGGTGACCAGTGGCTTCCTGGGACACCTGCTTTCCGGGCTAAACCCGGGAGGTCCTGGGTGAGCTGGGGTGGGGGGTGCTGGAGAGAGTCCTTGGTGACGTCCCTGCTGCCGCTCTCCTAATAGCTTGAATCCATGTGGGGCTCGAGCTATGATCAGTACTTCATGTTGCTTTTGGTTTTCCTACAAAAAATATGGGCTTTGAAAATTTCCTCTTAGCTTTTTTTTTTTTTTTTTTTAATTTTTTGGGGTTGGGTTTTTTGTTGTGTTGTTTTATTTTTTTGTTTTTTTGGGTTTTTTTTTGCTTTTTTTTTGTTTTTGAGGCTTTTTTGCTTGCGCTTTTTTCCCCCATGCGTGTATTCAGAACATTTCCTTCTGGACTGAGATCACCATTGCTATTCTTGTGGAATTGTCTGGACTGTTGGCCACTCCAGCAGGACCTCCAGAGCTTTTGGTTCTGATTTCCTGGGTGATTTTCCTTTTCTGCATGGTGAGGTTTCTTCTGGGAAACCTTCTCTGAGCCCAAGGTGGTTCTCCTCCCAGCCACCGTGTGTCTGACAGTTAAGACAGGCTGGATTCCTGGATGGGTTAGTTAAATCTTCTTTTGTGTCGGCCAGAATAAGTGTTTCCGGCAGTTTTCGGGTTAGAAGCAAACATGTGTTGTGCCTCAGTGGTGTCTGGCTGTCATGCAGAAAGTCCCACTTGCTCACTGAGAAGCCCGCTCGTGGCTGCCCGGGTTTCTGGTCTGTTTTGATTGTTGGGTGCTTGTGTTTCTGGTCTGGATTTTTTGTTTTTTTGGTCGTTCTGTTTTTTTGGAGCCGAATATGGGGCTTGAACTCATGACCCCGAGATCATGACCTGAGCTGAGATCAAGAGCCGGATGCTGAACTGACTGAGCCACCTGGCTTCTTCGCTAATAGAGCACTGGCCCCAGGCCACCTGGAGTTTACCTAGACCAGAGCATCATCGCTGGGAAGCTAGGTGAGTACTGGCCCCTCTGTCCGGCTCTCAGACTCAAGACTGCCTCCTGAGGTTTAGAACAAAGTGCTCAAGGGCTCTGGGTTTCGATGGTGGGGATTTTCAGACCTCCCTTCCTGCACCACTGAGGCAGAAGCTGCCTGGCTCATCGCTGTGACCTCAGTTGCTTGGCCTCCCAGGCCCGACATAGTCCCCTAGTTCCTGAGGGCACCAGGGAAGCTTCTGGGGAATGCCTCACCCCACACAGAATGAGGCCGAGTGCCTGACGCAGGGTATTGGCTTAGGCAGGTCCCAGACGGTGGAAGCTCCACATGTAGGCACGAGACCAGGGAGAGTCAGCCACTGATCACGTGTTCCTCCTTCTGCTGAAGTCGAGGGTCTACAGATGTTCCCAGGTCAGCCCTCCTGCCCCCCCAGATCCCAGATGGAATGAGCCTGTGGGACTCACTTTCAGCCCAATGGCCATGCACATCTGTTCTGGCACTGTGTCTAGAAGCCTGTGCACCAGGCCTTGCTGTGCGAGTGGATGGGTGGGAGACCCCATCCCCTCTTCCCGGAGCCCCCTCTGCTGACCCAGCCCAAACACAGCTGCTCTCTAAGTCCTTCCCATGCCTCGGGCCCACACACTCCCTCAGGTGTCTGTTTTACTGGCGGTGATTTCATCTCTCGATGCTGGATTTCTGTATGAGAAGCCCTCCAAGGCCGGTGTGGGCTTGTACTTGATGGAAGGCCGAGCCAAGGGTTGAGTGTGTCCTCCCAGAATTCACATGCTGAAGCCTTCACCCCCATGACTGTGTTTGGAGAGGGGTCTTTAGGAGATAACGAAGGTGAAATGGGGTCATAAGGCCCTCCTTCAGCAGGGTTGTGGAGACAGTGCTCTCTCTCCCTCCTCCCTCCTCCTGTGCCCTCCCCACTTCACTCCCCCATCCCATGTGATCCCTACAATTTGAGGGCATAGGGGAGAAGGCAGCCATCTGCAGGCTGGGAAGCGAGCCCTCACCAGACATAGAGTCAGCCACAATCTTGATCATGAACTTCAGAGCCTCCAGAACCATGAGATAATAAATGTCAGTTTAAGCCGTGTCGTCTGTGGTATTGTATTATGGCCAGTACATGGGTAAGGTGCAGACTGGTTACTTCAAAAGAACAAAACTTACTGGGGGCTTGTATATAAATTGGGATTTTGGGATGAGGGCAAGCTTGTAACGAGACGGTGCTCAAAAGTCATGTAGGATGGTTCTCAGGTTTAGCTCCTGGCATCCCCAAAGGTGTGAGTGTGTATAGAGTAGCAGAAAACAGAATAAACAGAAACGAGATACTCGTCTTACTACCAGGGACCCCAAAGGTTGCAGAAAGGGGATGTGGCAGGTAAGGCAAGAGATGCCTAGAGGGCTGGTAGACTGCTGGCAGGCCTGGGGACGCTGTGGCCCTGGGTGCATGTGTTCCGGGATGCTGTCAAGACCCTCAGCGGCTGGTAGAGGGCGCGGTGGCAGGAGGGTCTGGTGTCAGTGCTGGGCGACGGGATTCGTGGGCCCGATAGGGCTGGGGAACTAGCCTAGATTTGCCGATTGGGATTTTGTACGGGTTGTTTGTTTCTTGACGTTGGTCAGTTCAGTCTCTAGTCCTGCCCGGATCAAGGAGAAGCATGGGGCCATCCTGTTGGACACCAGCTAGAATTCTAAGAATCGTTCGGTTTGCTACTTTTCATGCTCAGTTGTCTTTCAGGGTTTTTGGAGGCCTCTGTTGAGTTGGGGACCTAGCAAGGCATTTCTCACTGGCCGTTGCCGGCCTGCAGTCGCGTCAGATTGGCCTGTGTTACATCTGTGGCCACTGATGGGGGCACCTAGAAAGGTAGGACATTGTTAAATTCACTTCTCCCCAAGCAGATTGTGCTGTGGGGTGTAGAAGGCAGAAGGCATCAGATATGGACAGATTTTTATGCTGGTTGCGAAGAAAACTCAAGTTGCAAACTTTAACGTAATGAATTTTGCCCCTGCGCCCTCGCCATGTGGGCCAGCACCCAGCACTGTGCCCCCAGGATGCTGCTGGGCAGGGAGAGACCACTGCGGTCCGCGTGGGAGAAACGGGAATCCCGGCTGATGGAGTGTGCTGAGCTTCTTATCGTGCTGTTAATATTTAAAATGTGGATTCGAATTCTCAGTTATGTTTTATTTATTTATTTATTAGCACAGCTATGTTTGTTGTTTAATTCCATAGTGAGAGTCTCTAAGAATATGATTAACCTTGAGGGCCATCTTATAACGTAATTATTAATGATTGATTCTGTTTATCCTGGAAATCAATAAGAGAGGCATAATGGTGCGGCATGTAGCTGGGCTCGATTTCGTACATTTCGTAAACATGGTTCTGTGACAACAGTAGTACGGGATTTTCACCCGGACCGGGTATGATGAATCTGAAGCGTGTGGTTAGTTTTGCACAGTGATTGTGATACGTGGGGCTCCTTATATGACCTATGTTAATGCGGCAAGCAGTGTTAACGTGGTTGACATGTCCTGCCACTAATAGGGCGGGGATGGACAGTAATTGATCTTCCTGGGAGTGCCGTAATGTAAAAACAATTCAGGCTGTTTGAAGTATATTTTACAAGTGTGCATTGGGCCTTTGGGATGTCATATTGAAAAACCCAATTGTACAGTTACCATGGGAACCCAATTAGAATAGTTTGCTTGATTTTTTTTTTTTTGTCTTTCATCTTGACCAAAAATCTAATGTATTTTAAATGTTTTCATATGGAATTGCATTCATACACTGACTTGCTACACTTGTTTCCAGCTCTAAGCTAAAATAATGGTACATTCTCTAGTGCAGCTTTGTAAGGAAGTCTCCTGGAGAGATTTAATCAAATTTTTATGGAAAAGTTTGTACAGGTGGCGGGAGAGGTAGACGTAGTAGAAAGCATTCAGAAAGCTGGGAATGTGGTTATTTTCCTCTGATGTTCCTCTGGTTGTGCTCTGGGTGTCAGAGAATACAGCGGTGTTCCTCTGTTTTTCCTCCTATTTGCAAATGGAAGGATTAGGGCCTCAAAGGCCCTTCCTTGGGTTGCAGGGGGTCAAGACAGCAGGTGGGGTAGGACCCACCAGGTGTCTGGACTCTTCCCTCCACACCACTGGGCTCATGGGATTTGGTTTCAGAGACTTTCTGCAGTCCTAAAACTTACTGGAGATCCCAGAGAACTTCTGTGAGTCATATATCAGATTCACCACATTAGAAGTTAATGTTGAGAAATTTAAAACTATTTATTCATTCAGGCAATAACAAACCTGTTGCATTTTAATGTAAATAACACATTTTTAAATGAAAAGTAACTCTTTTCCATAAAAACAGTGAAATGAGCGGTATTGATCTACTTTTGTCCCACATCTTTGCAATGCGTGGATTAATAGAAGGGAGGAGTCTCACACCTGCCCCTGGGCCCTGTCTTGCTGTGGTGTGTTGGGCTGAAGCTTATCCAGAGAGTCTGGCTCCATACAAGAAGGTAACTGGTAAGGAAGGGCACTTCCATAGCTTTTCCGGATCATGTGGCTATCCTGTAAGATGGTGTCAGAACTCGGCAGGTATTAGCTTCTTGAAGGTTCTTCACTGGGCAGCATCTGAGCCCTTAGTGAGCTTTTTGGAGTCCCGTACGCGGAAATTGACTGGTGTGTCTTGCACCTTGAATGATTTCGTTTCATAGTTCTTTGGTCTTTGGAAAATACTGGTCTGCTGATTTACGCACATCTTCCAAACACTGGCAGGTCTCATGATGCAGTATTGAAACCTGTGCCTGTTGATACCACTGCCTTTCTCCTTAGAACAGCCTTCAGGTGGGGAGGCTGGTGGGTGGTGGGTTCCAGTCTCCCAGGTTGTGATCATCACTTAAAGCTCTCCCTTTACCATTAGCAGCAAGGACTGTCGATGCGTCGCTTACGGTGACGTGCTCCCTTTGTTTATTTTTGAGAAGATGTCTGCTGGATACCCACGTCTCAGTACCGGTCGGTGGTGACTCATTCCTACAAGTAAATTCGTGTTCCACGGATAAGTCAGCGGGTTCGTGCAAAGAGCTCCCCAGCCACGCAGTGTTCCTGCAGACCAGCCACGGCCCCACCTTGCTGCTGGAGTGCTCCCGTGCGCTGCCCGCCTGCACCCGGAATACCCCAAACAGTCGAGATTATGGAATAAAGACCCCGAGCTTGATTGCTTCTTCCAGACATTCTGGCTTGAACCTGGCTTTTCCCCCTCGACCCTGACTTTGTGGGGCGGCCGGGGAGGAGGATTGCCGCTTACTCTTCACCACCGCCTTCACTGCTGCTTCCGTCACCTCGTCACGGTCAAGTGTGGTCATCGCTGTGCTCCTCCATGGGTGCCTCTTGTCACGGGGGGACGTTTTCTCCCTCGTGCCATTCCTGTGCCGAACACACGGTTTGACCATGAGTTGAACCAGCCCTGCAGTCCGGGAGGCGCCCGCTTGGATGTGTCCGCATCGGTATGTCACACTGGCTGGGTTCAGTTTGTTCCATGTTTGAGGATTTGTGTGTCTGTGATTCCGGGGGATACTGACCCGTAGCTTTCTTCTCTGGGAGGGTCTTTCCGGTTTGGAGTTGGAGCAGCCCTAGACTCGTGAGGTCAGGCATCTCCTGTTTCCTGGAACGATTTGTGTGCTGTTAATATCATTTCTTCTTTGAACGTTTGATAGGTTTGCCAGTGAGGCCGTGCTGGCGTGCGCTCTTCTTTGTGGGAAGGATGTTTACACACAGGCAGAGTGTGATTCAAGTCATTTCTTTCTTCCTCAGTGCCTTTTTGGTAATTTGTGGTTTTCAAGGAATTTGGCCATTTCATCCCAGTTGTTTGAATTTATTGGCCCAACATTATTTTAATATTCTCTTATTGTCCTTTGAGTGTCTGTGGGATTTAAGTCAGGTCCTTGCTTTTATTACTGATACTGGTAATTTGTGTGTCTCTCTCCTTTTCTAATTGGTCTGGTTAGTGGTTTGTCCACTTCAGAGAACTAACTTTTGTTTTAATGGATTTCCACTCTCTTTTCTCCTTTACTGATCTCTTCTCTCTATTATTCCCTTCTTCGCTTCCTTTGCGTTTAGTTTGCTTTCTCTCTGTCCTCTGCCAAGGTGGAAGCTTGGATCATTGACTTGAGCCCTTGGTCTTGTCTCCTGTTGACCTGCAGCGCAGCGCGTTCCCTCCAAGCGTGAGCTCGCTGCAGCCACGTCCCGCAGACAGCTGCCTCGTTGTCTTACTTTCGTTTAGTGCCCTGCGTGTTCCCGTTTCTTCTGTGATTCCTTCTGTAACGCGAGGCTTAGTTAGAAGTCTGTCTTTTCACTTCCAAATAGTCAGGGATTTTTCTGGTATCTGTCGCTGATCTTCCGGTTTTTTACCTCGTGGTCAGAGGACATAACGTTTTATGATTTCAGCCCTAAATTTATTGAGAATTGTTTGATGGCCCGGAGCATGACCTACCGTGGTGAATGTTCTGTGGTTTGGGGGAGAGTGTTCTTTTACATGTCAGTCGGGTCAGGTGGGCTGACCGTGTAGCTCAGGTCCTCGGTCTCCTCGTTCCATAACTTGTTAGCAGTAGCGTAAAATTTGTCAGTTTCCCCTTCAAGGCTCAGCTCTGCTTCCTCTGCCTCAGACTTTTCGTTAGTTTTGTGCATATTTGAAATTTTTATGTCCTCTTGGTGAATTAACCCACTTACCCTTCTGAAACGGCCGCCTTTCGTCGTAACAGTAGTTCTGTTTTGAGATTCCTTGCTTGGTACCACGATGGCACTCCAGGTTTCTTGCCTTGGTGTTGCTGGGGCAAGTGTCCTTCCACTCGTTATATTTTTCTGATTTTGGCATTCCATCCACATGTGTCTCTTGTAGGCAGCATTCAGTATACAGTCTCTCGTTTTTAAGAGCTCCTATCAGATCAAGACTTTTTAGCGATTGGAGTATTGGGAGCGTTTGCACCCCGCGACTGTCGCTGTGGCTGGGTCTGCGAGCGCCGTCTTGCCGTCTGCCCTCGTCCCGTTTGGTCATGCAGCCTCGTTTTCCTGCCTTCTGATTATTCCGTTGTTTATTTTAGTGATTTTAGCTTAACGTGCGTCTACAGTATTGGCTTAGTAGCACTTTCTCCTTTCTTGTTAGTGGCTGCTCTCGGGCGCTGTGTGTGCATTTAGTGTGTCAGAGTCCACACTCACGTGGCACCGTTCAGCGTCTCAGACGATGGAGCATCTAGCGACAGCAGCTTCGTGCTCTCCCAAGTCCTGTTGCTCGCGTCTCGGACGTTTTATTTCTGCGTACACGCCAGACTCCAAAATGTATCATTAGTTTTGCTTTAGGCAGGAGCCATCTTTTAAAGAGGTTAAACATAGGAACCTTCCCCCGGATTTTATATTTATTTGCATCGTATCCGCTTCCTGTGCTCCTCGTTCCTCCGCGTGAACCCGGATTTCCACCTGGTGCCATATTTTTATGCCTAAGGAACTTGCAGCAGGTTTCTCAGATGTGGTTCCGTCCGTACACGAACTGTCTTCCCTTTGTCTTTTTTTTTTTTTAAGATTTTATTTATTTATTTGACAGGGAGAGATCACAAGTAGGGAGAGAGGTAGGCAGAGAGAGAGAGAGAGAAGGAAGCAGGCTCCCCGCCAAGCAGAGAGCCCGATGTGGGGCTCGATCCCAGGACGCTGGGATCATGACCTGAGCGAAAGGCAGAGGCTTAACCCACTGAGCCACCCAGGTGCCCCCCTTTGTCTTTTTTTGAAAAAGGCTTTATTTTGTTTTTGTTATTGAAAGATACTTTGCTGCTTACAGAATTCTGGATTGACCGTTTTCCCTTGCGTGTTTTGAACGTGGTGTCCATGGCGTCCCGCGCGACATAGTTCCCGAGGACCAGTGTGCTGTTGTGCTTAGCGCTTTTTCTCCGCATGGAATCCGTCCTGTCTCCCCTTCTGACCACTCGCACGGTTTTTCTTTATCACCTTGTTTCAGCAATTTGATAACGACATGCCTCAGTTTACTTCTCTTTATGTTCTCATCCTTTGGTTTCAGTGAGTTTCTTGCATGTGTGAGTGTAACGTTTTCATTCAATTTTAAGAAATAGTTAATATTTTTTCAAAGATTTTTCTGCCCTTTTCCTTTTTCTGGGGTGACTCCAGTGTGTGTCAGATTGCTTCATATTGTTCCACGTCTTACTGATGCTCTGTTCATTACCCTTCAGTCTTTTTTCCCTTCCTGGATAATTTTTTAAACGATTTTGTCTTCGTTGTCACTAGTTTCTCCCTTCTGTTGTGTCTAATCTGTTCATCACACTGGGTGTTATTTCTCCTTCTAGATACTGTATTTTACATCGAAGTTCCATTGGGGTCCTTTTCTATATCTTTCCTTAGCATGTTTTTGTTTCCTTCTATCTTGAACGTGGGGGCATCTTGATGACGACGGTTTTAGCCGGGCAGGCTGGCTCGGGGCCCGTGACTTCTGCACGTGGATTTCGTGTCAGCTCTTGGGCCTTCCGTCAGAGGCGTCTGTTTGTGTCTGTTTCTTGGCTATATTGGGTTAGTTGTGGTTGCCAGACGGCCATGCACTAAGACGGTCAAGTATGCCAGGAAACCTGGGCGGAGGCCAGCTCAGGCGAACTCCGTCGGCGAGCGCACGGGCAGCCGTGGTGGAGAGGGGAGTAGGAGCCACCCAGCACTCGCTGTGTAATTCGTACGTGAGAGAAGGACAGAAAAACCTTTACCTGTGGGAGGAATTTGTCACAAAGTTTTAAGTAAGGGATAGTAACAACTTAATCTTGGCTTTTTCCAATGACCAAATGCAGGCATGGCTTCTACACGACTTTCTTTTCCTTTGTTTTCTTGTGGGTCCTCAGTTTAAACTGGAGGGACCACGTTGTTTGGGGGACTGAGAGTGACGGTCCGGCTGGGCCGTCAGTGGTGTTCCTTGACTGGTGAAGGATGGAAGAGGGTCAGAGAGGAGTGCATAGAGGGAGGGGCCTTCTCAGGGGGAGCGCTACCCAGGAGTCCGGGGCAAGTCCGCGGATGAGCGTTAGGAGAGGATGCGGGTCGGCTGCCAGGGGGCTGCCAGAGCCGTCCCTCCTGTGGCTGCTCGGCCCTGCTGGGCCCCGTGCCCTCTGACCCTCGGCAGTGTTTTCCGCTCACACTAGGTCCAGGTCTGTGGTGAGAATGATGCATAGGTGAGTCCCAGGTGGCAGGTGTTGGGTTAAGCTGTAGAAACGGGTTGACTCTCTGTTAAGAAATTTAAAGAAGTTTATCTGTATTTTCATTCCAAAGGAGAACCATTTCACCTCCACACCGAGAGGACCAGAATTGGGAAATCAGAGGAGATCAGGGGCCTTTTGAACTCAGGTTCTGTTTCCCTTGTCACTGTTGCAGCTTTTAACGCGTGGGGTCACTAGACACATGCTTTGCTGAGGGCCGTCATTTCGGCATTTTCATGCTGGGGCAGAGGAGACCAGACGGGAGAGGAGTCGTGCCCCGCCCGAACTCACTCCACACTGTTGTTAACAGCTCTGCCGGCCCAGCCCTTGGTCAGTGAGAACATGACCCCCTGCCTTGGTCTTCCTGACCGTCTAGAGAGCTCTTGGCCATGCCGCGTTGGAGACGTCCGTCAGGGGAGGTTGTCCTTTGTCCTGGATTTCTCGGGTAGCGAGTGTGAACCGCTCAGTGCCTGCAGCCAGCCTTGCGGTTTGCACTGCGCTCTCCCACAGCCATGTGCTCACGCATCGTGTGCCCTGCAGCGGAACGCACAGGTTGGGTGGAGGGTTCGCCTGTGCGCTCCGTGCTGCGCCCCCGAGTGTGAGAACCGCACACGGCCACGATTGCGCGATGCTTGCCGGCTACTCCCTGAAACAGCACAGCGCCTCCTGCCGTGTGTGAGCGGCCAGATCGCTTCGGCGACCCCACATCTCCGGGCTGTTGGAGAAGTAGGGGCAAGTGCGTTAAGGACCCAGCTCTGGGCTGCACGTGAACGTCACACGCGTGGGCCAGCACAGCGCACGAGCGAGCGGCAGAAATGAACCCTTTCTGTCCGCGGTGATCAGGTCCTGCACGTTTCTCTTCGCACGGCACCGAGCCCTTCAGAGAGGCCCTCTGCTCGTTCCCGTCTCAGACGTGCCGCTGCAGGTTTTGTCCCTTCCCCACTGACAGGATCTTGGCTTCAGCATTGTTCGCTCTAATAATGTGATCATAAGTGGTTTTCTGGCACTTTTCTTTCCTCCTCTCTTTCTCCTTTCCCTCCCTCCTTTCCTCTTGCCTTCCTCCTTTTTTCCGTTTAAAATTTGTGTTGTTTGATACACACCAACGAGTGCGGGAGACGTCTGTGAGCTGTGAAGCGCAGACGGTGCTCAGGGCCCCGGCCAGCTTCACGCTGGTTCCAGAAGCACCGACCCCGCCCCGGGGAGGGCACCTGCGCCTCTTCCGTCCTGCCCCGACCTGCAGGTAGGCCTGTTCCCAAGTTGGTGTTTATCATTACCTTGCTTTTTAGATGTGTATCGTTTTCCCGTCTACCGGGCTGCTTATCAATCAGCCACATTTAGTGTGGCTCGTTTTGGCTTTCATGAAGAGCGTATGACGTGGTCTGAGTGTCCTGAGCTTGCCTGCTTCCGCGCCGAGTTCCGTCTGCGCCACGCGTGGAGCGTACGCCGCGTTCACGTCCCGCATCTCCCGTGTGACTGGGCCGCCGTTCGCTCGTGTACTTGTCGGGGTGGTCCCTGGGCGCTTGGGTTGTTCCCAGTGTTTGCTGTCACCCACGGCAGCTATGGTCCTGCACACGGGGCTTCCCGCGCACATCTCGGACGGTCTCCTCGCTGTACACTCAAGGGCACCGTTCCTGCGCCGTCACCAATCGGTGTTACAGGACAACAGTGTTTTGTGAAAACAGTTGAAGCAGACTAGGCTCCTATCAGCCGATGCTCATCCTTACCCCAAACTCGGAAGTTCCTTGGTCATTGCTAACCTACCGGCTAGTTGTGACCCTCATTTGCGTCTCTGTGATTACCAGGGAGTTTGAGCAGCTTTTCGTGTCGCCACTCATGATTCCACCTGCGGAATGCCTGCTCGTACCCTTTTGCCTGTGTTTCTACCGAGGGCTCTGTTTCTTACTGATTGACAAGAGAATTTTACCTTCTGGATCCAAGGGCTTTGTCACACGGCAGCTGTTACTGTCCCTCCGCGTGTGCCTTACCTCTCCGTTTCCCTTCAAGTGCCTGGCGGTGGACAGGGGTTCTTATTTTCATGTAGCTGAACATAATTGAGTTTGTGATTCTCTCCCTTTATAGTCCATTTCTTACGGACCCCGCCTTGTGTTAATGACCGTAGCTTCAGGCCAGCTCCTGACGTCGGTGGCCTCAGTCTGCCCACCTTGCTCGTCCGTACACATTTCAGATCAGCTTGTCAGAGTCTTAGAAAGAAGCCCTTGGTGTTTTGATGGGAGCTGCTTCCATCTAGGATTGATTCATGTGGGAGACTGACATGGTGTTACCGTGTGACTCTTCCTCCTCACAACGCGCTGTGTCTCCCCGTGCATTTACTCAGGTCTTCTTCGGCGTCTGCCATTGTTAACACTTTCTTTCCTAAAGAGCTGGCGCAAGTCTGTGATGTGCCCCCAGACCCTTACTGCTTGTGTTGCTGCTACGAGTGACGTTTACTTCTTCAACTTGCCGTGCTATCCCAGCTGGGACCTCCAGGACCGAGGTCAGTGAAGGTATGGTCAGAATTTATATACTTGTTACCTATTTTAAAGGAAGCTGTCAGTTTTCACCACCAAAAATGAAGTTTGTTATAGACTTTTGGTAGAAAGAAAGCTTCCTTTTTTTTTAGTTGTCTGAGAAATTTTTAAAAATCATTAATAGGCTCAGAATTTTACTGAAGTAGTTTTCTGCACCCATCAAAATGATTGTGTGATTCTCATCCCCTATTTCTGTTGATGTTGGTAATTACTTCTATAGATTTATTAACGTTAAATCATTTTTGCATTCTGGGATGAACTTGTCCACTAAGCATCCTCTGGAGTGCGCTTACTGATTCTTGGGTTAGGGTTTTTGCACCTGTGTTTACGAATGAGATTGCCTAGTCTTTTCCTTTCTTAGAGCATCCCTGTCTGGTCTGGGTTTCAAAGGTGACCTGGCGCATTACTGGGTTTGCCATTCTCTGTTTTCTGTTCTCCAGAAGAGATTAGATCACAATGATCTTTTCTTGCAAAATTTGGTACATTTTGCCTTTGTAACCTGATACTTGTGGCAAGACCTTTAAATTAGTGATTAGTTTCTTTTTCAGTTATAAGATTGTTTTTTGAAGCTGTAGTTAGGTTAATTATATTAAGCCAGATTTTCAGTTTTGGGGGGGATAGTTCATGGTGTTCTCTCGAGTTTTAAATCTCTAGAATTATGTTCCCTGTTTTCATTTCTCATAGTTGCTTATTTTCACGTTCTCTCCTAGTCCAGTCCCAGGGGATGGTTGCCTGTCTTTGTAGTCTTTAGGACCAGATTTGACTGTGGTGCCCCATGTTGTATCTTAGATCTGATAGCTCGTAAGTTTCTGCCACTGTTTCCTCCTGTTTCTTATGCTCCGTCCTGTTTCCGACTCCCAAATTAAAGACTTCCCTTACACCGTCTCCCCTCCTGCTTTGCCGGTTTCACACAGCATCCTCCTGCTTCGCTGCGTTCTGAAAGTTGCAGTAGGTCTGTTTTCGCTCGTCAGCCTTTTCAGAGCCCTTTTAATTTTCATTATGATTTCCTTCTTGGAAATGAGTTATTTGGAAGTATTTTAAAATTTCAAAACATGGAGATTGATTTTTGTTTATGGCTTTGTTATCAGTGTTTGTGGTAGGTTAATACTACGGGGGCGCCCCTGACCTCCGTCTGATACTACTCCTGTGATGGCTGCATTTCATGAAAGAAGGGAGTTTGCAAATGTGGTTGAGGTCACACGTCAGTTGACCTCAAGATCTGGAGAGTTTGGGAGTGGTCCTGACCAGTAGTCACGTGGGCTCCTTCGCAGCAGTGGGTTTTCCCAGCTGGTGGTGGGAGGGGACGTGGTCAGAGGCCGCCGCGGTGCTCTCTGTGGCTGAGGTTGGGCGGTGGGACAAGGTGCTGAGGATGGTCACTGCCATCCTCGGAGGAAACAGGCCCGAGCCCTCCAGCTGGGGGAACGGCCTCCGCAGTGACCACACGTGCTGGCCAAACAGTAGCATCCACCCTGCGGACACTGGGACGTGGTCTCTGAGACCCTGAGCAGAGTCCTGGCCGGACAGTGGCCCTTCTGAGCCAAAGGACCATCAGAGGACAGATGGGGTGTTCGGACGGCAGCGTGTGCAGTGAATTGTTCTCACCGCCGGAGCAGATAGATACCCTCCCAGTTACGTCACGGTGGGTGTGTGGGGCCAGAGGCTGCCACCCTCATCCGGCCTTGCACGAGGGCCCGGTCCGTGGGGCGACTGTGTCTGGGTGCCTGTGGGGGAGGGAGGCGTCTGTCTCGTTCAGGACATGGGTGGAGCCCCCTCCGCACCGGCCGCTGGGTCGCGGCATCGCAGCCTGTGCCAGCGTTCCTGGGTCTCTGCCTCGTTCGGTGCCTGAGCTCCTGCTCCCGGGACACTGTCCTCCTCTCCCGCGACCGTCCGTCGGTCCCTGGCTGCCGCGGCCACTGGGTTTTGCTGTTGCGCTTCTTGTTTTGCTCCTTTCTGCTTGAGTCCTGTTTCGGGGATTTCTGCGCTTCTTTCCTTCCCCCCGTTTCCTTCGGATTTAATTTGGTGTTTTCGTTCTCCAGGCTCTGGGGGCGGATGCTCGCTAGATTCCCAGCCGCCTCCCTCTCGTGCGGGCACGGGGCCGAGGGCTCCTCCGGTGCGGCCAGGCTCCCGCGGCGCGTCCGTGGCCACCGCTGGCTGTGCTGTGCTCGTGCCGTTGGGAGCGTCCGAGTCCATCCCGGTTCCGTGCTCGACCCTGGGATGTTTAGCTGTGGTTTTCCAGACGTTTGTTGTTTCTTGCGCTCATCTTTCTGTTACTGGTCTTCGTCCAGAGTCGCCACAGGTGGTGAGCCCCGCGGTGTGACGTCGGTCCCTGCGTGTGTCGAGGCTCGTGCTGTCCACGCGCGGTGCGCTCTGCAGTGGCGGGCGACGTCCCTGCAGAGACCCCGGCGGGCCGTCCGCTGCCTGAGCTCTTCCCCGGGTGGTCGCATCAGTTACTCAGATGTTTTAAAACCTCCAATCATACTTCTGATTTTCCTGCTTCTTCAGCCTGTCTTTTGCCTAATCTGTATTTAGACTGTGATGTTAGGGGCTGCGGGTTTCGCACGTGAGGTCTTCCCTTTGAACTGACTTGTCGGTCGCTGTGAAACGCACCTCTACACTGCAGTTAACACTTCTTGCCTTAGCACCTCCCTTGGCTAGGATTTTTTTATTGGGGTAAAACACAATGTAATCTTTACCATCTTACCCGATTCTAAGTGGATAGTGCAGTAGTGATAGGCATGCTCAGTGTTGTGCCACAGGCCTCCAGAACGTTCTCATCTTGCAACGCTGAAATCATTGTGCCCATGAGGGATCTCCCCGTTGCACCCTCCCCCAGCCCCTGGCAACATAATTCTACTCTCTGTTTTTGCGAATTTGACTCCTCCAGGTGCCTCACAGAAGTGGACTCCTATAACGTTTCTCTTTTTGTGACTGGCTCGTCTCACTTGGCGTGGTGTCCTCATGGCGTGCCCATGCTCGCGGCCTGTGTTAGAAGGCCGAGTCATACTCCCCTGTGTGTCCTGTTAGGGTTCTCCAGCCAAACAGAGACTCTGTTATACATCCTGGCTGGAAGATAGTCTGGCTGAGAGCAGATTTCTCCCTGCCTTCACCTCGTTTTTCCTTCTGTTTAGACCCTCACCGGATTAGATGTGACCCACCTGCATTGAGGAGAGTGTCTGCTTTGCTCTATATACTGATTTAACTGCTTATCTCCATCTGAAAACCCTCACAGACATACCGAGAGGTACTGTTTCACCAAATTGCTGGGCCCCCGTGGCGCCGTCACATGGACACACGAGATTCCGTATCGTATATGCATCACCACATTCTGTCCACCGTGCACCCACTGACAGACGCTTGAGCAGCTTCCCCTCTCGACTGTTGTGAGTGATGCTGCCATGAACACGGGGCTGCAAATCTCAGGTCCCTGCTTGCACTTCTAGGACAGACATCCTGGTGCGGACTTGCTAGATCCTGTATGTGTAGTTCTGAATTTTTGAGGAAACTCCTGACTGTCTGTAGCAAATACATCACTTCCACGGCCCACAACAGTGCACGAGGGCTCCGTGTTTTCCCCATCCTGCCGGCGTTTGTTATTCTGTCTTTTTTCAATAGTAGCGTCCTGACGGTGCAGAACGTGCGTTGCTTGGCATTTCTGTTATCACGTGGGCCTTCTCTGGGTCTGACTTGAATGGTGTATCTTTTTCTATCCTTTGTGTTCAGCCTTTGACCTCACATTCAAAGTGTGTAAATAGCATAGGGATTTTTAAAATATTTGGTATGATAAGCTTCATTTTTTTTTGAGTCCGGTCACATTAAAATTACAGGGGCGCCTGGGTGACCCAGTCTGTTAAGAGTCCGACTCTTGATGTCGGCGCAGATCATGATCTCGGGGTCGTGAGATCGAGCCCCGTGTTGGGTGTGGAGTCTGCTGACGTTCCTCTCTCCCTCTGCCACCTGCCCACCCTGCCGCAGCTTGCTCGTGCACACGCGGTCTCTCTCTCTCAAAATAATAGTTGGTATAGACGTAGTTGAGTGTAATTCTGTCAGTTTGCTCTTTGTCTTCTAGCTTGATCTATATCTCGTTCCTTTACTTCTACTTTATTTTGCCCTCTTTTGCATTAATGAAGTATTTTTATCCTTCATTTTCTCCTCTGTGAACTTCCTCATTCCACATACGTACTTTTCTGTTAGCACCCAGACATCACAGCACGCGCGCTTGCCTTGCTAATGCTCCCGGAAAGTGCCACTTCACCCCTTCCTGAACAACGCGGCACTTCCTAAAACTTTCTTTTGTTTAACCAACCCAGCTTTTAGCCTGCTGTGTTTAATTCCATAAGTAGCTAACAGCTACCATCATCTGCACTGCTGTTGTTTTGAACATGCAGATTTATCTGATTGATTGATTGGTTGTGGGTTTTGTTCCTGTCTTCATGACTGTACTTCCCTGTGGGATGATTTCCTTCTGCTTGAAGATCTGCTAAGTTTCCTCCCTCCCTTCCTTCTCCCTTCTTTCCTTCCTTCCTCTCCCCGCCCCCCCTTCCTTCCTTCCTTCCATCCATCCATCATGCTTCCTTCCTTGGGTGCTGGGCAGTGGGCAGTGGACAGAATGGGTGTTGAACCCGCTCTCTTCCACCCCGTGGGAGAGGAGGGGACAGTTGTTGCTTCCCGAGTTACTTTCTTCCAGGCGCGCCCTTCACTGTCTCCTGCCTTCCAGGGTTTCTGTTGCGGAGTCCGCGGTCGGTCCTGTGGCTGCTCCGTGGAAGCTACTGTGCGTCTCCGCCCCGGGCTGCTGCTACAGTTTCTCCTTGGCGTGAAGCCGAGTCACTGTGCTCCCTGTCGCTGGGATTTTTTCTTCAGGTTTATTCCGCCTGGAGTTTGCTGAGCCCCGGGGACCTCTGGGTTGGTGTTCTCTGTTTCGGAAACTATGGCTCCTTGCCGGCTGATTGTCTCTTGTCTTTGTGGCTCCTGTTTTCCTCCCCTTTGCCCTCGCGTCTGTGCCCTGGCTTAGTCGTTTTCTTCTTTGTTCGTTTTGTTTTGTTTTGGGTTTTTTTGTTTGGTTTTTGGTTTTCTTTTCCCGGCTCGGACATTTTCCGTGGACCCGTTGTGCAGTTCACAGACCCGCGCTCGGCTCCGCCCGGCCTCCCGTCTTTCTTATCCTGGGGTCCCCGTTTCAGACTGTACATTCTCGCGTTCTCGAAATGCCCATTTCATTGTTAACGTGTTTTGTTCCATATTTAAAACCTTCCAGTTTCTCATGTTTCTCATTCGTTTTCTCTGTCTTTTCCTCTTAGTTTTGAACATATTCCTTATGATTATTTCAAAGGTTTTGTACGCTGATGCCAGTGCCTTGGACATCCACTCTTCTGGTGGTGTTTTCTGACCTTTGTCCTTTTCTTCATTGTGGGGCACGTACACACCTGTGCACACATGCTACGTGCACACTCACGCACACACGCGGGACAATTTCTGCACGTGGCACAATCAGTTTCGTGTTTGGCCTTTTCACCTGACCTTTTCTCATACATATTTATCCGAAGGATTGAACTTTGGCCAACATTATTCCTAGAGATGCCTTAGCGGCCCACCACACCATACTACACGACACCACACCACACACACCACATCACACACACCACACCACACCGCACCACACACACCACACACACCGCACCACACCACACCACACAACACACCACACCATACATAACATTCTTTCATTGTTGAATATTTAGAGCATTTCTATATCTCAGACTCTGTCCTAAGGAACTAAAATTTTGTCACAAAGATGTTGTGTTGTGGTGTTTTTGAGAACTAAGCCAAGTAGAGACGATATTTGAAGTCTTGGATTGAGAAAGTGCTCTCCGGCCTCCCAGCTTCTTGAGTTCAGCAACTGTGCTTACGGTTCTGGATCCCCAGTAGTGTTCGGGCCGTCGATGCCCGTCATGGGGACCCTCGTCTCCCGGCTGCTTGGGGGCGCTTGCGGGTGGGAAACGCGCTAGGACGTGCATCTGACTTGGAGAAAGGCCCCGACCATGTGGACTTTGGCTCGCTGTGTGGAAGTGAATGACGTGCTGAGTGGCCCTCCCCTTGTTCTGGACCCCCATGAGCTCTGGGCGCTTGGTTTCTCAGTGACCCCAACTCCTTACCTCCTGGGCTCCGTGTCCCTCGTCTGTGCAGTGACGGTGTTGTCAGCGCTGTTGGCAGCAACGGACACGTTCGTCCGCGCCGTCCAGAATGGAGCCGCTCGTCACGTGTGGGCTACCAGGCCCTTGCAGTGTGACGAGTGTGGCCTGGGGATGAATTTTTAACTTTCTTACATTTTGACTAATTTGCATTTAAACAAGTTGCCTGCCCCGTGTGGCTGGCAGGTGCCGTACCGGGCAGCCGGGTCCGGAGGGGGCCGGTGTTCACTTCACGGCCTTCAGGGGTCTTCATCCACACTCTCATTCTGGGAGTTGGCGTCCTCGCTCGTCTTTATCTTGCTGATTTCGTCCTTAGTGCTGAGTGTTAGGTGTTCCTTTCTGCATGCGGACAGGTCAGGTGCTCTTCCTTCTCTGCGCTCTTTACCAGGACAGCTTCTCCGTGGGGAGAGGGATTTGCCTGCACGGGACGCTAAAAATATAAAGTAGGCCGAATTAGGGAAGAAGGGATTTTGCTGGAAAGGAGCTTGTGTTGCAAAACCCTTGAAGTAACCGGGCGGCCTTCCTGGCCGCACCCGCGGCACCTGCTGTTAGCTCTGCGGTCTCCCTTGGAGCGGCTTCCAGAGTTGTGTCAAAATTAACAATTTAAACTGAGGATTCACCTTCCTCTTGTACATAATTGCTGTTTGTAAAGGAGACTAGTTTCTCTTTGGATTTATGATGCAAATAGCATAATTTATAGTTACAGATCTCTCGATCCTCTGGGTCCAGGCAAAATAAATGTAGTATCCAATGTTGGAATCGGGCAGGATTTTTCTGTGAGTCTTAAAATATCTGCTTCGTCAAAGTGGGTTAAGTCATTTTAGAAACTATAAATAGTCACTTGGTAATTAGGTGTTTGGGTTTATTTGTTATAATGGAGTGCTTATTAAAGTTCTGTGCGTTTTTACCCCATGGATCAGAAGCTTTTATAGGCCAAGTGATAAGACGCATTTTCCACATTTCACTTGCCGATTACGACTCATTACAGGTGATAGATGGTCTACTCAACTTTTAAATTCCTGTTTGCTTGTGGAACACAGAAATTCTCATCTCTTCTGATCGGGCATACTCCCAAATTCTGGACCCATTTTATGTAATATAACCTTATGCTATAGTACATCGTCCAAAGGGAGAAGTGGTAACACGAGCATGCTCTCTGCCCAGAGTGGATGGGATGCAGTCTGTCCTGGCTTATCTCTTCCTACCACGATTCCTCCTTTTTTTCTTTCTTTCTTTTCTTTTTTTTTTTTTTTAAAGATTTTATTTATTTGACAGAGAGAGAGAGATCACAGGTAGGCAGGCAGAGAGAGGAGGAAGCGGGCTCTCTGAGGAGCAGAGAGCCAGATGTGGGGCTCGATCCCAGGACCCTGGGATCATGACCCGAGCCGAAGGCAGAGGCTTTAACCCACTGAGCCACCCAGGTGCCCCAATTCATCCTTTTTTTCTAGGCAGGGCTTCTTCATGTAGTTAAAGTGGCATCAGGACTTCACGGGGATGCGGGTTCTTGCAGACGCATTCCTGTGTCTGGTCACAGAGACACAGGGAATGTAATGACATGCCCAGTGCTGTCACCGGCTGGTTTGATGGCTTCCCTCATCCAGCGGGGTGGCACCGACAAGACCGATGGGGCATTGCACACCCCGGGAGCGCTGGCCCGCTTGGGGAAAGGCACTAGCACACCTGCCCGTGTGCATGGCCGTGTTCGCAGAGCACACTGCGACGGGGACAGTGGGACTGTAGTATTTGCCATTTGGACTCTTCCTTTTAATGTTATCCTCCCCATTTTTAAGAAAATAAAATTGATTGGTGTTTTAGGGATCCAACATGGTTACACACGGAAAGCTGTGTTTTGTAAGTATTTACGGGAAGCACCAGGGTCTGGAATTTTCCATCACTCTGAATCGTGCCCAGCACAGCCACCCCCCCCCACACCAAGCCACTTCGATGCACCTTAGTCCCGCACCGTGTTTGTTTGCTCTTCTTGCGTGATCTGGTAGCAAAAGCACATTTAAAATTTATGCATGTTTAATGAATGCCCACTGAGAAGAGAGACCACTTTTATAACAAGATTAATACCTTGGCTCAAGGGACATAACATTTTAGTAAAATCAAACTTTGTGTAGTTCTCCTAGCTGTGCCTTCAACCTCTGGCTTCCTTCTCGAAATGTCTAAATAAAATACCGGTGTCCGTGTCTGGCTCTGAGTCCCATCTGCGTTCTGTGGACCGACCTGGAGCCCGCTCGGGGTGTGACGTCTGGGCCGGGGTCTCCCAGTACCTGTCGCAGCAGCCGACGTGACCGTGGACGTGGGTGCGGGCACCAGCACCGTTATCTTTGGTGCTCCCGTTAGCACAGACGTTTCTCCGCCCATCTCCATGCGTAGATGCTTCTGGGAAGAAGTAGTGCTTCAGACAGAGTCTTTTCCCCTTTTAATGACTACATCTTCATGTAGTAGTCTTGGTGCTATTTGGTTTTTTTTCTTTTCCTTTTTTGCCGAGAGAAGCCCGTTAGGGTGGGAGCTGGGAAGCACGTGTTCCGAATGGCTCCTCGTTTTGAGAAGGAGGAGCCTCCTTCCTTCCTGTGGTTTATAATATGACAGCTGCTGGCCGGCTGACACTAATCTCCATTTACGATCACCTTTTCACTGCCCAGCCCCAGCTCACACTCCCCACCCGGACCTGTCTCTGTACCAATGGCGCGTGTCCCCCGCGAACACGCAGCGTCGAGGCTGCAGGAAGGGGTTTCGTTGAGAATTTGAACACTCGTCCGCGGCCTTCCCCAGTCTGCGGGCCGTGGGCCTCCACGGGGACGGCCGATGCAGGCCCTGCAGATGTTGCTTGTCTTGCTGGAGCCCATCAGGAAGGTCAGCAGCCGGTCTTTGGGTCAGGGTCGACCTGCATGTATGTGGATGCTGGTGGGACAGGGTTTTGACTTGTCATTTTGCGCAATTTTGCACCGGTGTAAGAGTTGCCCAAAGAGCACAGGCGCTTCTCTGTGCCATCCGTCTGGGGTCGCCCAGTGTGACACCGTCCATGCCCTCGCTCAGCCCCGCACGGTTTCCAGGGAGCGAGGTGTGACGCCCCAGCGTGCCCTTCCGGGTCAGGCTCTGCTCCCGGCCTTGCTCACGGCTGCCCACGATTCCCACTCCTGTCCGTTTCTGTTCTGCTGTGCAGCCCAGGACCCCGCAGGGCGTTTAGTGACCGTCCGTCCTTCGCTCCTACTGTGACAGTTCCCGTCTCCTTGCTCTCCGTGACCTGGCTGCTGTTGCTGAACAGCGGGCAGGTACTTGGTGGGATGCCCCTGGCATGGCTTCGTGGTGTTGTCTCCTGATCGGATGGAGTCGCACGTTCTTGTTAAAAAGAGCACAGAGGTGACGTTCCCTCCCACGGCGTCCCACGTGAGGCGTATGACATGGTTGTGGCAGGCACCGGCCGCCGCGTCGGGCTCCGGTGAAGGCGGGATCTGCCGTGGCCCTCCGGCGGTCGGGTTGCTGCTCCCCCTGGAGGGGGAAGTGTGCCGGGGGAGGTTCGGAACCACACGCCCTCCTTGGTTCTCGGACGTCCGCCCACGGCCCTCGGCCCTTGTTGGTTCTCGGACGTCCGCCCACCGGCGTTTGCGCCGCTCGTGTGTCTCGCCTGCAGCAGTGCTTGCCGTGTGGTTCGCCCGATGCCGTTGTTTCCTGCGTTCTCTCTTCGGCTCCTGCTTGGGGTTCGTAAGGAAGAGCCGTTCTTTCTCCCACCCATTTTCCGTGGTGAATTACTGGGACTCGTGGCTGTGCTTCCAGGCTGCGGGCTTTAGGCGGTACCGTCTCTGCTTGTGTCGCTCGGCCAGCTCCGACTTCGGCTTTTGGGAACTCCTGAGCTTGACGCCGGCGTCTCCGTGACACGCCCGTCCTACTGCCCGTACTTCCTCACTTTCTGGGATCCACACTCACCTTGAACTTTCCTTGCCCCGTCCTGGATTCAGGCACGTCCACAGGAAGCCCAGGTCCCCTTTCCTGGAAGATGATCTTAGGAACCCAGGCCTGGGCACGGATGTGCTTGTTGGTGCCGACGTGCTGTGGCTGTGACCCTTCTCGGTGGGCTAGGCCGGGCGTCTCCGTTGGGACACTGACCCCTGCCTGGTGTCGTGTGGTACAGGCAGCACTTCTCCGCCTCCGGCACGCGTCGTCAGCCTGTTGTCCCGACACCTCCGGCTCCAGGCCCACAGGGCAGGTTTCCCTGGAGCCTCCAGCCTTCTCTGACGTGCGAGCCCTGGCCCTTGGGATCCACTGCGCCCTCTCTGCATGACGGGAAGTGAGCGGACGGGGGCGGCGCGCGTCTGTCACTGTTCGCCCTCACCGGCGCAGAAAGGGTCTGCTCGCCAAAATCCTATTGTGAAGGAGAGCATACTTGCACTTCCTTGGCAAAAAAGTAGCCTGCAGAATTCTTCTAATTACTCGGGTAAGTGTGGTTAGGAATTTGGGGTTGAGGTGGGACTAGGATAGATAGAAAATGAACTACCTTTGTTTCAGAAATAGACGGCATGTTTCCAAATAGGGAAATTTTGCTAATTTGCTTGTTTTTCAAACATGCAAATATGGCATGTTGAGAAGAAATTAAAATAAATATAGAGGGTACTCTCCTATTAATTTTATGTGAATAATAATTTCATAGCATTCTCTATTAATTTGGGTTTATTTGTTGCTGTTAGCCCATTTTCTTCTGATTCCCATTTTTTGTTGGCTTGGTTCTTTTTACCTGCAGGTGATTCATTATGAATCTTACTTCCGTTTGTTATAAACACATACATTAAAATTTCATGACGTGAACTTGCAGCCCCCTACTCATTCTGATTGTACTTTGATACCGCAGGGGTCATACCGTGTTCATACTGAGAGGTATGGAAGTCAAGAGTTTTAAAGTTTTCTGTGTCTTTACAAACACTGTGGTGTGTGAGAGCTTACACTTGACTCCACTTCATGAAGCTTTCTTACTGGAATTGTGTTTACTGATGGCAAAGGACCGCAAAACTTAGCAGACAGAAGTGCAAACTTATCACTGTTAGTTTTCATCAGATGAGGATTGGAAATCGTTGGACGTCATTAGGAAGGGTCTAGGTCTTGGCATAGGGAGGGCAGAGCATTCAGATGTCTGTGCATGGTTCCCCACGTTCCTGCCCTGGCTGTGGCGGTCAGGCTAGCGTGCAGCGTCCTGGAGATGAACCCACACCCGCACTGGGTGTTTGGTGGCATTTGTTACTGCAGAATAACTGAGCCCGTTCTGACGGATACGGTGAGGACTGTGTCTGTGTCTGGAGACAGTTATGAGTCTGGCAAAAGTGTGGGCTTTGAAGTGTGCTGATTTGACCTTGAATACCCTCCTACTACTTGCGTGCTGTGCCCTTGGGCTGGTTACTTAACCTCTCAATCTGTTTTCGCATCTACAAGTAATTTGTTCTACCTTAGGTTTGCTGGGAGGAGTAAATGAGATAATGTATGTAAAGCACCTGGCCCCATGCCAGGCATATGCAGCTAATAAATTTCGTTCCTACCAGCTAGGCCTTCCGGTAGTCCGTTGGCACGAGGTCACCGCGGTACAGCTGCCGAAACATTCTTTCCTGGGATGTTTGCTTGTTGACAGCAAAGGAAATAGATGATCCCTTGGCTGTTTTATCTTGCCTTATGATAGGGAGTCAAAACAGGGCATGGGGAACCAGAGGCATGGTGCGAAGTGCTGGTTGTGTTGCCCCGAGGAAAGCTGCAGCTGAGCTCCGAGGCCGTCTCCCCCGTGGGAAGATGTGTGCCCGGGGAGTGGGCCCCCCGCCCTCCTGATGGCCTGTGCAACGGCAGTCCTCTCTGTCACCTGTCATTAACTCACTGAGAAACCAGTGTGGGTGCTCAGCGTCTCCCTTCATCCTTGTCTTCAAAATCAAGTTACGTCTTTTTTTTTTTTTTTAAGATTTTTATCTATTTATTTGACAGACAGAGAGATCACAAGTAGGCAGAGAGGCAGGCAGAGAGAGAGAGAGGAGGAAGCAGGCTCCCTGCCAAGCAGAGAGCCCGATGTGGGGCTTGATCCCAGGACCCTGAGATCATGACCTGAGCTAAAGGCAGATGCTTTAACCCACTGAGCCACCCAGGCACCCCACGTCTTTTTTTTTTTTTTTTTTTAAGCAATAAAGTTTGGAAGGAAATGACTCTCAGAGAGATGCCATGCCTGGGTAGCCCGCTGACCGAGGGCTGCGGCATTACCCACGCAGGCCTGACGGAGACGGCCGGTTTAAAAGCAGTTGTGCCCAGACACAACATAAAAATGTACGTGGGCTAGAAATGCACTTTTTCTGTTTAGGACTCTGCTCCATATTTCATTTATATTTAAAACTGGCTTGACGAATATGAATACAGATATTTAGAGTTACTGTAACGTCGTATTGGTTTGTGTGCACAGACCATATCTTACAGTTTAAAGGGAGAGCAGTTAATGGTTTTGCATTGCTTGGGATTTCTCCTTCTTCTTCTTCCTTTTTTTTATTATCCTCCAGCTTCTGTTCTTCAGGTGTATAGCTATTTTAGTGTTATGAAGGATGATGGATGATGCTGGAAAGTTTCTTTGGAAGCACTTCTGATATTGTGCAATGCACTTGGGGGTCAGCTACACTTGACTGATGCATGATTTATCCCATGTCCCTGCCACTTCGTGAGATAAAGCTGCTGTTTTATCAAAAATGCCAGCAACTGTGATTTAGAATTTATAAACCTCTGTTTCCGAATAATTGTTCTGATTACTTTCTGCCTCGGCAATAAAATGATAAAGGTAATTGCACACAAATGTGAGATAGCACCAAAATACAATAAAATTAACGTGAATTAGCTTGACATGTCGATGAGAAGTATTTATGAAATGTAGTGTTGCAATAAGGGAGGACGATATTATAGCTGGAAGGTGAGTTATGGCCTTAATGTAATATTCCTTGAAATTTAAAAAAGAGACTCTTTCTGTTGAGGGTGATTGTGCTTTTGAAATTAAGTTGAAGTGATTCTTATAATTGGCAACAATAATGCATTTTGAAGGTAATATCTTTTATTGTGTTATGCCCAGTTGCTATACCGCGCATTGCCTGCGATCTGATAGCGGTTTCTGACTCCGGCTTTTCCAAAAGTCGGGTCGAGGCTGTCTTGAATTCTTTCAGGTCCAGGGGAGCGAATGTTGTACTCTCTTTTTGGTATTTCCTCTGGTGTGAATGTTAACAGATTTTTAAAGACTGTTTATGAAATCACTTAGATATCAAAGGTTAAATATCACAGCTATGGTTTTGAAGTGTAAGGAACGTTCTTATAAATGGGTTTTGTCTTCCTGTCTGCATGCGTCCTGGGGATTTCCCATCACAGCGTGACGATTCCCATCGGGGCAGACCCAGGGTCCCCCGTCAGGTCCATGTGGTTTGTGACCTGCCCTTCACAATCCTGAAATGAAATTCTTAGACGATATCTACCTACAGGTACTAGTGTTAAGTATTAAAAGTAAGATGCAAGTAAAGGGCAGTCATTTATAAGGCGGTTCTGTGCATACAGAACAGCAGTAGCGGGGCGGGACGCGGCGGGAATGCGGGTAAGTGAGCGCGTGTGTACACCCCGAGCCCAGCAGCCAGGTGGGGGCCCAGCCCTGTTTGCTTCGTGGCCACTCCTGATTTGATCAGCATTGACATCAGCGCCACAGCTTTTCTGAAACGGTAGATGACTTTAGTTCCAGAGGAGACGGAGCCCGTCTTCCCCCTGAGTTGTAGGCGGCCGGCGTTGCTGCGAAGCGCTGTGTGTGCGGGAACCTCCAGCGGGCCTGCGCGTGCAAACGGTAAGTGTGCGTGTGCTTCGTCTGGGCGTGCTGCGGAACTTTGGAAAGTGCCACAGGATGCAGGACGACTCTGATCCCACACCTTCCAGAACATTCTGCATTCCTGACTCCTGCCCTCTGCATGTTCCTAGCTCAGGCAGTCACTGTGACCAGTGAAACTGCCTTCAGGTTCCCAACACCCCCTGCTGAGAAAGACAGGCGAGGACCCCCAGTTCTGGAGCATCAGACCCCAGCCAGGTTGCAGTTAGGTGGAGACCTCCCAGGAGCCCTCCTGATGGGGGGCCTGGGCCATCGCATGCCATGGGGGCAGGTGGAGGTGAGGTTTCCAGACGGGTGAGCCTCCCCATGGGCGTGCACTTCCACTCGCTGCCCATCTGTACCCAGGTCTGGGCGCCTGGGTGTGGTCTTTGTTGTTGTTGTTGTTTTTTTTTACCACGTGCTGTTAAAGTTTCTAATGCAGGTGATGCGTGTGACATCTAATGAAGACCACAGACGATCCGGACAGTGCGGCCGACTTTGGGGCGTGTCATAGATGGCAACGGGCAGTGTGTCTCCTGCTGTTGTCCTGGAGAGGAAAGTACTGTGAGCTCATACACCTAGGAACATAGAACAGAGTTTTCCCAGGAACCACGGGGATTTTTTTCCAGGAGCAGTAAGTGGAAGTGTAAACTCAAATAAGTGAAATAAGGAGATTTAGTGGTGGATGGCATCTCTTGTGGGCCCTCTCTGTCTTCTAGTCTGTCTGCGAGCTGCACACTGCTGTATTAGCCTCCTGGCTCTCTCCGCTTAGACAAAGACAAAAACAACAGACAAGAAAGGGCTTTGTGCTTCTGCACAGCAAAGGAAACAGTCAATAAAACAAAGAGGCAACCCATGAAATGGGAGAAGGTATTTGCAAATGACAGTACAGACAAAAGGTTGATATCTAAGATCTATAAAGAACTCCTCAAACTCAACACACACAAATCAGATAATCATATCCAAAAATGGGCAGAAGATATGAACAGACACTTCTCCAATGAAGACATACAAATGGCTATCAGACAAATGAAAAAGTGCTCATCATCACTAGCCATCAGGGAGATTCAAATTAAAACCACATTGAGATACCACCTGACACCAGTTAGAATGGCCAAAATTAGCAAGACAGGAAACAACGTGTGTTGGAGAGGACGTGGAGAAAGGGGAACCCTCTTACACTGTTGGTGGGAATGCAAGTTGGTGCAGCCACTCTGGAGAACAGTGTGGGGATTCCTCAAGAAATTAAAAATAGAGCTTCCCTATGACCCTGCAATTGCACTGCTGGGTATGTACCCCAAAGATACAGATGTAGTGAAAAGAAGGACCATCTGTACCCCAATGTTTATAGCAGCAATGGCCACGGTCGCCAAACTGTGGAAAGAACCAAGATGCCCTTCAACGGACGAATGGATAAGGAAGATGTGGTCCATATACACGATGGAGTATTATGCCTCCATCAGAAAGGATGAATACCCAACTTTTGTAGCAACATGGACGGGACTGGAAGAGATTATGCTGAGCGAAATAAGTCAAGCAGAGAGAGTCAAGTATCATATGGTTTCACTTATTTGTGGAGCATAACAAAAAACACGGAGGACATGGAGAGATGGAGAGGAGAGGGAGTTGAGGGAAACTAGAAGGGGAGATGAACCATGAGAGACTATGGACTCTGAAAAACAACCTGAAAGACTATGGACTTTGAAGGGGCGGGGAGCGGGAGGTTGGGGAAGCAGGTGGTGGGTAATAGGGAGGGCACGTACTGCATGGAGCACTGGGTGTGATGCCAAAACAATGAATACTGTTACACTTAAAATAAACAAATTTAAAAAAAGGGGGCTTTGTGATTAGCCCTGCATGCATTTATGTGTTACAGTATAGACCAACTAAAATATTACATATCAATGTCACATGTAAATATCATATACAATAAAAATGTACTCCTTTTTTTTTAGCATTTTGACTTAAAAGCTGAAGTTAGGGACTGTAAAGTTATCACTGAGTTCAGTCACTTGGTGGCTCTTGGTCCTAGTGCGGGTGCATCCCAGCTGGCCTTTGCTTTGGAAATGGTCACATTGCTCTCTGGTAAGCTCCGCACCTCGGGTCCTCCCGGGCTGCTGTCCGCTGTTGTCTGTTCGTGCGCACAGTGTCTGACTTCCACGTGTTCCCGGTGCACTGTACCAGAAGTTGCGTTGGATCGCATTGGAAAATTCTTCATTATTTGCTCACAACAATCACGGGGCTCCTGAGAGGATTGCCCTGACGCTTCTGGGTTTGCGTTTTCTTGGGGCTGTGCTGAGTATGCCAGGTATCCTGGAGTCCTCTGGGCCTGGGCGTTTCTAGTTGTTTCTCGTATCCTGGGAATTGCCTCAGCCCTCCTGGGGCAGGGACTCCTCCCCAGCTGGGTCAGGGAAATGACCGACAGCCTGCAGGTGAATGTCCGAGCTCCCACGTGGGCATCATGACCCCTCACGGCCGCTGGACACACCCACGTCCCCAGGCCTCACGCCGCTCTGAGGCCTCAGCCGTCCTGGTGCTCCCCCCGCCTGTGGCTTGCAAGCTGTCCATCAGCACCACCTGCTTACCCTTTGTGGAAGTCGTGCCCGTCGTTTTGTTCTCTCTGTGTCTTTGCACACTTCCATTCTACTTACAAATACCTTCTCCATCAACCCCTTTGAACTCCTATGCATCCTTCAAAACTCTTCCTCCCATAAAGATTTTCTTGCTCCTTGAATTTTGATGTCTTATTTTTCAGGGAATCTTCTCTGAGCATTTTTCTGGGTTCTTTTTAGGGTGACATACCCAGATCTGGGAGCCGATCCTGAGAACAGACTGAATCAGGATTCCGGGCCTGGCTCTGCCTCTCGGCCCCTCTGTGTGCTCGAACAGCTTACGTAAGATCACCGTAAGCCTCAGTTTTCCTCTCTCTAAAGTGAGGTTTTAATGGTGGAGAATCAGGCAAGATGGGGTTTGAGGACCAGGAGCACCCGTGGGTGTCGGCACGGATACCCTTGCTGCCGGCACCCCCCCACCCCTCCCGCTCCTGTCCCGGGTCGGCTTTGCTGGGCTCCAGTCTCTGCACTGACTCCAGTGCTTGGGCGCAGACTCCCCGGAGGGGGAGCCCCCAGCTTGTTTTGTCCACTCCGCCCTTGGGCATTGGTGTAAGATCGCCCTGACAGCGCGTCCATGCCCGGCAACAAGGGGAGGAAGGGGCGGGTGGAGATGCGCCAGGTCCTTCTTGAAGGACGCCCGGCACACGGTTCGCACGTGGAGGAAGCCTGCCCGGCCAGAGCTGCCCGGTCCTCGTGGAGCCCACGCCATGGCAGGCCTGGCTCGAACACGGCTCCCAGGAGGGGGTGGGGTTCTTGGTCAGGATCCGAAGAGGATACTTCTGTGCTGGGGACATGGGGGCCCCAGGTGAGCCTTTCCAGTCAACGACAGGTCCCGCCTCCAGGCACAGGAGGGAGGACAGCTGATGGGTATCTGTGGCCCACGCTGCCCGGAGCTGCCAGGGGCCCCGGTGAGCGGCCAGAACGACAGGTCTGTGTGTAGCCGCACACTCGATTCCTTTCAGCTGCGCTGCGTTTGCTGGTGTTTTGATTGTATTAGTTACGTGTGAGAGGCAGAAACCGTTCAGTCCCACAAAGTAAATGTGGATCTGCTTTCCGTACATTTTAGCTGTTAAGTTTCAGCGGCCAGGAAGCAACGTGGAGCTTTCCCTTTTATTCTACAGCACGTTTGAGGGTTTGGATGAGAGAGACAACATTTGCTAAACCACTAGGTTCCAGGTGGTGTAAGTCCTTTGCCTGGCAGTGACACCTTCTCTTCTCCGAGGTGTGGGTGTAGGGGGTCCCCTGCTTCCTTCTGTCCTGGGAGAGGCCCCCAGGTTTTCAGAGGCCCGTGATAGGGCTCTGGAGGACGTCTCCGCCCGTGTCCATCTCCAGTCCCTCGGTCACACAGGTTTTTTCACGGACTGATGGCCAGCAAGGGTGGGGTTAGATTGTAGTGCAAAAACCCTCCTTTAGGGCATTCTAAGGGCCAGACCCCGTTGAGCTCCCCCTCCCCTTGCCAGCCCCTACTTTAAGGAGCACCTGCGTGGAGACAGGTGCCCTGCCACGTGACGGGCCGTGGGAAGCATCGGGGTCCGGTGCTCCTGAGGGCCCGAGGGGGATGGTTGTGCCAGAGGACGGGGGGTGGCACCATGGGGTCTGGAGAGCTAGGGGAGCGTTGTCCGCAGTTGAACGCGGTGTCGACCAGGAGGCTGGAAGGAGGTTCAGCATGTCTCAGTGAGAGGCTGCTGACCTCTCCCATATAAGACAGATTTAGTTCATTTGCAAAACCAAGCTCAGGCCCGATTGTTCACCTGCTTGAAAATAAACAAAGGCAATATTTTCTGTCATGAAGAAGGTTTCTGGATATGGCTAACCACTTATTTCAAAGAACCAATCAATAAAATGGAATCTAATGAAACCAGATCATTTGGCCGCTTGTTTCAAGAAAGTAGCCCTGGCGGGCTTGATTTGAGGAAAGCCGTTGGCGTGATTCCGCGTGAAGCCACGTCCTTGGCCCTTGTTGGGCTTTGCAAGAGTTCTGTTTGCTTTTTCCTTTTGGGTTGAAATTTTTGCCTTTCTTATATGAGATGTTTATTATTGCTATCCAAAAGTGTCTGGAATATATATTGCTTTAAGCTGCGGGATAAAGTTTACTCTCATGATGGTTTAATTTTTATTGCGTTCCCGTCGTGTGTGAGCTGTCGCTCAGATGACACACGTGGCGCGTCCTGCCCCGCGAGACCACATTCAAAATTGCATCTCCCGTCCGCACTGCGTGCGGAGAACTGGGCAGACCTGCGCCTCCCACGCTCGCTTCTGGGGGCTCTTCCTCTTGCTGTCTGCCCACCACGTGCGTATTTCTTTGTGCTCTCGTGTCGTTCCCGCAGAAAAATTGTGCTTTCCCAAGTAGAAAATATTTAACTGTAATAGTGGTTAATGATTTTAGTTCCAAGTTGTTGAAAATTGATAGAACGACTAAATCTTCAGTGAAAATTCTACGGCAGAATGATTTAGAGATGCTATAATTGCTATGTTATGTTTTTCTGTTTATCCAGAGGTGACTTTAAACAAGTAATGCTGTTCTGCCAGATAATCTATTTCTCTGTTATCTGTTTGGCTTTTCCTTGGTTATATAGGATACGAGAATAGAAAGTCTGCTTATTTCTTTGAAATCTGTGTATATGATATTTAAATTTTTAAAAATTAACTGTTTAATGTGAAAGAGCTTCTCCTATCTACTAGCTTTGGATAAAAGAGTGACATGAAACTGTTCCAGAGCCAACATTTAGGAGGAAGAAGAGCCAAAGGTCTGGGTGCAGGCCCAGACTGGTCCCTACACAGGCAATGGGCACAATCATCAGGCTTAGCGCTGGAAGGGAAGTCAGAGGCGCTCGGCCCTGCTCAGCACACACTGGAAGGAGCAGAGCAGACGTCTCCGCTCTGCCCTCCTGCTCGTCTCTGACCGGGGCAGCCCCCATTAGCAGGCTGCACTTCTGCCCAAGGAACCCCCTTCTCTGTCTCGTTAGAAGACCACAGGGGCCCAGAAGGACACCCACAGTTACTAGGTGGAAGTCCGCTGAGAAAAGGAGATACTAGGATAGCCCGGAGAATATTTATTGGACATTTTATAGAGGCTAACATATAATACAGTTGTCAAAAATGTGTGGTTTGGGGGGAAATACTGGAATGGCAGGTAAGACTGTGCGGCGTGCTGGCGTGAGGTGTACACATTCTGTGTTGTGTTCCTTGGGGCCCCCCTCAGCAGCGTCGGGGGGCACGTGCTGGCTAGAGAGCTGGGGAGCACCGCCCTGAGGCCTCGTGTATCAGCTGATGCTCATCCCCCATCCCTCAGGGCCTAAGCTCACGGTCAGCTCGTGGTCAGCTCACGGCAGCTCAGAATGGGGTTCGATTTACCAGCTGCACCTTGCTGTGTGGCCATGAGCCCTGGTGAGAGACTCAGCTCTGCAGATGAATAGTGTGGTGGGAACCGCAGATCTGGGGGAAGACTCTTGGAGAGGTAGGAGAGTGGGTGAGATGCGGGTCATGGGAACTATGACAGGTCTCAAGCTGTGTTGTAAATCACAGGCTTGCTGGTCGTCTGTTAGTTTCGTAATTTTTATCGATCTGTATCAGTTGTGTGGCAAGGAGGAATTTTAGGATGCTTCCAGAAGCGTATGTACTTACAAAAATGAGAAATACTTACGACGTAGAGGAGGGAATCAGGCACAGGGAAACAGTCCGGGGGATTTAAAAAAGGCTGGTATTCCAAATATGGGGCACACTTTTTTTTTTGTAAAATGGCTCAGAATAGGATGAGAATTAAGCAGGGAGCTTCTTGGTGTCCAAAGCAATGATGGGGTCCAAATGACTTGCTGTAAGCATTATAAGCGTATTTTATGTCACAAAAACCATTTACACCTGGCTCTCAGTTTTTTAGAGTGATATGGAGACCTTCTTAGGGATATTTGGGGACATTAGTGTATACAAAGGGCCGCAGACGTCTAGATGGTCATGGGGGTCTCAGCACCCCGACTCTGGAGCCGCAGGCACCCCCGCACCACCTGGGATCCGGTGGGGCTGCAGAACCCAACCCCCACTCCTGCCAAATCTGCATTCCCCGAGACGCATGACGGCCTGCCCCAGAGTGGACCAGCACTTGGGAGGCTTCCCTCCGGAGGCCGTGTCTTCTACGTTGCTGGGTCTGGGTCAGCTGTTATCTTTGCAGGTCAAGGGTTTAGAGCAGGGCTGGGCCCTGGGCATGTGGCTGGCGAGAAAGGGCCGCAAATTCAATTTACTGAGTATCTGCTCCGCAGATACAGTAACCAGGGCTTCGGGGGAGGCAAAACGAAACAAGCGTCGGTTTGGCGCTCCCAGTCCTACACAAGAGGGACAGCAAGGTGCCAGCAGGTTCCCAGAGTTCAGTCCCTGGAGCTGTCATTTGCTCTGGCTCACAATTGCGCTTGCTTGCGAGCTGCACTGAGGGTCGCTCCCTTCATGCTTCTCCATATTAACCCAATTCTGATTTAAACACCTGCTTTAGCCTTTTCCTTAGGAATCCCAGCGAAGACGAGTGTTGACATACTCATTTTGGTTTTTTTCTGTTGCATGGTAATTTAATCCACAATTAATGGAGTGCCTAAACTAGCCTCCCCCAGTGCGCATTCCGCACTCCGGAGTCAGACATCCTCGTCCCTGTGACCCACCTCGGGGCTCCGGAAAAGTCGCTTTCTTGTTTGAGCTTTGGGTTTTTTGTCATCAGAGAAATGGATGCGCCTAATTTGCAGACTCTTGTAAGGATTAGAGAGCTCTACAGATGCCTGGCACACAGGAAATGCAGGCGAGGTCAGGAAACAGCTAGTCCTGTTATTAGATTGAGTTGTGGGCTAGTGATGCAAAAAACAATTATTGAATTAGAGTCTGCAGTGTGCGCTGTCCTGAATGCAAGACGTGTATTTGACAGCGTTTATAGCAAGTGTTAGTGAGCATGTTGAGAAATGGGAGCCCTCCTGTGCTGTGGGTGGGGGCGGGAAAGGGGGCCGTTGGTGCGGAGAGTCCTGAGCCTGTTCCTCGGAATGTTAGACACAGAATAGCTGTAGGATCCAGAGTTCCACTTCTGAGTATACACCCAGAAGAATGGAAAGCAGAGTCGTACACGGGTGTTTGTGAAGCCAAGTTCACAGCACTGTTCCCAGTAGTCAAATGTCGGAAACAACCTGGATGTCCATTGAGCATCAAATGGGTAAGCCACAAGGATGGTCTGTCTACACGGTGGAACGTTAGTCGCCCTTCAAAAGGAAAGAAACTGACACCTGCTACCACATGCACGACCCTCGAGGACATTGTGCTCAGTGACGTGAGTCAGCCACAGAAGAACGCTGTGTGATCCCAGCTCTGTGAGGCTCCATGTGGAGACAGAGTGGGAGGGTGGGTGGCAGGGGTTTGACAGGGGAACGGGGAGCTGGTTTTCAGTGGGGAGAGAGTTTCTCTTGGGCGTGATAAGAACATTTTGGGCAGAGGTGCATTTTGAATGTATGTGGTGACACGGAATGGTACATTAACAAATGCTTAACGCGATCAACACTATCTTAATTTTAGCACACTAAAAAGAGGTGTATTTGCTCATTTTTAAACAGAAGGATCGTCTGGGATGTTGTATCTAAGGCACCTGGTCGTCAGTTCCGCTTGGCTCCTGCTGAGTCTCCAGACCGGCACCTGAGGGACTCTCCCTGGGCAGGATGATGAGACCAGGGCAGGGGACATTCTAGTGTTTCATCAGGAGACTTGTCATGACTTTCCCAAGTTTGCGTGTCCGCTGCCCTCTGGACAGGTGCTGCTAAACCCCCCCTCCCCCCAGTGCCTCGTTCCCAGTGGTACGTTTCAAACCCCACGGAGAGTCTTTTGGAAATGGAGAAAATGGCAGTATCCTTTTGTTGAAAAAAACATGAAAGAAAAGATATTTAATGTTAGTTTGCTTGCTAATAGGCTAGGTCTTAGAGTTTAAAGAAGTAGTTAATTATCAAAGCTTTTCATTCTGTGACAGTCTGAATTTTTCTTCAAGTTACCTTTGAAATTAACATTGCAGATCATAAGATTTTCATCTGTGAATATTGTTTGAAGAACTCATTCTGTTGTAATTCAGATAAAAAATGTACCAGTTAAATTTTGTAATTTTACAGTTTTGCTAGTTTTTGAAATACACTGTAGAAGTTTTCCTCATGGTAGTGGGAGCATATGAGGGAGATATGATTACATCAATTATTTGAACAGAGATTGGGACTAGCTTACATATGACTTTGGAATAATCCCTATTTCCAAGGAAAAGTATGTGCACGGTGCTTAGGCTCTGTGTCATTGTAGATAAATTGGTCACCAGTCAGTCTCTGTTTTTATTGAAACAAGCTTCTGTGCGTGAGTGTGGGTTTTAGGGGCGCCTTCCGCGCGTGTTGCAGATGCCTCAAACCAAATAATGTCGCAAAAGTAACTTTTCTGTATTAAACATTAAATTTTCATTAAACCATTCCAGTTCCTCCTGGCTTGATGTGATGGCTTCCCCGACTTTGTTAGACGGTGAGCACCCCGGGACCTAGGGCTGGCCTCGCCCTGCCCCTTGGCCACCAGCTGGGCATGGGTCTGGCACACTGGGTAGTGGCATCTGGCTCTGACCTGTCCCCTGCAGACTGACTGTCTGTCCCCTGCAGACTGACTGTCTGTCCCCTGCAGACTGACTGACTGTCCCCTGCAGACAGACTGTCCCCTGCAGACAGACTGACTGTCCCCTGCAGACTGACTGTCTGTCCCCTGCAGACTGACTGTCTGTCCCCTGCAGACTGACTGACTGTCCCCTGCAGACAGACTGACTGTCCCCTGCAGACAGACTGACTGTCCCCTGCAGACTGACTGTCTGTCCCCTGCAGACAGACTGTCCCCTGCAGACAGACTGTCCCCTGCAGACAGACTGACTGTCCCCTGCAGACTGACTGTCTGTCCCCTGCAGACTGACTGTCTGTCCCCTGCAGACTGACTGTCTCCTGCAGACAGACTGTCCCCTGCAGACAGACTGTCCCCTGCAGACAGACTGACTGTCCCCTGCAGACAGACTGACTGTCCCCTGCAGACTGACTGTTTGTCCCCTGCAGACTGACTGTCTGTCCCCTGCAGACTGACTGACTGTCGCCTGCAGACAGACTGACTGTCCCCTGCAGACTGACATGGACTCCAAGAGACAGGCTTGGATCAGCCCCTTCTCTATTGCTCCACTCCTGCTAGTATCAGGGGATGGGGAAGGGGGATAGCTTGGGCCAGAGCACTCAGGAAAGTCAGAGACATGTGCCAACTGCCTACCAGTGTGGCCACCTATGGGTGTGACAGGGCTGCTGTCTTTTCTGAGAGGACGCATATGCAGGGCGACCGCATGGCCCGTGTTGCTGAAGCCTGGGGCAGAGGGGCAGGCCAGTGTGGGAGGCACTCTGGAAGCTCACAGTCGAGCCCAGGGACAGGGCTACAACACGGTATGACCCGTACTTCACAGAGCAGACAAAATCAGGGACCCGATTCTGTGCTTGTGATGTTGTTACTGGGCCCACGTCCATTCCAGGCAGGGACTTCCCATCCAGAGCCCCTGCGAGAGACGGCGCTCCTCTGGGTAAGCCCTGCAGCTTGCCTGGGCTGGGAGGGGAGCCTGTCCCGGGACATTTTAGCGACGCGTCAAGGCAGTCTTAAGATGGCCAATTAAAGGGACAATGGGTGCTTTCATCATAACGACAGCCTCCTAGATGGAATGTTCTGTATACTTCCGGGGCATCTGGCTTGGTATGAGGTGTCTTCAGAGACAGCCGGCGTGTGGGCCAGAGGTGGAGACCTTGACGTCCTCAACTATTTTGTAAGGAGTTTGACGTCAGTGGGTACAAAACCCAATGTAAGAATGGGTCTGTGGATGGTCACAGTAGGCGTACTTGCGAGACCGCACTCTGCGAACCGTGGTATGACCTGTGTTGGCCAGAACCGCTAAAAGAACATTTTCTCCCCAAGTATGCGGTTGAATGCCTACTGCTGAGAAATGCGTCGTAAGTGAAGAAAGCAGAGCAGATGTTCCTTGAAGGGCCTCTCCTTACCTCCGAGTGCGAGCTGGTGAGCGGTCAGGGCGGCTGCGCATCGGGCGAGGCTGGGGCACCGCCTGCTCGCGGCTGCCCCATCCAGTCTCGCGGTCAGTCTTCACCTGGTCGCTCAGTCCTCCTTCCCAGCCCCTGCTGCTTCTACCCCAATGGGACGTCCCGGCCCGTGGCCCAGGCTCTGCTCCCCTGCGGAGGGTGAGCATCCGTCTCTTCACAACTGATGTCCGGTTTTGCTGTTGGACATGCAGGGCTGGAGGGAGCGCGTTCTGCTGAAATGCTGTCATGGGGAATCCTACGGGCCGAGGCCGCCACGGCGGGATGAGGCTTGCCGAGTGGGGCTGGGAGTGAGCAGGGGCAGTGGGCGTGCAGGGGTCCTCCTGGGTCCTTACTGCGAGGGGAGCCCACAGACGGGGCAGGTGCCTCCTTCCTTGCCGGCTGCCGTGGCACTCCGGAAGCCAGATGTGGTTAGCGGTGTGATGAGCGGGTGAGCCCCGGCTGCCCCGGGCTGAGTCACTGTGGGAGCAGCCGTGACGTCACCCGACAGACTGGTCTCTCCTTCCAGATGTGGTCAAGAGTGCCTCTAAGATGGAAATCCACTACTTAAAACGTTCATCAGATTAATTTTAATAAAAAGCTTTAATCGATACAAAGCAGCTTGGGAAAACAACCACCATCCCCCTAAGTAATGTTTTAGGACTTCAGGCCCATACGTCTTGCTTGTGATGAGGTGAAGCAGTGACTTCTGTGGCACTTACTTATTTTCTGCCTTTTGGGAAACTCAGCCAGATTTCTGCAATTATCTTGACGGGTCACTAACGTTATGTACATCCAGAGCAAGAATGATATACACCATCAGTGACCGTGAAGACCTTCCGGAATTTACAGAGCATCGCAATGTAAATACCAACCGTGGTAGAACATCGGGTCTAGAAAGTGACACGGCTGTGCCCCATGTGGGGTTGGCAGCAGAACCTCGGGGAAGGCAGACTTGTGTCTGGTCACCAGTCATGTTTCTGGGACCCGCAGCTCCGCTGAGTGTCACAAGGTGGGAGGTTTGCTTGTGCTCTGTCCTGGGGGAGTGTGGCTGTACTCAGAGCTCACGGGTCTCATGGGAGCTCATGGCAGCTCATGGTGGCTCGGAGCGACGAGTGTGTCTCAGTGGTTTCTTACCTGGGTCCCAGCCAGGGACATTTCCCAGTGTCCCTTATCCCCGGGCTCCTGGACAGCAAGAGGCTGTTTCCGAGTGGACTCTTGCTCATCTCCTTCCAATGTCCCTCGTGCCACTTTGCTCCCGTAATGGGGGAAGGGGCATCGTTTTAAGGAAATGCGTATCTGGGACCCTGGAAAGCCAGACACCAGCCTCCGAAAGGGCTCTCGGGGGAGTGTCATGAATTTGCTCACTTGCCTGCTCAGTGTCCACCTCCCACAGGCCTGCCTGCTGCCCTGTGGCCTCTCTGCCCTGCCTCAGTGCTGACACCTGACCTGCTTCCACAACTTTCTCTGCCTCCTTTTACCTTTTGGCTGCTAAGTGCCCGAGCACCATGTTGACTGGAAATTGATGCGAGAGACCAGAGCAGCAGGTGTGGGTACGCTCACACAGAGGCAGAGCGTGTCTGCCTCCCAGGCCAGCCGATGGGATTGATTTTCTCAAGGTACCTCGGATAATGTTCCCTGATGTTTGGAGAGCCCGGGACAGGCAGCTGTGCCGTCTCAGCCACGTGGGGCCCGGTTACAGAGGAGGACGTGGGCCCAGAGAGGTCTCCATCTGCTCAAGGTCGCCCGAGCACCGACTCGGCTTTCCTCTCCAGTTCCAGACTCTGCCCCACCGTGGCCCCTCTCCCCACGGGCTTCCTGCAGAACTTCCCTCCGGGCTTCTACTAGAGCGGCTAGCTTCTCCATCGCCTGCAGGGAGGACGGGCCTGCGTCCAGGGGAGGCCGAAGCAGATAGTCCCTGATTCCAGCACGCCGCAGCCCGCTCGTGTGGAGGTGGCTGGCCTCTCCAGGGCTCACCGTCTCTCGAGTCTCCCGTTGGAGGGGGCGCCGTCTCCGTTCTCCCGGCCGAGGCCAGGGGAGTTATCAGGCTGTTCACCAAAGTCCCAGGACTCGTGGTCATTCATGTGGCCCGTGGTGCAGGACACACGTCTCAGAGGCTTGAACGTGCCTTGGCTCGAGACTAATTTGTACTTAAGGACAAATCACGTTCCTACGCTGGGAGTTTTACCATCTTCTTGTGGCGGCGTTTTACTCCGTTTCCTTGTTCGTGGCTGAGATACGTGAAAATACCGGATGAGATGAAGGCAGGTGGTGGTAGTTTCCCGTTTGTGTTCTCTTCGCTTGGTGCTTTGGGGCAGGTCTTAGCTCCGTGTGAGGTCTCTTCTGTGGCCAGACCCGCCCCGACTCTCCTCACCTCACTGCCTGTCCACGCACTCCACCGCGGCCGTGCCGACGGTCACTCAGAGAGTCCCCGAACCTGGACTGTGATGTCATTTCTGTGGAAGCCCCGGACTGTAAGAAATTATGCGTGAGCTGTTGTCATTAAGACTTTGAGACTACTAAGCTGTCTTTGAGGGGGAGAACCTGTCCCCTTCCCTAGAGTCATAATTAATTCTTTGAGTATATGGTTTTTGAAGAATTTACTGTAAGATAAAAGACCGGTATTTTATTCTTGGATTTATTAGTATTTAATCAAATGGAAAGTGCACTTTTGGTCTGGAAATCTTGGCTTCAGCTACAGGATTGGACTGAATTATTGTTTAAAGAGTAAAAGGTATAGAATTATAGGTTCAAGCTCTCAGGCCGCTGATAGGTTTCAGGCATAATGTAACTAATTTAGAACATAAAATTTCCTGCCTTGGGTTAATCGCTCAGAGGCAGCTCACATTCCGACTGCAGCTTGGCCTTGCTGTGGGGATGGCGTCTGTCCCTCTCCGAGCCTCGTGCCTCGCCGCCAGAGCGTGTCTGGAACAGAAGCTCTTCCGTCGGGGACACCGAGCCATAAATCATCCTGTGCTGCTCACCGAGATCCTTCACCACAGAAACACAGTGAAACCGCTTCTTTATTGGGGATAAAGAGGACTTAATTCTGTGGTCCTCCGTGGGGCCCAGGCTTAGCACTTGGGCGTGGACTGTTGACAGGCCTAAGTAAGTACTTAAGAAAATTCCAGAAAAATGTCTGTAGCCACGTCTTGGTGGACGTTGTGGTGGCAACGACCAGGGGTAAGTGTGCAGGGGTGAGAGTGGGCTTAGGATCTGTTCCCCAGTGGGTGGGGGGAAGGACCGGATCAAGGGAGACGGAGAAGCCTCCGGCGATCACGGACATGCGCCTTCGCCTCGGAGCGCGGCAGACCCCTGAAACGGGCCGCTGGGAAGTCTCTCCGGCCTTGGGGGCTGCACGGTCTCCTCACCGCCCCTCATAGAAGCTGCCAGACTCAATCCGGAACGAGGCTGGCTACCGTGCAGTGAGAGCGGACTCATGGGCTCCGCAGTTTGGATCTCGTGTCTTCACGTGTCATGAAATCTTTTTCTTTTGACTTTTTCGGTCACGTAAAAGTGTAGAAACCATTCTGGGCCCATCGGCTCCGCAGAGGTCTCGAGGTGAGCCAGGCTTGCTCTCTACCCCGCCAGCTGCGGGTCGGCCTCGGGTGCTCAGGTGCCCCTGCTCACCCCGGGTGTCCCTGCTCACAGTTGAGTGTCCCTGCTCACCCCCGGGTGTCCCGTGCGCCCTGCCCTGGGTGCCCCTGCTCCTTACCGCGGCTCTCCGTGCTGTTCACCCTCGGATCTCAGCACGCCTTACTTGCTGATTTTGCAGAACGCATCCAGGAAAATGCCACCAGGAGGTGTTAGGGCCCCACAGAGATTGGGAGGGGGGTGAGCAGAGGGAGGAGCCGTGGGCATCAGCAGCCACTCCGCTTCAGGTGGCTGGACATTTCTGTGGGCATCCACAGAAACGACACAGGATCCGCATCCTGGACGTCGGCGTGACCCCGCGGGCCGTTTGCTGGAGCTGGGTGTGAGGATCCCCTTGCATCCCGTATTGGGGTCTCGATCCAGCGGTGCTCACGGTGCAGTAGGAATCAGTGCGGATAAGGAATTGGGTCCTGAACCCGGATTTACAACAGTGAATCGCGGTGTGAGCTCACTGTTAGCACTGACACAAAAAGCACGTGTTTTTAACACGCGAGTTCTCTGTGCACAGGTGGGAAACGTTATTAACTGTTGATGACTTCTTTCTCAGAGGCTGAGTGCAGACTTGCGCGTGGGGAGTTGCTGGGACAGGATGAGTTTGTCGTTCGTTTGTTTTCCCACATTTGGAAGATGATGAGCTTGAATCACGCCTCGCTGTCAGGACGTTGGAGAGGTTTTCACGTTACTGCCGGGCCGGCTTGTCCTGGAGCGCTGCGTTCTCCCGAGCTCTGCCCCGGCCCCGGGTAGCAGCCTGCCTGTCCTGCCTCAGACTTTCCTGCGTGTTCTCCTGTGCGCTCATGCTCTCAGCAGTCAGTTAAACTTTGCCCATCTGGAGCGGCCTATAAAGAACGGGGTTATTTTCTGTCATGACATATCTAAGCTGAAGCCTCCCAAGTCATAACGGTTTTAAGAACTGACATTTCATTTTGAGTGCTTGCCTGCCACCGTCCTTCCTCCTCCGTGACAGGCTGTCACCTTGGCATGCAGGACTAGTTGGTACCCAAAGTGCTAGAACGTTCCCCCGTGGCGAGCGCATGCCATTAGCAGGATGAGGTGCATGATGACGCGGGGGCCTTACCAGACGCCCAAGGGTGGCCCTGGGGGCCAAGCAGCACCCTGTCGGAGCCCGTCAGGCCGCACAGGTGGGGAGCTCTCCGTCCGGCTGTGAGATGCTCACCTGCGCTGAAATGCGTGAAGGGAGGCCTTTTTCGTCACTTGTCTTCTCAGTAAATAATTCTCAGTGGATTGCTGTTGGTCACGACTGAAGGTCGGTGTGTCCAGACCTGACGGAAATGGTCAGGCTCCTATGGCAGGCGCACCCGGCTCGCTAGCCCGCGCAGGGCATGGGGCGCCCTTCCCCCGGCAATCCGCGGCTCTTTTTCACAGGTTTCGGTGACATGAGGGTCCTCTAATCTCTTCCTTACAGAGAGTTGAGGAGCGCTGTTTGATTTTCAGGGATGCAGCTGCAGTCCCGTCAACTTTAAAACTCACACGAGGAGGTTCTGTCGTGTTTCCTACTTGGCAGGACCCCAGCTGTGATTGTGGGGCCGCGTGTGTGCCCAACGTGCTCCCCAGAAGCCAGGGTTCCGGGGGCGAGGCCCGGTGCCGTGCTGGTTCTTCTCCCTCTGACAGACTGTCCCAGATTTCGGGCCGCTGGTGCCCTGGCGTGGTTGAGGTGTGTCCTGTGGCCAAGCCTCCATGCCAGCGTGTGGGCCGGCGAGGAAGGCGCTGCTGAGGGGACGTGCCCTGGACCTCTGAGCCTCACCTCCGGTGGCACGTGGGAAGGCAGAGCGGGGCAGGTGCTGCCCATCGCCCCCTGGGCTCTATCCCAGGCGTGCCCGACCTCAGGCCTAAAGCCGCTTCCCCCCCCGCCTGCCCTCTGTGGGCCTCATGGGCCCCACAGCTCCTCCAGGCCCTGGTGCCTTCCGTGGTGCAGCGCTCGGACTGGCTCCTGCTCCCATGGCCCTGGGGCATCGGCTCCTGGAGCCTGGTGGCCGGATGGCGGCAGGGGATGAGGTGACCCTGTGATGTGCGGGGATCCCTGGCCCAGGGCTGGCTGTGGGTCCAGCTGGTGCTGCAGGTCCCCGCTGGATGCTGGCTGCCACGCGTCACGGTCGGGCCCCCCCTCTCCACGTTGCCTGTCGGCGGGTGTGTGCTGCCGAGTTCAGGACTTTTTTTTTTTAATTTTTTATTTATTTGAGAGAGAGACAGAGTGAGAGAGCATGAGAGGGGAGGTCAGAGGGAGAAGCAGACTCCCCATGGAGCTGGGAGCCTGATATGGGACTCGATCCCAGGCCGAGTTCAGGATTCTTTATGCTTTCCCAAATCCTGCTTGAGAGTCTGTTGATGCAGGTTTTTAAATTTGCCCTCTCACTTGTAGGTTCCTTGTACTGGAGCTCTGGGCGTCATTCACTTCTGTAAACCAGTTTCCTCTTACCTGTGGCTCTGGTGTTTGGGCCGGCAGAGTGACACATTTGTTGTTGAAAAGTGGTTTTTCAAAAAATACAATAAATAGTGTTTTTCCCTTCACTAGCTCGCCAAACAATATTTTACTGAATTGCCAAAAAGAGAGTAAGGCAGGGGGACCTGAACAAACAGAGCCTTAGAGCCGGGCTTCTCCCAGTTTTCCCCGAAGTCCTGCTCACGGCAAGGGCAGGGGGCAGGGGGCAGGGAAGGGAGCAGGCACACAGATGGGGGCTGGGAGTACAGGTGTGGGCATGGCAGGGGCAGGGCGGGGGCAAGGAGGGGGCATGGCCACGAGCAGCAACTCTTGGCTCCTGAGGGCCTTTGAGCCCAGCAAGTAGAAACATATTTGAACTCTCCTCTTGAACTCTCCTCTTTACTTTAGCAAAATTGTGACTTTCCCGTTTTATCCTTGCATTGGTGTAAAACTGTTTTTCTCCACAAAATTCATTAGCCAGGCCCGTGTACCACGTACAGAGTTGAGGTGGTTTCGTCTGTGCAGACCCACCACCGCGTCCCCCGGGTGTGCACGCTCAGAGGCGGGGACGCCCCCCGTCATGGAGAGTCTGTGGACTTGCGTCTCGTGTGCGGTGGCAAGCTTAGCAGGGAGGCTTTGCATGAAGCACTTTAGAGAAAGATCTGGTAGTTACTAATAAAGTTCCCGAAGGACCTTCCTAGACCTTACCGAGGCATGCTCTGCCTTCCCACATGGTTTTTGGCCCGGCCCAGGGTAGGAGTAGCAGTTATCACTCGGAAATCTCTTTCAGGAGTGCCAGAAGTTCTGGGAGCCTTCCAGAGCAGTTTGTTAAGCTGTACACGTGTAAGTTTTGTGCCCTAGTCTGTGTGTGACCTGTTTCTCTCTCACGCGCACACACACACACACACACACACACACACACACACAGACAGCAGTTTGTGTTCTGTTCCGAATTCCTTTTTGAATGCAGATTCAAACCCTGTTTGGGCTTCAGATTCAAACCCTGTTTGAGCTTCAGAATAGAAAAGTAGCGGCCTTCCTGCATCACTGGTATTTAGTTTGATAATAGGAGCAAAAATGAGGAATTTGGACAGGAAAACCAAGTTCTAATTTTCAACCACTGGGTGTGCCTGGGTGGCTCAGTGGGTTGAGCCTACGACTCTTGATTTTGGTTCAGGACATGATCTCCACGTCGTGAGATCGAGCCTCCTGCCGGGTTCCACCGTGGGCGTGGCGTCTGCTTGGGATTCCCTCTCTCCCCCTGCCCTCTGCGCCTCCCATCACCCTCTGTCTCTAAGTAAATAAAATGTAGACGGTGCCTGTTTTCATTTAGAAATGGTTGCTGTAAAGGCCAGTGAACATGTTCCCTTAGACACCCCTCCGTGTGTCTGCTGCGACGCGTCGGCCTCTTCCTGTGTTTTATTTATTTATTTATTTTATATCCTGAAAATATTCTCTATATCATTTATATTTTAATTCCAGTACAATTAACACCATGTTATATTAGTTTCCGGGGTACAATATAGTGAAAAAAAAAAAAGAAAACAAAAACAATTGCACACGTTACTCAGTGCTCATCAAGGTACAGGTTTTCTTAATTCCCGTGTGTTTTAGAACAGGTCGCCCCGAGTGCCTTCCTGAGCGGATTTGTGAATGCCGAGCCCCCCAGGAAGCCACACCTGTGGGTGTGGGGCTGTGGATGCCCCTTCTGCAGCCCAGACCCCACTCCCCAGGGCTCTGGTGCTTCCATTCTTCTTCACGGCCCGAGCAGCGTTCATCAGGAAGCCGCTCTGCCGCGCAGGGCCAGTGAGAGTCAGAAGGAAGGCCACTCCTCTGGTTCCCGCAGGGCCCGCGTCCTGGAAGTCTGTGTCTAAGCTCACAAGAGGAGCTCACAACCTCACAACACGAGGTTGCCGGGATTCCCATATGAGCGGTCTTTTCACCGGAGAGCCCATCTTTGTGATCGTGGTGCAGAATGTCTCCTCCGTTCCTGTGTACACGTAGCTGGGGTTGTAGAAATGTATCGATACGTAAAGAGAATCATGTCCGTGTCCGCAGCATAGCACAAGGCTTTGAGCTGTTTTTTTTTTTTTTTTGGACAGAGATCACAAGCAGGCAAAGAGGCAGGCAGAGAGAGAAGAAGGGAAGCAGGCTCCCTGCTGAGCAGAGAGCCCAATGTGGGGCTCGATCCCAGGACCCTGGGATCATGACCTGAGCCGAAGGCAGAGGCTTTAACCCACTGAGCCACCCAGGCGCCCCGGGCTGATTTTTTAAATCAATAAACTTTAATTTTTAGAGCAGTGTTAGCAAAACTGAGAAGAAGGTACAGTTTCCAGATACCCCTGGCCCCCACACTACTCAGCCTCCCCCGGTCAGCATGCCCTCCCAGAGTGGGACATGTGTCCGTAGTTTATGTTAGAGCGCATTCTTGGTGTCGTACTTTGCATGGGTTTGGATAAATACAGCAGTGTTCTGCAGAATGGTTTTGCTGCCCCCACAGACCCTCTGTGCTCTGCCTGTTCCTCCCTCCCACCCCAGCCCCTGGCGCCTGATCCTCTCACCGTCTCCACAGTTCTGCCTCTTCCAGAACGTGGCATAGCCGGAATCATATGGTATGCAGCCTTTTCAGAGTGTCTGGACTCTTGGTTGCTTCTGGGTTTGCAAAGTTAGGACTAAAACTGCTCTAAGCATCACGTGCAGGTTATCTTTTTGCATGAGCTTTGGATCCATTCTGAGTCCGACATACCATTTTTTAAATAAAGATTTTTTTTATTAATTAATTTATTTTTATTTGCTTATTTACAGCATAACAGTGTTCATTGTTTTGGCATCACACCCAGTGCTCCATGCAGTACGTGCCCTCCCTATTACCCACCACCTGGTTCCTCAACCTCCCACCCCACCCCACCCCCTCCCGCCGAGCCTTCATAACCCTCTGGTTGTTTTTCAGAGTCCATAGTCTCTCATGGTTCATCTCCCCTTCCAGTTTCCCTCAACTCCCTCTCCTCTCCATCTCCCCATGTCCTCCATGTTCTTTGTTATGCTCCACAAATAAGTGAGACCATATGATACTTGACTCTCTCTGCTTGACTTATTTCGCTCAGCATAATTTCTTCCAGTCCTGTCCATGTTGCTACAAAAGTTGGGTATTCGTCCTTTCTGATGGAGGCATAATACTCCATTGTGTATATGGACCACATCTTCCTTATCCATTCATCCGTTGAAGGGCATCTTGGTTCTTTCCACAGTTTGGCAACCGTAGCCATTGCTGCAATAAACATTGGGGTACAAATGGCCCTTCTTTTCACTACATCTGTATCTTTGGGGTAAATACCCAGCAGTGCAATTGCAGGGTCATAGGGAAGCTCTATTTTTAATTTCTTCAGGAATCTCCAGACTGTTCTCCAAAGTGGCTGCACTAACTTGCATTCCCACCAACAGTATAAGAGGGTTCCCCTTTCTCCACGTCCTCTCCAGCACACGTTGTTTCCTGTCTTGCTAATTTTGGCCATTCTAACTGGTGTTAGGTGGTATCTCAATGTTGTTTTAATTTGAATCTCCCTGATGGCTAGTGATGATGAACATTTTTTCATGTGTCTGATAGCCATTTGTATGTCTTCGTTGGAGAAGTGTCTGTTCATATCTTCTGCCCATTTTTTGATATGATTATCTGTTTTGTGTGTGTTGAGTTTGAGAAGTTCTTTATAGATCCTGGATATCAACCTTTTGTCTGTACTGTCATTTACAAATATCTTCTCCCATTCCGTGGGTTGCCTCTTTGTTTTGTTGACTGTTTCCTTTGCTGTGCAGAAGCTTTTGATCTTGATGAAGATAAGTCTCCAAAGGCCAAGGAAACAAAAGCAAAAATGAACTTCTGGGACTTCATCAAGATCAAAAGCTTAAATAAAGATTTTATTCATTTATTTGACAGAGATCACAGGTAGGCAGAGAGGCAGGCAGAGAGAGAGGAGGAAGCAGGCCCCCTGCTGAGCAGAGAGCCCAATGTGGGGCTTGATCCTAGGACCCTGAGATCATGACCTGAGCCAAAGGCAGATGCTTAACCCACTGAGCCACCCAGGCGCCCCTTAACACAGCCCTTTTTGCAAGCCCTAGAACATACTGAGTGGAGCCCCAACTTGGCTGTCTTGTTGGATGCAGCCCAGCAGGATAGCAGGAGGCCCTGGTGGGCGGAGCAGGTGCCCTGGCGGGTCACAGCAGCTGACCTGGCCTTCCCTCTAGCACTCTCCCCTCTGCGTCTGCGCTTGGCTGGGCTCCTTCTCATCCACTCCCTCCTCCTGCCCCACGCGGTCAGCTTTGTTTCTCGGGGATGGGTGTGAAGTATTTTCTCTTTTGCAGGGTTTTGACACATCTACTTTTTCTAATTAAAATATTTCCCCATGCCAGATCATGAGGGGGGCTGATCTCGAGTTCTGAGGACAGAAGGTGCTTCCCTCCTGCTTTTTCTTATTTTCTGTTCAGCAGGGAGATGACAGAACGAGTTGTCATTTCATGGTGGCTTTGTTGGTGTCCCCAGGCAGCCACACATGGTGTCTCTCCTTTCCTAGGGCTTCCCCAGTGCACCAGCCGGGCTCCCACGTCACACCGGCATGGCCCACCAAGGCCCCGGATGGGGATGCCCCAGGAAGGCCTGGAGCCCGGCCTGCAGGCCAGGTGCCCACTCACGGGCAAAATGTTTGGGCCAGTGTTTAACAAGAGTAGATGTCTCCTACTTGGTTTGCAAGCAGCGTGTGAGAAGGCAGGCGATTTTTTTCTTCTAGCGCTTTCTCTGGCATTTTCCTCACACAGCAGGGCCATACTGGAAGGGGTTCAAAGCGGAAGGTGTGGGGCTGGGGAGACGGTTCTGGAAGTCAGTGTTTAGACCCACACAGGGGTCTGGGAAACGACAAGAAAAGGAGAAAGAAGACAGTTTCTGTCTCTGGGTTTCTTGCATTGAGTACAGTGGAAACCCAGCCTCTGGCGCCAACTGCTTAATTCAGAACATTAAACGCCATTCATGTTGAAAGGGGGATGAAACGAAATTTGTTTCATTTTTTCAGAGGTCTCCAAATAACCATGAAAAATCCATTTTCTCCTGCCACCAATTAATGTCAGCGCTCTGTGGCTTGAGGTGGATGCTCTAACCAGGATGCAGGGAGCCGGCCCCGGGGCCCGGTGGCCCTGCCAGGCTGTGGCTCACAGGCCTCGTGAGAGTGGGGAGCCTGCTGTCTGGCCCATCCCGCAGCCTGAATGCGACCTGTGGTGTCCTGCCCGTGCGGGCACGGCTGGCCAGACCAGGTTCCCAGGGAACTGCTCAAAGAACGGGCAGTGGGAGCCGCCATCAGGTCCTGGGGTCTCACCGGTTCTCCACGCTGTGCCCATGGGCCTGGTGGAGAGGGACAGTGGCGCTCCCCGCCCCCCAACTCCGAGTCTGCCCTGCAGGCGCTGGGGGCGGAATGTACATCCCACAGATGCAGTGGGCCCCTTCGGGAAGAGAGGCCTGAGCTTTCCTGTTTCTACCACAGCCCCGGTGCCCGCCATGGAAACCTGTTTAGGAGGAATAGATGGTCGGGGTTTTACACCTTCCCCACCGCTCGCCTGGCTGGGAAAGCAGCCGGGCAGCCTGCTATCTGGGGCAGAGTCTGTTCCTCAGCCTGAGACCCCGCATGCTTGTAAGCCTGCTGTGCGTGGATCGGCTCACAGTGCCGCTGGCAGTGAGCCCTTTCTCCACCCCGGGTGTCTTCAGGGTCCTCGGGGTTAGCCCTTGCCCTCCTGCTCCTGTCCCCTGCACTTGGTCCTCACTGCGCCCAGAGCTATCACAGCAGGCCCTTCTCAAACATGGGCCTCTCCCTCCTGGCTGCCCCCTTTGGGTCCCCAAATGCCATGTGTTCCCTCTGGCACCAGGCCCTGCTAGGGCAGACTTGCCATAGTCTGTCCCCACCCACCCCCCAAAATGCCTATTGTCTCTCATGTCAATGCCTCCTCCAGGGAGCCTTCCTTGACTCCTCAGGCCGTCAGACCCGCAGCCGTGGGTTCTTGTTAATCCTGGAGTTCTCCGCCTGAGTCCGGACTTCAAGCATAATGGCATGATTTGTGTGATTAGCCCGTTTATTCCTCGGGTCTTTTCTGAGCACCTGCTGTGTTCTGGGCACTCTTCTAAGTGCCGGGACTCAAGGGTGGATCAGTTCAGGTGCTCCAGCTGTGGGAAAACAGGAATTCCTCCCAACACTGGCTTGCAACACGCAGGACTTTTTCTCGCGTGAGCAGGAGGTCGGCAGGGTGCTGTGGCTGCGGTGGTCTCGCGGCCTCTCCTTTGTGTCCCCACGTGGTAGACGCAGCTCCAGGCGGCACATCCGCCTTGTTCAGGAAGCAGGAAGGGGATGGAGATGGTGCCTGCCCCTTGTTTTCTTACTTAAAACCTCAGCGGACTTCTTACCCTTCAGCCAGAGTGTCCCGTAGCAGCTGCTACCCGCACGGGAGCTCACGTTCTCTGAAGGCGACTCAGAGCAGACAGAGCCCATCCGATGGCCCTTCCCGGCCTCCGCACCCGCCCCGGGGCCCTCCATGCCCCGCACGCCTCGGCCGCAGTCCCGCGGACGTTGTCGGGCCTGCTCACGTCCTTGTGACGAGCCAGGTCTCTGCGGATGTCATTTTTCTCCCGAAACCCTTTCCTGCTCACCTGCCCGCCGCCGGCCGCCCTCCCACTGACGTGGCCTCCCGCTGGTCCTGCGGGGCCCTGGGAGCCCGCCTGGCCCCGGACCCGCCGCCCGCGAACCTTGTGGCGCTGCCAGCCGGCGAGCGTCTTCACGGGGCCGCCTTCCTTCCTTGGCTCGCGCGTCGGGGTCAGGCTCTGGGCCTTTCCTGGGCCGGAGCCCAGCGCTGGGTTGGTCTCTGGAGCGCGGGGCTGTCGCTGCGCGAGGGTGTCGCGCTCACACGGCTCCTTTGTGCCACCTCGCTCCTGGCCGGCCCCGCGCGTGTCTGGCATTGTTGCCTTCCGGGCGGAACCGCCCACCGGCCGTGTTGGGACGCGCGGGCTCCCCGACGCGTGTGCCGCTATTGAAGCGTCGTCTGGCTGCCCTGCGACAACCCACCCAGCCTGCAAGCCGCCTCCACCCTCCGCCAGGCCCCCGGGATGCGCAGCGCACCTGTGTGCCACACACTCGCCTTTCTGCCTGGGGCTTCCCGTCCACACCCCGCCTGCCCTGCCAGATGGCCCGGCGCGTCCGGCCAGGGGACACCGTCCCCTTACAGCCAGGGGGTGCTGATTCAGCTCCTTCATCCTTTCGCCCACGGAAGGACTCTGTGCCATCTGTCCTGCATGTCTGTAGGAAAAGGAGGTGTGTGGGGGTTTCTGTGGACTCTCGAATTCCATTGCTGGCGGGCATAATAGAGAACATCGTTGAAATCGCTGCCTTTGTTATTTTGGCGAAGCCGCCGGCATGGATCCCGGTGATGATCCTGGACGAGCACTGCTTCTGCTCCTGGGCTTGGGCACGGCCGCAACAGCGAAAGACAGCCCGGCCGGGTCTCAGCCGGGTCTCAGCCGGGACGCGGGCTGCAGGTACCAGGCCTTCGTCTCGGGGAAGGTGGTTCAAGGAACGTTCACGTTCAGGAAGCTGACGTGGAGTTTGATTTCAGTTCCGTCCAGCAGTAACAGAGCCTCCGGAGCGTACTGCCTTAGACCTCACCCAGCCCCATGACGGGCTGCTTGGGCATGACCGTGAGCGACAAAGGCCACTCACTCAGAACTCAGACTTCAACCCCCCAGTCACTCCAGTTCTGGACTGGTGGCCCTCTTTCGGTTCTTGGCGTGATTTGGATAGAGCTTCCCCTGCTGTGAGAGAGACACATGTGGCCTCTTGTGGCCTGTGGCGGCCGTGCACATCATCAGTCCTGGTCGTCTCTGAGTTGAGGGTGGGCTGCCCTGCACGTGTGGGGTTAGACCGGGCAGAGCAGGGACAGCACCACGTTGCTGGGCGCAGGCTGCTTGTGGGGTCGGTGCAGCCGTGGGCAGGCCCAGCTTCAGAGTCTTTCGTGCGGTTCAGAGACGCAGGCCCTGGATGCGCGGGCGTTACTGGGTTCAGGGTCCACCGTTGCAGCCTCCCCGTGGCGTTCAAGGCCAGCAGCCTCTGAAGTCCAGCCAGTCCCTCCTGCCTGTGGGCAGAGTCTGGCCGCTGTGGTGAGGCTTTGTAGCATGCCAGGCCCTCTTCCCTGAGGAACACAGGGGACCGAGCTCTCCAGAAACCGCCCCTGCATGTGGCAGAGGCGGGAGAGACCCTCCAGCACCTTCACTGCCTGCCCTGCCCCTCTCTTGGAGCCCCCGCGCCATGCTCGGTCCTTGCAGTAGGGGTGAGAGCTGGCTGCGCCCTGTGTGCAAGGAGGGCCTTCCCCACGGGCGTGCTGGCCCAGCGGCCCATTCGCCATCTTCCCAGTGCTCTGCGGTTGAGCCCGCACAGCAGCCCAGGCAGGGTGGGGGCGTCCATGCCATTACTGTTGTCTCGCTGGTGAGAAAACAGAGTCCTGGGGAGGAGAGTGAACCACGAGTGCTCCATCCCCTGGGCTGGGACACATGCCAGTCTGCGTCTGTGCAGCGGTGCTGGGTCCACGTCCTAGGCCTTGAATCGGGGGCCAGTGACACAGGGGCCAGGCAGCAGGGAGCTGATGGGGGCTGCGACATCCTGTTTCCAGGGGCAACCGTGGCAACAGTGCCAGCTGCGTGTCTGCAGGCCCTGGCCGCCCCACAGATGTTTCCTGACTTTCCTCTTCGGCTGTGGTTGGACTGTGGCCAGTCTTGGTTCCTACAGTTTTCTGAGCCTGTTTCTCCAGCCTTCCCAGAAGTTCTGTGAGTAACGGAACAGCCTTTCAGTAAATTGCTTTTGTGCTTAAATTAGCTGTTACCACTTTCTGATGCTTGTCATTAGGAGCTGTGCGTGAGAGGGGGCTCCAGGTGTGAGGCCTCAGCCAGGGCACCTGAGCCCAGATCAGTTGAGAAACAGCTGGGCAGGGCCCAGCAGGAGACGTGGGTTCATGGTGAACGCGTTTGTGAGACCTAGATTGCTATGCAGGACTGCTCAGAGGCTTTCACACACTGTAGGCGTACAGGTACGTTTGCCGGGAGGGCTCACTGCATCCAGGCTTCTCACTCCCCCTAGAACCTTTCTCCAGGTAGTCTTCTGGAACACACTTTGGGAAGTGCGTGCCAGACCGCTGGCCTGGATGGTGGAGGTGCTGGTCTTCCGGCTCATCCGTTTGGTAGAAACCCGCTCATGCACATGATGCACCTGTCGTGGTGGAACCCGGTCTCATGGCACCACACTCCCTGCACCAGCTGGGGGTGATGGGAGATGTCCGCGGATGCGAGGGGTGGGGGGCAGCAGTTGATTCTGACTCCAAGGAGTGAGCGAAGGCCCCCAGGGGGCTGGGAGAAGGGTTGGCCATCTGCTTTTGAAAAATGGTAAGGATTTTAGTGCTATTGGGTGAGTTATTGTGGAAGGGAGCAGAGTGCTCTGTGTGACGAAGGTCAAGAGCATATGGTTAAAATGTCGATGGGACAGGGATAACAGTAATCCCAAATCCTTCTGGGAAGCTGGGTCTGATGCACATTCCAGCTAACCGGCATGCCGACCCTGCGATTTAGGTATCCTTTATCCCACAGATGAACGCACTTGTGGCTCACTTTAGGTGACTTCACAGAATGACAGGCCACTGCTAGGAGGCCACCATCTGCTTCCTGCCTGTGCATGGGCAAGTGGAGGGGTGCCCTCAGGCACTGGGATCCATGGAAGTTGGGGTGTTCAAGGAGTACGGTGTGTCAGTGTCTGTGATGTCGGGTGACCATCACAATCCCTGTCCACTTACTGGAACATGGGGAGGAATCTGCTTCAGACCTCCGTCAATAGCCACAAAAAAGTGGATGTTGAACAGGGGAGGTCTGGAGCCTTGGGCTCAGGACGGAGCCGTGGGGGTACTGCGTATATGCCATGTGGTTCAGGGCATGCTGCTTGACATCATCAAAGGATATAAATGCACTTCTCTCCTGGCTGCTGGGAAGACAGTGAGGAAGTCCGTATGTGGCAGCAGAAGCAAGCGGAAGGCCAGAGATGGGAACAGGGCCTGGTGGGGGCAGTGGGGTGTGTTGAGGTTTTGCGGTGAAGCAGACACTGGGCCACATGGTGCGGCTCGACAGTCAGGGAAGGGACATACAGCTGAGGCTCCACGGCATCAGGCCCAGAGTGGGGAGCCTGAGCTGCCTGTGGGGGGGGGGGGGGTGGGCAGCTGGCCTGGGGGCACTGAGCAGAAACGGTCCAATAGTGTGGACCTTGAGGGGCTCAGCCGACCAGGCATGCAGAGGGCCTGGGGAAAGTGCCCGGGGCCATGCGTTCTCCATCAGTGGAGCAAGAAGGTGGCTACAGCCAGTGGGCTGCGTCCCAGTGAAACCTGATTTACAAAAGCACTAGAGGCTGGGTCTGGCCTGTGGGCTGCAGTTTGCTGACCCTGATATAGCCCCTTCGTGTAATTGGCCATTGATTTGTTGTTCAGGGCGAGGGGAGGGGATGGCTGGGATGTCCTGAGAGCCCCGAAGAAGGCCTTCCGTGTGAGAGTTGATGAGGCCTTGGGATCTGAGCCGGGGTTGGCAATGATAAGAACCCGATGGGGTGCAGGTGTGCGAGGGGACAGGTGGGGTGAGGGGAAGGAGAGTCCTTAAGCTAAGTCCTGGGTGAGGGGAAGGAGAGTCCTTAAGCTAAGTCCTGGGTGGTACAGGGGCGCCCCTGGACCGCCCTGCCGCCCTCCGTAAAGCCGCGGGGAGGAGAGCATTCAATGGTAGGGTTGCCATTGTGGGCAGATCGTGGGAGGTGCCTGCAGGACAGAGAAGCGGAGGCCGCAGGTGAGCAGCCGGGCCTGCAGCTCAGGAGCAGTGGGCATTCATGTGGCCAGGCCTCAGCTGTTCCAGTTGAGCACAGGTGGCTGCAGGGGAGTGTGGAGTGCTTGGAAATGCGGGCATGTAAGGTCACATGGCCAGGCGGGAGTGTCTCCCTTCCGGCTTTCGGCGAATCGGAAAGGAGTTGCAGGGAGAGCAGGAGCTCTGAGGGCACGGACTGGCCCAGGTACCCGTCCCCCCAACCCTCCCTTGGGTCCCCATCCTCGTCCCTGCTCACACATGGAGTGGTTTTTATCAAGTGTTGGATGCCTTTAGGCTTCTCGCCGTACCCGTTCATTCTTTTTAGCCTTTGCTGTTGACCAAAATTAATATCAAGATTAACAGGTAGGATACATCGTAGGGTGGTTTTTACGTTGGTACATTTCTTTGAACAGAAGTTAGATACATAGTTGGCCTCTGAATAACGTGGGATTAGGGGCACTGAGCGCCATATGTACCTGTTGACTCCTGAAAAACCTTATTAAAAGCGTGTTGTGGACCTTACTGACAGCCGAACAGCAACACCTGTTCCATGTGTTACCGGTATCGTGTCCTGTGTTCTTACAAAAGTTAACGCCGGAGGACGTCTTCAGAAAATCACAGGGCAGAGAACCGCGTGCACGTGAGCCCACAAGTGAGCCCACTCCGTTCACACGCACGCTGCTCAGGGTCAGCCGTGCGCGTTCCGCAGCCGTCGGGGTTCTTTCCGGCGCGCATGCGCCCCAGCCGGCCTCAGCGCAGGTGTCCGGAGCCTTCGGGCTTCATGCCAGCGCGCATGCGTCCTGACTTTCCGCTCGCTGCGTCCGCCCTCCGCTTCCGAATCCGCTTCGCGGTGCCTTGGCTTTAAATGTGCGTCCTTCAGGCGGTCTGGCGGCTTCGTCAGTGCCCAGGAGGAAGCCGGTACGTTCTGCGCCGGCGAGCCCAGCTTCGTCCCGGGCCCCTCGGCGGGAGCTCCTGGCCGCGGGCGGCGGTTCCGTCCCGGAGCGGGCACAGACTCCGGAAGGCGTTTTGTGTCAGGGGACGGCGCCCGTTGCCCTGGGAGGGGACCGCGGACTCCGACGCGACTTCCTCACTGGCCTGAAAACCTTCCTCGTAGGTGCCGGCGGCATGGACGAGGCCTGTGACGTGAGATCCGGGGCGGTGGACAGCCCGCTGGGGCGGATCGAGATCGCGGGGTGTGAGCAGGGTCTGCACGAGGTCAGGCTGCGCGGCCAGAAGACGCGGGACGCTGGGTGAGTCCGCGGCCCCCCATGTGGCATTTGTCCCGAGCTGCAACACGCGGCTGCCCCGGCGCCGTGGGCCACGGGCTGGCCGTCCCCGGTGTGCGACCTTCCGCCGCGTCCGAGCCGCTCCCAGAGCGGGGGGCGCTCCCCGGCCGCGGCCCGTCCCGGAGCTCCGCCGCCGGCCGCGGCTCGGCCCGGGCCTTGGGTGTCCCGCGCTTCGGCGACTGTGGGCGTCTCCCTGGCCTCGTGGTGGCGGCGGGTGCGGCCCCGCGCGGGTGCTTCGTTCCGGCCCCTTTGCGCTCCGCGGCCCGCGCGTGGGTCGTGCGCGGCAGCTGCGGGCTGCGGAGTCGGGGCTCCCGGGCCGGAGCGCCGAGGCCCAGGTCAGGCTGCCCGCGGGGCGCAGCGGGGGAGCAAGGACGGAAGAGCCCAAGGCCCTGCTTCGGCGGGACGCGGCGTCTCTTCCGAAGGACGCGCGCGGTTTCTCTCAGTGGTGGCGCCGGAGGAGAGTCAAAGCGCTTCTTCGAGTTTCGTTCTGAAATGTAACATCTCCGGCGCTCCTTGGTGGTGCGTCGTATGAAAGTTGCAGCCCTCGTTACTCCCGACAGGAGCGGGCGACCACGCACCCCTGCGCAGCGCTCCTCGTACCGGTAATAAGCACGACGCCCTACAACACCGGGAGAAGACGACGCGCCGCAGCATGAACACGGACGTTAACGGAGCCGTCGCGAGCGCAGGCGCAGCAGTAAATACCCCGTTTCGCCTCCAGCGCGGACAGTTTTCCTGTGGAGCTGCACGTTGCAGTCAGTAGTGGGTTTTTAGGCCAAACAGACAGGCAGACCTTTGAGCTACACGAATACCCTCTTCACTTCTCCGTGAAAACCATCTGGCCGTGGTGTTCAGAAAATCACAGGCACCAAATAATTCGTGGGAAATGTCATTTTGCCGCTTACATAGTCACTGGCACAATAAATCACAAGTTTTGTGGAGCTTTTTTGCTTTAAGAAAAAAAAATCCCTTGACGTGAATTTGGGGAAGAAAATAAAACCTGGACTCGTAGTTCGGTGCCCATGATGAATGATGAGAACAGAACAAAGACGAGGCTCGATTTTGAGTTTCCGCTTCCGAGTCGGGATTGCGTGCCGCGGTGGGGCGCCCCTCCCCCCGGCTCCGAACACGCGGCCGTCTCTCTGGTGAAGGCGCGCTTGCAGATCAGCGCCGCAGCCCGGCTCCCTCGGTTGCCTCTGGCTGTGCTCTGCGTCTCCTGGCGGTGGTCCTCGTCCGGTGCTCTGGGGCACGAGCTGCTGTGCTCCCGCTCCAGGCAGAGAAGGAAAGGAGACCCCCACCTCCCTTTCTAGAAGGAGCCTCTCACCTTCTCCTCTCATGGGGCCATACCCAGCTGAGCGGCATGGGAGGCGGTCACGTGTTGGCCAGAATTAGGGATTGTGTGTGTAAGGGAGAGGTGGGAAATGGTTTTCTGGAGCAATCAGTCTGTTTTACACCTATGGCTCACTTTGGCAAGGGACATTTAAAAAATACAAAATGACAAAATTCTGTATGAAAATTCTTCATTCTTCATTCTTACCTTATCACTTGAAGAGTTGACGTGACTGTTACAAAGTTAACTGAAGGAAACTGTTCTGTGCATCTTGAGAACTGTACAGGTCACCGACCTCGGCCGGACCTGGAGCAGTCTAAACCAGCCCTTCCCTTGTGCTCCCAGTCACCCCACGTTCTCTCCGCATCCGCTCTTGCGATTTCTGTCTTGATCAGCTTTGTTCCTGAGCTGACCAAGAACCAATTTCGCTTCTGTAAACAAAATTTTGTCTTCTGCTCTTCTGTTTCGGATTCTCTTGCTTGACTATGTTTGAAGGGTCTCCCATGCTCGGTGTGTTACTAAGTGAGGGGCAGTTTAGGAACGCACCACAGCTCTTCAGGTCTCCTGTTGATGGACATTTGAATCCTCCAGATCGTGGCTACGGGGGGTAAAACAAATTTTTGTGCAAGCCACTTTGGACACCTTTTCCCTTCTCTGGAGTCCACTCCTGGATGTGGAATTGTGGGATTGCATGGCAAGTGCATGTTGAGCCTCAGAAAAGCTGCCAGAACACTTCTCAGCCCTGACCCACTCTGTGTTTAATTCCAGTAGAAATGGAGTTGCAGTTGCTCCGCCCGCTCACCCGTACTTGGTGGTTTTAGAGTTTCAGCCATTCTAGTGGGCGTGAGGTGTTCTCATGGTTCTAATCTGAGCCTTCCTGGGGACTTCCCCACCTTCTTGGCCACGCCTGCGTTTTCCTTGCGTGGGCTCTGCGTGCGTCTTCTGCCCACGCTCATTCTGATTAGGAGTCCTCCTCACGCTGTACTGTCCTGTGTATTTCACATGTGGATGCTTGTTTTCGTTCTAATGTCCTCTTTTGATGGGAAGTTCCTAACTTTGAGAGAGTACAACTTAATGTTCTTAGCCTTTTTTTTGTCTTTAAGATTGTCTTTAAGATTTGCCTACTATAACTTCACAAATATTTTCCTATAAATTCTTCTAAAATTTGATAATTCTGGCCTCTATGTTTAGATGTATGACCCATCACCTTGAATCCCCTTATTGTGAGGTATTTTTTTCTCTAGTTAGTTTTCCTTTGTGGGAGGAAAAAAAATTCTCTCCACCGAATCCCCTTCGTACGTTTGTCAAAAATGTTGACTATACATGTGTGGGTCCTGTGTGTCCTGAGGTTGTGTGTAGTTCTAGTGACCTCCTCATCTGTTCTACACCAGAACCATGGGCATTTGGTTGTGTAGCTTTATGATAAATCTTGAATTAAGGTAACAAGTCTTCCAATTTGGTTTTATCCCCATAAAGATTGTTTTGGCTTCCATGTCTTTTAACTTTACATATTAAAGAATCAAGGCGTCAAGTACTGATTGGGATTTTGTTTGGGAATTCATTGAATCTCTACCGTTTTGGGGGAGGGCAGACCACTTTAAAAACCTTCCAGTTTATGAATATGCTTTATCTCCATTCAGCTTTGTCTCTTTTTCAGAATTCTAATTTCCAGCATAGAGCTCTTATATATCTTTTATAATCTGATTTCCAAATATGTTGGCATTTTAACATAGTTTAAAATGATTTTTTAGTTGCTGCTGCTACAAAGCTGTTGGTTTTTGGTGTGTTGATCTTCTGTCCTCTTACTGAATTCTCAGCTGTAGGGATTATTTTGCAGATTCCTTAGGACTTTTGCCATGAAAAATTGAGTCTGTGACTAAAGACAACACCTCTTTGATCTTTACACCTTTTATTTTTGTCCTTGTGCTGGCTGGAACCCGGGGTGGGGAGTCAACGTTGTGACGGTGGACCTCCTTCCCTTGTCCCAGTTATGGGGATGGCGGAGGGGGTTTCCACGGCTGGAGTCCGTGTGCCACCACCTCTGGGCCTCGCAGGTGTCCTTTCTCAGACTATGAAGACTTGCTCGATCTGTCGGTGTCATCAAATGATTTTTATCCAAGTGTCACTGTCGTTCTTTTTTTCTTAAACATGGTCAGGCCAGTCTTAAACGGCGGGACGACACACGTCACCTAATTCGTGGTCTCTCCCACCTCCCATCCCACCCCCAGAGTACTACCTTAAGTTCATCTTGTTTAAGACTTACATGTTTACATTCAAGATGGACGTTTGTAACTTTTTTGTGCCGTGTGTCCGGCTTTGGCACTCAGGTTCGTGTCTCGGCATGAAGTGAGTCTGGAAGGGCTCCCTTTCTGCGGAAGCATCAGGTGTAGGGCTAGTAGGACTTCTTCCTCAGGCCGCGGATGAACCCCTGTGATGCCCTCCACGTTCCTCCTACAGAAAGGCTCCTGATTGGAATTCCTTTTGTCTAGTAGAATTAGGTGTTGCCCTTGCCCACCCTGAGGGGAGCTCCCAGCGTGGCTTTCTGCAGGTAGAGCCCTGTGTGCCCCCTAGGCCATGTTCTCCAGCTCTGCTGATGGACAGTGGCCAAAGGGATTATGAGCCGAGCATCCTAATGGCTCTGGGATCCTGTTCTCCTCCTCCTTCTGGAGTGCTTGTGAGTACTGGGGTCTTTATGTCCTGGAGACATGCTGCTCTGTTCAGTAGCTAAATTGGAAGTTGGCCACTGATGTCTGTCTGCAGTTACGTCTCAACTTACACTTCCGTACCCAGTAGGATTCCTGCTGCCCACATCAGTCTACCGACCTGTTCATGTGGCTTCGTACATGGATCATTGATTTCTTTTTTTGTGTAGGTTACATTACTCACCTTTTCCTCCCTAGAAATATTTGAATGCAGGATATCTATTTGGGAATTAGTACAATCTCAGCTTTATAACTTCTTGCCAGTATCAGGTTTCTATCAACAACCGTCCTGTTCAAGAGTAACTGGCTTGCTTTTGCAAGAACTTGACCAATGTCTTCCCCATACCATCACCATGTGGCTACAAAGCTTTGACCCCATCATTCCATGTAACGTCTAATAAGATGTAGAATAGAGTTTTGTAATGTTATTTGCAGGCTTGCATGGCTTTCCATAAAGGGGATTCCGTTGTTTTCCTGGAAGAAGGCCTGTCCAGTTGCCGCACTCGTGCTAGTGGAGGGATGGTGAAGGGTTTGGTGGCAGGACGCTGGAGCTGCACATACCTTGGCCTTCCCTGAGCGAAGGATCTCTCCTGGGTGGTGGTGGTTTTTGCTCCCCACCCCGCCCCGTGTAAATCTTTTTAGAAAAAATGCAGGAATGCAATATTGAAAAAAGCTTATATATTCCAACCAAACTGAGCAATTGTAAAAATGTTTTGTATTTTGAGAACTTACTGCATGCAGGCTGTTTACTGCTTTCTAGCAGAAAGACTCCGCAGTGTTCCTGGCATCCTGCCCCCACCAGCTCTGTGTGGATCCTGGGCAGGAGCCTGACCCTCCTTCAAGGCTGTGGAGGGCTGGCCAGCACCTCCTCTCACCAGGTTCATGGACGAGGGCCCGGCAGCTCTGAGGCGTGTGAATGTGACCGTGGGGTCTCTGTCTAGGAGAGGGCACCCTGTCCATTTTTTGCTCCATTGAAAGTGTGCAGGTAGGCTGCCTCTGAGGCCTTCCTGAGGGCAGGTCAGCCTCGTAAAGTCCCCGGTGTGTTCTCCGTTCCAGCGGGTGGCAATTGGCTTCTGTGTGGATTCGTTGCTCTCAGGTTCATCGTGTCCGTGTTTTCAGCGATCCCGACTCTGGCCGGGCCTGCCGCGCCTCTGCCCGGTGATCCCCTGCTGGGCTGCCCACTGCTCCTGGCTGGGGGAGCTCTAAGGCTCTGCACATCCTGAGAACCTTCCTGGGAATTTCCTGCGTCCATCCCTGATGGACTGGGAAGTCTCAGTGCAGACACAGGCGGCACCTTCTTACGGTCTTTCCCGGAGGAGGAGAGACTGTTCCCAAGAGAAGCACTGGAAGAGGGAGGTAAAAGGAACCTCCAGAAACGCGGCGTAGGATGCTGCCCGCGGCACACTCGGCTGTCCCCCTGCTCTTCGCGGGCCTGAACTCCTGTGTGTGTTGTGTGTGCTTGTGTGTGTGGTCCTTAAGGAGTCTCCTGAGTCCCGTGCACAGGGCTCTGTGAGGGGAGGGGGCACCTGCCAAGCTCTTTAACTTCCAAGAAACCATCTTTCTTAAAAAGCAAGTCCTTGAATGCCCTGGGGAGTGTGGGCAGCCTCATTCTTGCCTCCACGCAGCTGTCCAGCTGCAAATCTGAGGCCCGTGTCCGAGCTGAAGACCTCCCCCCCGCCCAGTGTCCGGCTTGAAGGGGAAGATGGTCCATGGTGCACTGGGATGGAATCCCCAGATGTGGGTTCTTGGTGGTGCACACCGAGGTGGTGGTCTCTTGTTCCGACTGATGGCTACAAAGACCAGACTGGAAGCCAGAGCCATTCTTTTCATCTGGGATTCCCGTGAAGAATGCTGTCCTCCCCAGGGTCCCCGGGCTCCAGGGTCCCCGGGCTTGCTCCTGGGGCCTGCAGAGTTGTCTGGGCGGCACTGAGGCCACAGTTCTCGATGTCCATAAGGGAAACGCTGGCCACGGCCGTACCAATAAAGCCAGGGTGTGGGAACGGTGGTGGAGTGACAGACTGTGGTCCTTGCTGCCGGGCCTTTTGAGTTCACAACGTAGGTTCCCTTTGTGGCTTTGTGACCCTGCAGAGAACTGGGGGGATAAGACGCTCCTTCTCTGAAGGCCTTGCCACGTGCTGCCACACTGTGGACCAGACTGCATGACTACAAAGACGTGGTGCCCCGTTTTGTTGTGACCTTCTCTGGTTTCTGATCTAGAAAAGAGAAAAGCAGTGCATGGCTTCAGGAGTTTGTTCTGTTTCCCTTACTTCTGTGAGATCCTGTTTCACAGTTTTGTTCTTCCCTGGCTCAGGGCAGAGGGCAGAGGCAGGCGGGCTGTCGGCAAGACATAAGCAAGTGTCGCTGGGATTTAGAATCTTTGTTCTGGACCCATCTAAGAGCGATGTAAGTTTTATTCCTGTCAATTTTATTAAAGGGTTGCAGGGAGACAGAAATGGCTGAAACTTGGATGCCTGTGTCCGTGGGTAAGAAGCAGGCTGGCTCATTTAATTTTAAGCCCTCCACGATCCTCTTGGAAGAAAAGAACTGTTGAATGACAGTTACAGATATGTGGGTTCAAAATATGAACCAAACTCACAGTAAAGGGTTTGCTTGGGAAGCTTGCGACGTTTGGACTGTGAGCACACGTGAGAGGAGAGGCAGTGAGTCGGCCGACTCCAGAGAAGAGTGGCAGGTTCACGCCGCCATCTTCTGCTCTGCAGAGCAGCTTCCCTTTCAGGGGCCTTGGGCTGCACCTCTGTTCTTGAAATGATGGTGGCTTTCCCAGAGAAGCTGCACTCTCGTCCCCTTTGTGCTGCTATGGAAGGCCTTCCCCTTTTCCCTGAGGACAGGTGGCTGGTGGTGCAGTGTGGCCCTAACTGGCCTCACCCTGGCATGCTGTCCAACGGAATTCGGTGCTGCTGGGCGAGGTAGGCCCTCGAACACTGTAGCCCGTGCTGGGGTTTGCTTGAACTGTAACGGGGAGATCATCTCAGACTCCAGTCCGTGGGCTCTCCCAGACTGAACAGCGGCTCTCTTCTGAAGGAGCCCCCCCCCCCCCAAGGGCTCAGAGGGTCGGAACGGTGCTCACGTGTAATCCCACCCAGGATCTGTGGTCTGATGGGGGCATTTCTGATGGAATGGGCCGGGTCAGTGGTGTCCCTGCTCCACGGCGCTCTGCCACGGTCTCTGCTGTGGATGGACAGGCCTGGACACAGCAGGCCCCTTCTGAGTCTGGCTTGTCTCTCTCTTGCCCTGAGTCATTAGGCCAGCTTGTGGACCTCCTTGCTGACCTCTCAGTCCACAGCCATTCCCTTTTCCTGCTGCTGGTTAGCTGCGGCCTAGAAAAGCCGTTCACAGGCCTGTTCAGATGGGAGGAAGGAGGTCCAGTAAGGTCCAACGAGAAGAACACGGGGGTTTATGACCACGTTCTAGCCTCTCGAAAGCCACTTGCATGTGCCTCTGGAATCCTCTTCCAGAACACATCGGGACTCCAGGAGTGGCATCGGGTGAGTGGGGACTTGGGACAGACTGGGACCTCCTTTGGGCTGCGGGCCAGGTGGTCAGCCGCGGGCGCAGCTGTGGGAAGTAGTGGTGCTCTCCAGCCCCCCGCCCCCAACGTGAGCCTGCACAGCCACGGCTGCGGGAGCTGCCTGCCTTTCCCTGGTGGCCCTCCTGCCCCTCTGCTGAACAGTAGAGCCTCCAGGGCCTTTCCACTCAGGGTTAGTAATCCAGAACGGGACCTCTTGTAGAGACTGGAATGTTCTGCTTTCATTTGGAAATACAGGCTCCACAGTTCCTGTGGTGGGGATAAAACAACCATGATCTGTCCAAACAAGTGTGCTCAGGAGGGCGAACGCTCCTGCAGCTGCCCCGAGGGAGTGTGCCCACAGACCGGCCCAGGACCGTGGCTAGCTGCGACTCGGCCCCTCCCTCCGCGCCAGCATCCACCTCCTGACTGCCCACCGCTTTGTAAACACACGGCTGCAGGGTAGCAGAGAACTTTGGCCTCCGTTTCTCCTAGTTTGCATTTTGATTTTGATTTCCAGAATTTGTATTGCTTGTATAGCTTCAATATTTTCTGCTATGTAAGCCACGTGCAACTAGTGAATAATTCTCAACTTTTGTTTTGAACGTGTTCATGCTATTGAAGCTGTAAACTCTCAAATTAGACTTGGTTAAATTTATTTCCTTTAAATTGTATCAGTAATTAGATCAGCTCCTTGATACTACTGTACAAGATAGTTCTTGCATTCTGATCACTTCAGAATTTAAATTGAGTTAGAGGTTAAATGAGTTTAATTTTTGAATTGAACCGAAGCATTGTCTTGTGTCAGATTCATCCAGAATTTTTATTTCCGGTTTCAGTATCAAGTGATGGAAGTAGATCTTTTTCTGATAATCCTAAATTAATCGGTGTTCTTAAGTCACTCATCTCTTCACTCTTTCCCAAAATGTGGGTGTGCCTGCCACGACAGGCCCTGTGTGTTGGGGACCCGCCCTGGGGCCGTGCAGAAGCCAGTGGGACAGCCCAGCCTGTATGGAGCCGAAGCCCAGCACTGGGCAGCCTGGGGAGACCGTGGCTGCAGTGCCGTGTCCCTCCACAGGGGCGGGTATGAGCATCTGAGGCTCTGGAAATGGTTAAGGGGTGACATGACACGGGCCTGAGCCCAGGGCGCTGGCAGCATAGCTGAGTGGGACCGTGCAGGCTGGCGCGTCCTTTGGGGGTCGAGCCAGTCAGGCCCGGCATCTGACCGGGTAGGGGGTAGGAGCGTGGCGGATCGCGGGGCCTGGGGGCTGGAGGTCGTTGGGTGTTGTTGCAGCTGCTCTGGAGCATCTGTCCCCTGTGTGGCAGACCCCAGTGGTGGGGGGACAAGTTTCCAGGCCGTGAAATGTGCATGCCTGGTGCCTTGGGCTTCTGAGGCCCACACGCTGCTCCTGACTCCTCTCCAGCGTTGACGTTTGGAGAGGCCTGCTCACCTGGCTCAGGACGCGTCGGACGCAGAAATGAACCCAACAGTGGCCGTCCCGTGTCTCTGTGATCCGTGGGGGCCTCCCAGCAGGGACAGAACCACAGTGGAGTGGCCTTCATGCCAACTCTCCCACGTTCTAGGTCAATCCTCGGAGGGAGGAGTGGGCAGGAGGGAGAGAGAGTTCGCCGGAGATGCGGTTCATCTCCTCTGAGAGCCCTGCAGCCCCCTTCCCTTGCGGCCGTCTCTTCTGGTTCCTTGAGGCCGGGGGTCATGCCATGGCGGCAGCGCCTCTTCCGCTGCAGAGTCCTTGTGTCCTGTTGTGCCGCATCCGTGCCCATGGCTCGGACCAGGCTTTCTCTAGTGTCACCGTTTCCCAAGAACGCTTGGCTTGTCTGGGAGGCCTTTCTGTGCCACGTCCCTCTTTGGTCTTCTGTCGCATCCGCATGTGTGCACGAGCAGATCCTCTTCTAAATACAGGGGCGTGCGCGCTGGGAGACGCACCGCCGACGCGCACCCGCCGACGCGCACCCGGAGGACCCCGGCCCCGGGCTGGCGTCCAGCCTTTGCAGTTCGCTGGCCGAGTGCTCGTGCCTGGTGGGGATTCGAGTTCTCCACGGTGGTCATTCCGGCTGGAGTCCATGTTGTTCTTAAAGCTGCTCTTTCTGTGCCTTCTGGAAAGCTGGCCTCGCGGATGTCATGGGTCAGCACAGGTGAGACGTAGACGTGTCTCCGCTGCTCCCGTCACGTGCCGCTGGGACTGGAGCGCTCAGCGCTTCGGGGACTTGGAGCCGGCGGAGCAGGCGTTGGGCTCCCGCGCAGAGGTCCACACCCGGGACTGGCGTCGCGTGGGGCTGGCGCACGGCCGGGTGGAGCGCGGGGGGCCGCAGGCTTCGTTCTGAGGCGGCGGAATCGGGCGCAGCCATTGGGCGAGGGGTTCCCCGGGGGAGAATGTGCACCTTGGAGCCAGTTCCCTGGGGGTGTTGAGAAGGGCGACAAGTGGAGCATGAACAAGTCTGCAGGTCTGTCGGGACCCGCGGGAGAAGGCTGTGCGGCGGCCGGTTGTCTTCACCGCGCTCGTCTCTGGAGCAGAGAACGGTCTGTGTGCGCTGGGCTCGCGCGGGGTGTGTGTGTGTGCACCCGCGTGCGTGTAAGTGGATTCTGGAGGCTTCTGTTCAGCTTTAGCACTGCTTCCTCTCAAACTGCCCCTAGACGTAGGGGGAAGATTGCTCTTCTGAATTATAAGATACCTCAGGTCTCCTCCTGCAAATAGTTTTTTTTTTTCTTTCCTAAAAATCATCTGGAAAAGCACCTAGTTTCTGATCTTTATTTTGCCCAGTTCAAGGCTGTGTTAGGAAGAGTGATTGTGTAACTGAGCACTGCTTTTATTAAAAAGAACTGGCCGCTTATTTCCTTCAAAGTTCCCGGTGTGTTTAAATCTTCTCTAGGTAAACAACTTTTATTGAAAATAATATTTTGAGACTGACACCTTTCTCCGCACGAGTGGTGCTGGGAGCCTTCTCTTGTCTGCTGGTCCTGCTCGCAGCAACTCCAGGCAGCCGTGGGGCATGTGCGGAGCTGGGGCCTGGACAGGTGGAGCTGGGACCAGAGAGGGGGGCCAGGCTCACCCCTAGTGACCCGCCCTTTCCTTTGTGTCTCAGGAGGTGATAGTGGCTAGACACGGGGTCCAGCCTTGACACTCTTCACAGACAGGGGAGGAGCCTGGCACTGTGCAGTGCGACGGCATTACTTGCTCGAACCAGCTAAACCTCACGTCTGCAGGTAGTCTTGTGGGAATATTCTACCACTCCTGCTCTGCCTGGCCAGAAAAACAGGGAAGCTAGGTGGGGCTTTTTTGCTTCTGTGCCCATCCATCATGTCTTTCTCCCCTTGGCTCAGCAAGGTTCTGTATGTTGGCTTCCATCAGTTTGCATATAGGCATAAAGTCCTTTTCAAGGAATTGAATAAATGCTATTTCCACCAAATAATAATAAAGGTTTCCCCAGGCAAATGGTTAGGATTCTGACGGATAGGCATTAATACCTTGTGAATGTTTCTCCGTAGGTTACTCTGGGGAATTTTCTAAACCTAGAGATGGGCAGAACTCTAAGGGACTTTGGGCAGCATCCAGGCTACCCCTATTACTCTTCAAACAAACTGAAATCCAGGAGTCTGATGCTGTGCCTGGGCTGCTGTGCTGCCTGGTGAGGGGACCACACCTGCTCCTTGGGGGAGGACTTAGAGGCAGCCTGGCACCCAGCAGCCACTCTCCTTGGTGTGTGCTGTGCGAAGGAGCAAATAACTTGCTTTGGAGCAGCTAGTATTTGGGAATGCCCTGCCCTTGGTGCTGGCAGTGGGGTCCTGAGGGTGCTCTCAGGGCTTTCCAAGGCTTTCGGGTCTCCCCTCTGGGTCTCTGAGGGAGAGCTGCTGACTGGTCGTAGCAATGCTAGGGCAGGCGGACAGCCATAGAGGGCAAATGCAGGAAGCAGCGAGACTGGTGAAGGGCTGGCCTGGGCGCAGTCAGAGCATTTGTGCGGGGCCGCAGGGGTCCCCCTGAGAACACGCGGTGCTGCCAGGGGGCAAGGCGGCGGCAGAAGTGGTGTCTCTGTGCAGGTGCCATGGAAGGCTGTGCGGCCAAGTATGTTGCTCCCCCTTATATTTGCTGGAACGGTTCTGTTTTAAAAAAGAGGAAACTGTCGCTGGTTGACTTTTTCTTAGGATTCCTTTATTAAATTGGAAAAACCTATTGAAAAAATAAATGTGTGTTTATCATGTCAGCGTGCGGACGTCTGCGTGTCCTCTGTTTGGTTGCTGCGTGGTGTCCCTCGCCCGTCTCGTTCCGTTCTTCCCCAGCCCTCCTTCCCTCCGTCAGGCCGGCTCCGGGGATCCCTTCATGGGGTACAAGGTTTTTACTGCCCAGCAAATGATACACTGTTGACCTAGCACTGTCCACTGTAGAGTGCTTTCTGGAGAGAAGGTGGACGACTTTATAGTTGTGTTTTTAGCCCTAATATCTGAAGGCCAAAAGCATGTTCAGGATACCTGGAATTCCTGACTTTAAAATAGAAGCAATAACACCTTCTGAAGGGGGGTCGGGTCGCCTTTTGCATTTATTATTATGAAACCATCTAAGTGACTTCAGAAGGCATGTTAACAGTTTTTTTTCACTTTTTACTTTTTGACAAATGAGGTCTAAGGAAATTAGTTTGCTTGCATGAAAAGTTATGTGTTTGCAAACTTGAACCATTTTGCTGGTTAAGCAGTCTAGAGACGATAACTTTTTTGTCAAAGTATGACTTTGGTGTTGTGTTAAAAAGACTGACGGCTGCCGCCGGGAGCCCCTAGGAGAGGTCCGTTTTGAAGGACGGTGGCTCACTTCAGCCTAAGGCGCTATGGGGATCGTTGGAATTGACAGAACTAAAATATGTATGATCTTCCTTTTAAAATCTGTTTTCAGTTTATTTCCCTGATAGGAGCAGCAGAGGTAGAAACTAGAGAGGAATTGTCATTTTGTCCAGATGTGAAGCAGGGCTGGGCGGGCGGGCGGTGTCAGCGGGCGGCTCGCCTCCAAGGACCGCAGAGTCACGGGCCCCAGCTGGGGAAGGGGAGGAAGTCCCCTTTCATGCCTGTGTCACCATCACTGGGTTTTGACCCAAATACACCTTTCTGGGGTAAAAGCCCATGAAGCGTACTGTCTGACGCACCTCGGCGGCGTCTGGCTCGGGCCCATGAAGTGTGCTTGCGGCGCTCCGTCTGCTCCCGAAGGGCTTCCAGACCGGGACTCCGTGCGTCGGTCTCGTCCGACCCCAGGCTGGGCACATGCTGCCCTGCCTTCTGTCCTCGTAACCGCGCACGGCTCAGTACCCAGAGGTGCTTGCTTCCCCCCGGCCCAGAGCCACGTGCCTGGAGACCTTGTCCCCCGACGGACGTCTAACGAAGCTGCCTGGGCTGGGAGGGCAGGCGGGCTGCGGGGCTCCCTCGGGCCATGGGGTGGGGGCCCCCCTCGGGAGCAGGGGGGCTGCAGACCCAGCATGGCCACGTTGTGCTGAGAAGGTGGGGACTTTGACAAAGTGTAAAGTTTTCTGCTACTGTGGGTGCATATTGGTTAAAAACAGGACTCTGGTCCGCAGAAACAGTCCGAATGCGGCAGAGAAACGAGGGTGTTGAAAGGGTGCTCAGTCAGCCGTCCAGCATGTGTCGGGTCACTGTTCTCGGTGATGGCCCTGGACTCAGAGAAGGTGGAGGAGGCTTAGCAGGTAAGGGCGGAAGGACACATGAGGGTGGCGAGGTGGCCCGCTGGCTGCAGCCCAGAGGCAAGAGAGGCCCCGGGCCCCTGCTGCTGCTTCCAGAGCCCCCATGCTGGGGATTCAAGTGCAAATCAGATCCACCTTGAACTTTCTGACTTTTGCACAGTTTCCAGCACCGTTATTGCACACAGACTCTAAATCACTGTGGAGTTGTGAGGTACTCGGCCCTGGAACTGATGCTTGTCTTTCCCTCTTTAATGGGCTGACATTGGGCTCAGCGATCAAAAAAACCAAAATATCAAATGAGGCCCAGAACACTGTAGCCGGTGTATTAATGTGCCTTAGAGGACCCCGAGGGAGCTCTGCCCCTGCCCGCCTGCAAGCCCAGCCTGTGCTCCTCCCGGGAGCCCTCCGTCGGTCTGTCCGTCCCGCAGAGGAGCCGGTCTCTGAGCCACAGAGCGCGGGCAGCCCACGTGCTCTCAGCCCTGGCTTGGAGTCCCGGCACTTTGTTGAAGTGGTGCTTCTAGTTCTGTTGGGGTGGGGGTGGGGGAGTTATTCTGTTTTACGGTCATGAAGTCAGGATAAGGAGAAACAAGGAGCAACTTCTTTTGTATTAAAAAGTTGCCAGGTCCTTGAAGGTCCTCTCGGCGGGTCAGCGCGTCAGGAGCGAAAGGCCAGTGTGTGGACAGTGGGGCCACAGACAGATCAGCATGGTGTGTGTCTGGGGGCAGCTCCTGGAGGACGAGTGGGCTCCCCCTGCAAGAAGTGGGCCTTGGCTGTGGGACTCGCCGTGCCCGGGGCTGCTGGCCATGTAAACTTTGTGGGGGGCTTTGGGTGGGCTTCCCCATCCCCTCACCAAGAAGCGGGTTTGTGCCTGGTGGTCCTCCTCTCCAGGGTGGGTTTGGCTGCAAGACACAGGCCCACACCCTCCAGGAGCTTGGGGCCCGGCTCGGCCACCCAGTGGTGGTGGTGGGCCCAGTGTTGCTGTAACACCCCAGGTGTCTTACAGGTGTGGCCTCGCTCGCCGCCCCTGCCCCCTCCGTGTGCTGTGCTCGCTGGTGTGCGGGGACCCTGGAGCCCACAGGTTCCCGTAGGTGGAGGCTGTGAGGAAGGCAGCGCAATCCATTGCACAGGGGAGAGGTGAGGGGTGGGAGAACCAGGGTGCGCCCTCCTGCGCCCGCTGGGGGCTCATCCCCGTGAGTGGTGGGGGCTGTGGCTGCGCGCTGCCAGGGAGCTTGGCCCACACTACGTCCCGGAGGCAGTTTCCTTCTTGTGGAGAGCTCAGAGTCCTCAGCACACCTCCTGGTTAGTTGGGAGAGGCACGGCCCCCAGTGGGTGGACTGCCTTGGCCGTGACCCCTGGCACTCGGGGGCTGCGGGTGGAGGGCGAGGGGCTCGCTGCTGCCGTCCAGGGGAGGACGCAGTGTGGATGCACAAACCGGAGGCCTCGTAGTCTCCCAGAAAATTACTCTTTCAGCTTTTCCGCACGTATAGAACCTCTTAGCGCTTTCCCTAGCTTTTTCATTAATGTATGTAAAAATATTAAAAGCCCTTGTATATTACATTAAAAAGTATGTCAGCTGCTCTGCTTTTTTCTATTTATTAAAACTTTTCAAGCAGTAAAAACATTTTACTTGTTAATGAGGGAAAGTGGGAAAATTAATGACATAGAGCTCGGATCCACCAAGATGTCTCGTCCTAACCATGCGCAGCCGGCTCGCTCCCCACCGCACGCAGTTTAATTTCCGTGACAGGGTTCAGTAAGCAAATGCAAATAGACTTAATGATTTGCATCAGTAGATCATTTCTCAGTTTAATATCCTCTGATATTTTGGGTCAAGGACTCTTTCTTTGGGAGGCTGGTACAATTTCTGGAGCTAAAATTATTAATATTAGCAATAATACATTATATTCAAGTGAATGGAGATAAATGTAACATTTTCACAAAGTCAGATTTGTGCGTTTCTCTGTTTGCTGCGGTTAAAGGAAGCACCTACGGAGGTGGACTGACGGACAGGCCATCGCCCAGCTTGGGGGCGCTTGCCATCTGGGTCACCCGGTGCGGGGAAGCGTGTGGGCCCACGGGGCACACAGCACGTTTCAGTCCAGTCCGTTCAACAAAGAAAAGAAATTGCAGGTCCGTTCAGCAAACGCTCGTCGGGCATTTCTATGTCGGGCCTGCAGTGGATTGGTGCTAGAATGATAAAGACGTGAACCTGCCCTGGAGGAGCTTTGTCTGGGAAAACCGTGTCGTCAACAGTCACACCTGTGGCATGGAGGACAGATACAAAAGGCACGAAGGAAGGAATGGGAGCTCAGGGACCAGAGCACTAAGGGAGGTTTCATGGGGAGGGGGCAGCGGATCTCCTTGTTGGTTCGCACCAAGGGCCTCTCTGCTTCCTTTCCCTGCCCCCCGCCCCCGGCTGAATGTCAGCCGCGGGCTCACCCAGCCTTGCCGCACAGAGGCGCTGGGGGCTGTCTCCTACCCACTGGCTTGCTCCTGGGAAAGACCTATCCTCCGTGCCGGAAAGTCTGCAGAAGACCACTCTGCCCCCCAGGCTGTAGCTGCATGTACGTGCACATGGGATCCTAGGAGCTGGGGCCGCAAGGGGCCTTGAGGGGAGCTGGGACGTGGGAGCTGAAAGGCCCGAGGACGGCGGGAGGAGCCAGGGACTTGTGTCCAGCCCTTCGTCTGAGCACCTGTGACCAGACCTGAGCACACATGGCCTGTGCCACGGCCATAAGCAGCCTGCAGGCAGAGAGCTTGTCACAATTTCGTCTGAAGTTTGTTTGTTTCAGCCAATAGTACGCATACAGTTCTTCCCAGGTTCTCATCCGTGTTTGAATCCGTTCTGTGTTCTGCCTCAGCCCTAAGGTTACACCGTGAGCATTTTCTAAAAATCTCTTTTTAGGGGCGCCTGGGGGGGCTCTGCAGGTTGAGCCTCTGCCTTCGGCTCAGGTCATGATCTCAGAGTCCTGGGATCGAGCCCCGCATCGGGCTCTCTGCTCAGCAGGGAGCCTGTTTCCCCTCCTCTCTCTGCCTACTTGTGATCTCTGTCTGTCAAATAAATAAATAAAATCTTTAAAAAAATAAAATGCTTAAAAAAAATCTCTTTTCAAAGTCTCTCGGTTACATTCTTTTTCAGGGCTGTGTGGGATGGCTGTGCTGTAATCCTAACGGCTTCTGCTCTGGTGAGCTGTTTGCCGGGACTGGGCCAGCGTACCTGTCCTCGAGAAGGGGCCTCGTGAACTGGATCTGTGCTCCCTTAACAAGCTCGTCTTCCGGTCTGACCCCTGGCCTTCGCCTCGCAAGGCCACTGCAGCGTCGATTCTGGTCCCGTGTGGGATCCCCTCACCCCCGGAACAGACCAGGCTATGCTCTTTTTAGAGTGAGAAGGTGCCAGCTCTGATCTCTGGACCTACAGTCCACCCCTGGGGTCCCTCAAACTGGAGGCCGGCCGCGCTGGCTGCACTTCCCGGGACTTGCACTGGGTAAGCTGTGCCCCCGGGTTTCGGGTTTTAGCTCTTCACTTTACGCTGTGATTAGGCGAATCACTGTAACGGCTCCGTGCCTTCGTGTCCCCAGATACCAGATAGGATCTAATGGCATCTGCCACATGTGGCTGTTGGAGACTTCAGTGAGCTGATACATAGGAAACTCTTAGAACCCTGCCCTGCCGGTAGTGAGCATGGGCATGTCGCCGGTCCTTACCGGCACTGGCCTCCCGCTTCCCGGTTTGTTTGCTGAACTCGCCTCTGAGCTCACACCTCCACCTCCTCCACTGGAGGGTTCTGCCCGCCCTTCCTTTTACCTGACCTACTCCGTAGCTCTCGCCTAGATACCCCTCTGAGGGAGGACTTTCTGGGGCTCCCCAGCCAGGCTTGCGGCAGGACCCCCTTGCTGAGCCACTCAGGCTTTGGGATTACTCTGCTGCCCTGGGGCTGTGTCTTGCAGCCTCTGAGTTCCTGGAGGGTGAGGACCGCGTCTGTCCCGCTTCCTAACTCCAGGTCCCCTGCTTAGCACACGGGCCACTTTAGGCCTCTTTCTCCAAAGCTGGGTCCTCTCCAGCGCGGGCTTCGGGGGTGAGTGTCTCCGTGCTCTTCCCAGCGAGCGCCGTCACTCTTGAGGTCCGAGGTGAGCATAGTGTCGTGTTCCGGGCTTTACTGAGGCAGTCACCAGGGTCATCATCCTCTGCTCACAGGTTTGTCCCCACCTTGGGTGCCCCTCAAGCATGCGGGGAAGCACGCCCAGGAACAGGGAAGCCTCTGTGGTTAGCTGACCTTCTCGACGTGGGCGGCGTCCAGGGAGCCGCAGAGGGGGCGTCTGTGCGAGCCCCCCCCCACCACCGAAGCCATCATCGGCGGTCCAAACGCCGGCTGGCAAATGCTTCTGTTTCCTTCCGTACAGGCAGAGTCCACGCTGTGCTGAGGCTGCCTTAGGGTGTGATGAGTGTGCAGGATCGTCCTCATGCGGATCTTCTCCGGGTCCACCTTGTCGTCGGAGACCGCGCAGCAGCCTCGTGCCGTTGCTGGTCTCCGTGCGCGGCCCGGCAAGCGCCTGTGTCGGCGTGTCCTCCCCACGGTGCGCAGGTGTGGCCGCGCTGGGTGATGGGGCCTTCGAGGAGGTCCATGGGGGACGTTGCACTCACCGAGGAGGGCCTTCCTCATTGTGACTGGGGTCCCTGTAAGAGGGGGACATGGGATGCAGATGTAGTGGGAGCAGCCCGTGAGGGTGCAGGGAGGTGGTCAGCCACGGAGAAACCGCCGGCCCTCGAGACCCCTCGGCCCTCGGCCCTGGCCTCTCTGTGTAGCTCCTGGTCGGTGGGGGTTCTGGCACCCCAGCAAGCTACCAGCGGTCACGGATGGCTGCTGCGGCCCTGATCGTGGGCATCCCCTCCGCTCTCCTTGCTGCGGAGGTGTGATGGCGGCCGCAGGCCTCCCTGGCCGGCTGCTTCCCTGAACACCAGCCTGGTGGGCAGAGGCTGAGTGCGGAGGGCAGAGCCCAGTACATGGGAGTTGGGGAAGATGATTCAAGTGGCATTTATTCTCCTTTACAAAAAATCAAAGTTTGAGAAGGCCTCTTTTTTACATTTTTTTAGAGCAGCAAATTGAGGGAAGGTACGGGCTTTTATGCCCCCTGCCCGCACACGTGCACAGCTCCCCCATGTACAGCACTGAGTGTACCGCTGTGGCCGTCGAGGAGCCCACACTGACCCGTCCTCCTTATGCAAAGCACATGGTTTACCTCATGCTTGGGTCCTGGGGCAGGCATCCGTTTCTCAAATCAGATTCAGCTGTGAATCTGAAAAGCTGGTTCCGGTGAGTAATGTTTGTCCTGAATCGTGTTTACTTTTCCCCGTAACATTTCTGTGCCTCTGTGGCAGCGAGGCTGGCTCTCCGTCTCATCCCGCGGACTGGCCTCGGAAGGTCCCTGAAGCAGCCCTTCCTTGAGTGGAGCCTGATGACGTCTTGTGTCTCAGGCTTCTGCGAAACACGTGAGTGGTTCTGCTTCCTTTTCAAACGGCTTTGTTGTTTTCCTTTTCTGTTTCTGGTCTTAGTGTCCTGTGGTCTCCGGGTTGCCTCTGCCTTACCTGTCCCTGTGACTCTGTGGCTCCTGGAGCTGAGGGCAGTGGCTTTCCTCCATGTGTCCTGCTCCAGTATCAGAAAGCAGCTCTGATGAGCAAGCTGGTGGGGATGACGGGACCGGCTGTCAGGTGCAGAACGGGCGCTTTGTACCTTCTTTTCTCCGAGGAACATCTCGTTCCCCAGTCTCCTCGTTGAAGCTTCTGGGGCTGTCTGTGTGACATCCTCTCACCTTTCCCTAGAGGTTTAGCTGTTCTGGGTCTCTGTGTGAGTGCCTGGGTCATCGCGTTGACTCTTGATCATATATTTAGGATCTTGGACATTAATGTTTATGTTGCTGTGTTGATTTCTTCCCTGGTGGAAATAAGTTGTAATTTGCCTTTAATACTGCCTCTATTCTTGAGAACTGCACAGAAACGAACTCACTGAGTTCAGTAAATGATAAATAATTAGGTAATTGGTGTTTCCAACAGATTATGCAGAAGTCTTTTGAATTTTTATATAGGTGTTTACAGAGTATTTTAGTGATAATGGGGAAGTTAGCTATCACTTTTTAGATGGAATAGGAATTCATTATTTTTTTCCCAATTACGATAATGAAATATAAGCCCCTGTAACTTGAAAATTCTGTCTACGACACATTTCCAGCAGTGAACCTTACATAATTTGAAGAGTGAAGGATGCTTGGGTTTGTTCTCAACTTTTCCAGAACTGAAGTAAATTATATGTAATCAAAAAGCTCTTACAGTATTAATCCACAAGTATAAAATCACGTTTGGAGGTAGATTGGTGTCATCCCAGCTCACTGTGAAACAAAGGGTGTTCTCTCCTAGGTGTGTTCCGCTCCTGCTGGAAGGTGTTCTTCACCCTCCCTTTGTACCTGCTCCAGGGAGGGGGTGCCCCCTTTCAGAGGCTCATGGCAGGGACCTCCCACCTCCCTCCTGTGTCCAGGATCGAGCAGCAGAGTCTTTGGGATGCAAGCTTGGGGTCTTTGGAAAATCAGAAGCTTGTGCACTGTTGATAAATGGCCACATACAGGTACGTGACACCTTGACTAACAGCTGTGATGGAATTGAAGGTGGTCTTTCCTAGGAAATCCTTATTGAAAAACTGCCCATTTTGAGTGAGTGTAATTGTACAATGAGCCCTCTAAGCTTGGTGAAAACATTACAGAATGCAAATAGAAGTTTTGTGGCTGTTTTTCCTTCCTGGGTTTGTTACCTTTGCAGCAGTGAAGAGCATCGGTATTTCACAGCCTTTCCCCAGGATTTTTGTGTCCTGCGCATCTTAAGGAGCGTGGCCCTGAGTCTCTGTTGGCTTCCTGTCTTCCTGATGTCCTCGACCCTGCCGCCTGGGGTGAGGGCTGGGGGGTACTCCATTTTCCTCTGAGTTCGCTAATTTCCCCGTTCTCCTCCTTTAAGTGGAAGCTGTGAGGTTCTCTGTCCTTACTCTCCTTTCTGAGATTGGAAATTGTGTCACCGTTCTCTCGTAACATCATGAACTCTCTGTGCAAATCTCCTGCGTCTTTCTGTGCTTGCCACCCAGCGCCACGTCCTGTGCCCCCGCGCCCGTGCTGCCGCTCGCTCTCCACCGGGCCTCCCAGCCTTCATCTCTGCTCTCGGTGAAAATACCGTGGATCTGGAGTCTCTCACAAAGTGTATCAGGTCCTTCTTGCTGTTTCCTTTTTCCCTTCAGCTTTCTCTTGTTTTCCCATTTCAGTCTTGGGTACCCTTCTGATGAGCCTCGCGCCTGCTGCAGTCCGGTCTGCTCTGCTCTGGGGTGGCGTGTGCACGAGCCAGACCCTGGTGGCGGCGTGACCCGCTCTCCTGCTTGGTGCTCGGGATTCCAGTGAGCAGGGTTTGGCCTTCTCGGGGTTTTGTACGGCAGTGAGGTGGTCACCCAGTTCTCTGGGAACACTCCACTTGCCAGGACGCACGTGTAGGCATCTTCCTCTGCCCTCCAGCCTTACCATGCTGGTTTCTCGAAATCTCCAGCCCTTCGTGCATGAACCACGTCCTTGATAATGAGGATGAATGAGATCCTACGGCATGTTGCGTGGACCTGGACCGTGTATTTACCTGTATACTGTATTTCCAGTATTTATTCAGAACGACTTTTCTCAAATATTTAACAAGAATTAATAATTGAATGTACTCTTGGCTTCTTACCTCTCCCTGGGATCTCGTAAGATCTTTGAAGCTGAAACTAGTTTGGGCCCTTAAGGGGTTTATAGAAATTAGGTATGTCTGAGTATGGAAATGGTTGGCATGGTGAAAAAAATTGAGTCCTTAAGTAATTTGCTACTCCCAGTGATAATTAGAAGAAACCCCGTCCTAGCTCCACTTTCCAATCTTTTTTCTTTTTTTTTTCCTCCTCACTATTTTAGGGAAGAGTTCTTGAGGTATTAGCAGCTTTTTTTTTTTTTTTTTCCAGTGGATGCTCAAGGTAAGTGGCTTTGGCGTATTGTGTTGCCTTGATGGGTTATTAAATTGTCACTTCTAAGAGCTGAATGTGGGTTATAGGGCGAGTGGTGCCACATATCACCTTAGTCATCAGGAACATTTCAGAAAACTGAGTCAGAATAAATTCTTCTTAATTTATGATGGAAATTAGCAGTTTTATTAGGTCCTTTAATAAGTTTGTAGTTTTGAAAAAAAACTTAAAAAAAAATATATACATCTTTGTTCTCAGAGGTCTGCAGACTGCCCTTAATTCGTCTTGTGAAAGGACGCAGGTTTTAGTGGAAGGCTTATGCTGCGGGCGTGGACCCGCTCAGGTGCCGTTCCTGGGGTAGCCCGCACGGAAGGCTGACGTGCTCCAAGATTTACGGTGCACCACCTTGGCCATCATTCCCCTAAGTATTAATTTTAACTCCACTAATAAGAAACTGAACAAAAGTGGAATTATGAGTTCAGTAGTATTCTATGAAAGGTCAGTTGTTAAAAAGGCAGAGTCTGACATTCTGTGAGAAAGGTGCCTTCATTAATCATCCTGATAGGAGAACATGGGGCGCTTTTGGCCAATCCCAGCGAACCTTGCAGCAGGCAGTTTCCGGGCTGGATGTGCACATCTCTACACAAGGATTACTTACGCACATATTTGGATAATGTAAGGAATTTATCTCTGCAATTTGAAGATGTGTGTATAGTATGAAAAAAAACCTTACAAAGTATGCTTCACTATTTTGAAAAAGAAAAAACAGCAGTTAATTTTGGGGACCTGTTGTGATGGAAGCACATTCTGGCCACAGCGGGCCACATTCCACGTAGCTTTGCTGGATCTCCAGTGGGTGAGGGCGCATCTCCTACATCCGTCCTCCACAAACGCAAATATGGTTCCTCGAGTCTCCTTCACCTCCTGTGTTAATGCATGAACTTCCTACACTTGGACCCTGTTGTGTGAACCAATTCTAGCCTACCCCAGCTCTGTTTTTACTGCAGCAGAGGGCCTACTGTGTGCACAGAATTTAGATCTCACACTGCAGTAGTATTTTGTGTGTCCTGCTGATTTCATGCTGAAGTTCAGTACAAATCCATGAATTATTAAGCAGTTAACTGGAGACACCTCCGTTGAACATTTTAATCGCGGCCTCCTGGCCGGTCTTCATTCAGCTGTCGAAGCACAGTCTTGTTAGTGCGGAAGTCCGCTTCTGGAGTCCCTTTGTGCTGCTGCTGCTGCTGAGTTTCCTTGGGAAGGCAACTAAAAATGAGATCACCAAGAATACTCAGTATTTCTTCTTAAAGAGGTATTTTTGGACTTTTTTTTTCCTGAAGCTGATTTGTGTACATAGGATGTGGCTTTTCTTGTTCTGTCCAGTCGAGCTGCGTTACGGGGGGTGGGGGTGATAGGTACGCGCCGTGGTTTCCTCCTTGTACAGGCGGTTCTCTCCGTGGAGGAGGCAGCCAGGGAAGTTGTCCTTCGTTTTCAGAGATTCAAGAGTATGTCTCTGCTGTCCTCCTACTGGTTCTCCCTCTCATCTCCTTGCATCTCCCCTGCCTTGCTAGGATATTAATTCCTCCTTTACTGTAGAAGCAGTAGGTGGAGACTGGACTGGGAGAATAGGGTCGATCCCAGGCGTGGGACATTTCCTTTGGAATTCCTGCTCAGTGCGGAGAGCACTGGGCTGGTCAGGGCAGGATTGGGGGAAAAGGCCGGGACGGAGGTTGCTGTGACCTTGGCTCAGCTCAGCCCAGCAGGCCCTGCTCTACAGCAGGAGGCCTAGGATGAGGGAGTAGCAGGTGCTCGGATGTCCCCTGTCCTGCGCCTGTCCCAGCGCTTCACCCCCAGGTGTGCTCACAGCTGCTTCTGGAAGTGCCGGAGCTGCAAGAACTTAGGCAGCTAGCACAGCGTCCCCTGTTGCCACCGTCTGACGTTTTTATAAATACGGATGTGAAGTTCATAGTTTGTCTGTCACGTGATGGCAGGAGTCCCTCTTGCCTTGGACGATGGTGAGTCTCCTCTCCAGCCTAGAACCCTGCACGGGGAAGGTTTGGTTCAGTTTAATGAAGACAAGTTTGTCGGGTTCTACAGACAGCAGAAACTGCCACGTCTGCAGTGCTGCGGTTTTGTCTCTTGTCGTGATGTTTGCTTAATGGCCCTTCGTGCTACATTGACCAGGTCCATGGGCTGCTCAACATAAGTGATTACATTTGCTTATGATTAAAAACTTCCTGCATTAGAAATGCAGCACCCAGGACTGGTAAATGGTTTGTTGTTGAAACTTTATACTTCATTAGCCACGTCGTCAACTAAGAGTTGTCTAAGAGTTAGGGACACTTGTAATGAGCTGTGTAATAGAGACCCGCCAACAGAGTAGAGACCAAGTCTTCTTGGAGCAGCTCAGCACGCAGATAAAAGGCTGCCGAACACACCCGTGCACCCTGCTGCGGGCTCAGGCGTGCTCGTTCTGACTTGGAGCGGCATGGGTGAATAAAGTGTTTTATTACTGGAGCAAGACTTGTTGTAAAAAATTATATACCATTCATGACCAAAATCCTTCAAAACGCTCTGTGACCATTCCCCTCTGAACCCTGTAGCTTAAGTCTTAAGCATCTCCCGAGTCTCTCGATGTAGCATAAGAAAAAATTCTGATCGGTGGTGTTTGTTTGCGCGTGCCCCTGCACCCCTCCTGGGCCGCCCCACCCCTTGTTCCTCTGGCTTTTCCCCAGTATGTGACGACGACGGAAGCCCTTGGCCCTGACGTCCTGTGTACGGTACCGTGAGTGATTATGTGCCTTGTCATCCAAAGACACCTAGCAAAGAGTTAGTCCTGGAATGACTGCATTAAATGTGATGGGCGTCTTCGCGGCAGACGTAAAATTCTTAGTCTCAAAAGCCGTTGCCCTGTGGGTCAGACAGCTGTGTCCGCTTCTCCTCAGACGGCGGTAGGAGCACCTTTGTTGGCCTGTTACGGGTCAGGTTTGCTTTGTGAACCTGATGGCGACTCTGGCTGGGGTGGGGGGTAACCCTGGCTCTGGAAGTTGAGGCTCTGGAATCCAGGCCCGCCCGGTCCTGACTCTGCTGTTTCCTAGCTGTGTGGCCTATGCCTCTTCCTCTAGGTCACTTTGTAAAAACGAAGTTAATCCCAGTGCCCCACTATGTCGGGAGGAGTGAGAACACAGACTCCCACTTAAAGGTATGCTTTTACATGAAGGCCCGAAGTCGTTCTGCGCGTGTCCACTGTGGGATGCGTGGTTCAAGGCACCTGGCGTCTGGTTTCTAGGGACGGTCAGGGCGTACGGCCAGCTCGTTGGGCTTGCGATGGCTTCGCCGGTCCTGGGGGTGAGGGCTGGACCTTGTTAGTGTGCAGAGGCCGTCCCTTCCACGCGCCTGGGAGCTGTGGCTCTCTGTGGTGGGCATTGTGACCTCACGTCCCACTTTCCCTCCCCTGCACGCCCTACTCTGTAGGACTTCACCTCGTGAGCTACTTAAACTTTGAGACCATTTTTTTCTTGTAGAAATTAAAAATTGGAAGAACGGAATTGGATGCTGTGTGAAGGTGCAGAATTCCTCACCCCGTCTTTGTCTTTCTGCTTGCGGGCAAGGTCAGGTGATGGGTCGTGCTGGTTGAGAGTACTTCCGTCATTCATGGGTTGCTAATTTTTGGAGCACTGCAATACAATTAAATATACTTAACCTTAAAATTACCCTGAACGTGCCTGAGTCTTTGATTCACAAGCCCCTTCTGGTTCTTAACACGGCCTCGGTTTGATCGTTATAAGGATGAATCATCCTTGTGCTGGTGGGAATGGACTGTTTCAGCGGTTTAAATGCCCAGTAATTGAGAACTTACCCCTCTGCTCTGTGTGCAGTGTGGCCGACGGAAGGTGAAATCTTGACCCTTCGTCTGTCTGTGCTGTGCCTGTCACCATCTGGGTCAGAAGAAGCTCCGCTCGGGGAGATGGGGGACTGGGCCAGCTGGAGCCTCAGGAGGCCTTCGGAGGCGGCGGTGTGCGGGCCTGGCCACAGGCAGGACACTGCTGACCCTCCCTGGCCCCTGTAATGTTCCCCAGAGCCGGTTTCTCCTCTTCCTCTTCTCCCCGTCTCTCTGGCTGGGTCTCCTCCACCTCCTTTTCCTTGCCCTGACTTGACTTCTCCATTCACACCCTATTTCCGAGAAGCCTGCCTTGCTGGCTCGGCGCTCTGTCGTGGGCAGATCCAGAGCTAAGGTGGTGACGGCCGCCGCTGGGTGCCTCTTCTGCCCTGCGCCCTTCCCTTGGGTCTCTTCCTCAGGCGCAGGGCTGGAGGCCGTGACCCAAAATGGGCATCCATGGCTCTGAGGCTTTCCCTGCTTCGCCCATCAAATGAATCCTTTCTGGTTGAGGAGGGGAGAGGGAAGGCCCTTACACAGAGCCTTTCCTGTCCTTCTGTGTTACTGAGAGAAAGCAGCTCCTGGATAGGGCCCTATTGCTAAAGGGGCGGACAGGGCCACATGGAAGCCTGGCTCGGGCCAGTGACCCTCGGCTGGGCCGCGCGTGAGAGCAGAATCTCTGAGCCGCAGCGTTGCTGGGAACCCAGTCCACCCGGTGGGGGTGATCTCCTTGTAGGTGGAATTGGAAGAATTATAGGTGCCCTGAGCTCCCGACAGGTCAAAGTGGTCAAAGGAAAGCCACAGTCTTCCCTCAGAACTGATCTACGAGCCATGAGAGCGTCACTCTGAGTCGCACGTGCTGGGTGTGTTAGGACAATGTGACACTGAGGTGCGGGCCCCCGCCTCTGTGGTCTACGTCGCAGCGCGTCCCCTGCTCCTGCGTGTTCCAGCTGTTCACGTGTGGCTGAAAGGAAATTATATATGGAAGATAGAAAATACTGGGAGTTAGAAGTTATTATGCTGAGCTGTAATTTCTGGTCCTTTGGAGATGGTAGACCTGTTCCTAATTGTGGCCTGTGACACAGCTGTGTCAGAGACCGAGTGTAACCCGTCGTCTTGCCCTCCCCTGTCTGTCCCTGTACCTGGGTCGTAGCCCGGAGACCACTCCTGTGGAGTGCGGTGGAGGCGGCCACTCCTGTGAGTGCCCCTTCCCAGGGCATCGGGGGTTCTCAGAGGACATCTGGAAGTATTCCGATGACCGTTACGTGAAGTAGTGCGTTTTGGGGTATGGCGCTCGGAGCCGCCCCGTCCCCAGGCCTCCGCACCTGCCGGTCCCTGGAACGCCTGCAGGTCTTGTGCTAAGCTCGGACCCTGGTGTGGAAGTTTGTGGGGCCCCGCCAGGGAGAGGGGTCCCTGAGTGTGCCTCAAAGGGCAGGACTGCAGGTCTGTGTTCTGTCGTAGATGACCCTTTGCAGACCCTCTTTAGGGGCCTGGTCTGCTGCTTCCGTGGTTCCTTCTGCTGACAGGCTCCCCAAAGACACGGTCGTTCACACTCGGCCTGACCTGTCCCCCAGCAGCAGCCAGATGCCCATTTGAGCAGCTCTCCGGGGCTGGGCGTGGGACTGGGGTACGGACCCCCACCCCAGCTCTGCCTGCCCTCGCAGAGGTGTGGGGGCAGCTGCGTGCTCGGCAGGCCCCACCCTGTTCAGTTAGCGCCGGACCTGCAGGCGGAAAGCGGCCTCCTGGCAGAGTGGAAATGGGCAGCAAAGGTGGGGAGTCTGAGTCCTTGTTCACCCAGACCTTTGATGGTTACACTCACACAGGGGTTGCTATGATTCTTGGATTAGGAACTAAACTGCCTTTCAGACTGTGCCGTCATGGGCACCAGCGGGAACACCCAGCCCTGGTCCTTGGGGCCTTATTCTGGCTTCCCGCGCTCCTTCTAGAGGCTCCCAGCCAGCAGCGGCGGCATCCTACCTTCCCGCTCCAGCCTCACTCGGGACGGGGTGGGTGTTCCCACACAGCCAGCCACGGTGACCCCTCCCCTTCCCGTACACTCCGTCTGCACTGTGCTCGCCTCCCTTCTGCTTTGGGGGTCCCGAGACTGCCTTGCCCTCGATGAATCACCAGGAAGATTCACAGGAGTCCATGTAGGGTCGTGTCCCTGACCGACTGCCGGGGAGGAAGGACACGAAGTCAGAATAAGGGAAGAGACGCGCAGGCCAGGTCTGGAGGACCCCAGCGCACGCATCCAGGAGGCCTCTGCTCGAGGGACGTCCTCCGGCGGCAGGTCATGGTGGCGTGTGTGTTTGTGGTGTGCCAGGCTTCTCCCGGGGGGTGCGGGCAGTCATGTAGGCACCTGTGTGCAGCACGGACCAACGTTGCCCATCCCCAGAGGACAGCACGCGTTCCCACGACTAGGAACGGCACATTTGCACACTTCCGGCGTGCCCGGGCTCTCTTCTCCAGGAACGGTGGGCGCCCGCCCCACATTCCGGGCCCCAGGTGCCAGCGAGGACCAGCCCTCTCTAAGGAGTGCGGGGCCTGCCAGGCTGCTGCTTGTGCCCACCTCTCCGCCGGCGGTGGCGTCTATGCAGCCCTCGCCCCACCCCGAATCCCGGCCGGCCTGGTGGCTCGGTCCCTGGAGTGTGGCAGATGTGGCGTTGTGGGATGTTTGAGCCGAGGCCTCGAGGGGCTTTGCGGCCACTGCCGAAAGCACCTCGGGACCCAAGCAGACCCTGTGCTGGCCCCTGTGGCCGAGAGGCCGGCGGCAGGGGCTCAGCCGTGCCACTTCTGGACGCGTGGGATGGGCTTCGTGGGCCTCTGGCCCCTGCTGATTTGCCGGCCTCTGCTGCCGTGGGGGACCCAGGCAGGACCGTCCGAACTGCCCCGCTCAGCTCAAGCTGCTGACGGGAGAAGGAGCCAGTGAACGGCCGGCAGGTGTGAAGTCTGTGCCGGGGTTTGCTGGGCTGTGCTTGCTAACCTGTGCGGCCTCGTCCTTGCCCAGCCCCGCCTCTGCTCCCCGCCAGCCGTGGGTGGTGTCTGGCCTGCTCCTCCCTCTGCCGCTCAGGTGCCCTCCCGTCCTGACCCCCCATCTCTGCGTGGTCTCTGAGCGCTGGCTCGCTCCTGCTTGCACACCTATGTCATTTCTCCTGTGTCCTGTGTCCTGGCCACCGAGTCCCGTCTGCCAGCCCCTCACCATCCTCTGTTCTTTGTTGACCCTCCTGGCTCTGGCTTCCCCCCATTTCCCTTCTAGAGTGCTTCATCTCCTCTGTGCCTCTTTGAGTACCAACCCTCTAGAAGTACCACCCATGACCCTCCCTGACAACTGGTGTTCCGTGGTCCCCCAGGGTCCTTCACTCAAGCCTGTGACCATCTGTGCCTACCTAACTGAGGTCTGCTCTTGCCAGCTGTGCGTTCTGCAGGGGTGAAGACCACGCCCTCCCCTCCCCTTGAAGCCCGGGGCTCCCCCCGGGATGGTGTGCACACTGGGCATACTGTGTACTCACAGGGACCCCACATGTGTTCCCACCGACCCGACAAACCTCCACCGGAGGCAGCGGGGAAGTTCGACACTAAGGAATCTGCATGCTCATGTCTGTGTGGTCGGCGTCCTTGAGACCGTCTGAGCACCCAGGCACGAAGGATCCACTGGCCTTCTGTATTCTTGCTTCCTCTTGGGAGAGGCCGCTTGGCCAGCAGCGGGCGGAACCCAGTGTTCGGGCGGCGGTGGGCCGTACTTGTCCCACATCTTGCGGGTCTGCACTCCCTGCTCGGGCGCCTGTCGGGCTGTCAGGTCTGAGTCCTGAACGCCAGGGTTGGGTGTCCCTGCGGTGGCTGGGGCAAGGTCCCGTGCTTGGTATGGGTAGACAGAGTGACACGTTGACGACGTCATCACTGTTGATCGATGCCAGGGAAGGGCCGTCTCCCTGTGCCTGGCGGGCCTCAGGCAATGGTTACAGATGGTGCTGGTTGCCTCCACTTTGCCTGGGTTTTTGTCAAGAATCCTTGGCTTGCCAGACCTGCTTCTGGCTGTTGGAGCTTTTAGAAACCTGGGAGAGCAGTAAGTTTGTCTTTTTCACAGGAAACCAGTGCCTTTCTTCAGGCATCAGCCTCTGCTGGCGGATGACCCCTAGAGCCCCCCCCATCCAGCCTTTGTGTTGGGCAGGCCTGTCACCTTTGCCGTTCATGGCTGTCTGCTTGGAGGAGCATCGCCTGTCGTCCTTGGAAGAGTGACTGCTCCCAGCCATTGCCATCGCCCTGCCCCCGCCCGTGTCCCCCAGGGGGTCCGGGCAGAGGCTCTTCCCATCACTCGTGGCTTTGTTCACCGAGAAGCGTGCCTGCCAGCAGTGCTGGCTTGGCGTGTGGTCTGAGCACCCCGAAAATCTCACGAGCTCTCCGAGAAAGCACCATGTGTGTAGAAGACTCAGAAACTGGGGAGGGGGTGGGGTTCAGGGCACCCCACGTAGTGGATTAGAAATCCTGTGCTCGTCTGGAGGCAGACAAGTGGCAGCCTTATTCAAGGGGAAAAAAAATCTACTGGAGTCTCGACACAGTATCTTAGTAGTAATAAAAGTGGTACTGCAGATTTACTGGTGCGGGAGTTTTAACCGTAATTCTGGGGAATGGTGGGTTATTCTGTGTTCAAGAGCTACATTTATCACAAAAATGATGATATACAAATCACTTCCATATCACAAAATGTTCTTGGTCAAAATTGGCTTGAGGCAAGTGATATCTTCGAGTAAACAGTATATGAAGACCATATCTTAAAATGATAGATCACCTAATTTCGTCCTGACAGAGGTTTTTGCCGCAACAAACATCTGTCATTGAAATACCAATTCAGAGATATGGAAGCCAAATTGTCGAGGTTTTCTCGGATTTGTCGCTCCTAACTTAAGAATGCTGCCGTTCCGCTTGGTAGCTTTGCTAAGATAGCAGGCAGCCTTGCACTTTAAGGCGTATTAAAATAAAATAAACGATCTAGAGAAATATTCCTGGTCCAGATGCAAGCCGGCAGCCCTCTGGAAGTAAGGATGTCAGGCAGTGGCTGAGGACCATGTAGAGACGTCCCCTGAAGCTCGCTTTGCAGACCGGGGACCCAGGACCTGGTGTCCTGAAAGCAGAAACTTGGCATTATGTCCTGGGTCTCTTGTGTTCACCTCAGGGTTTTGAAAGCCTGTGATTATCATGTTCCCAAGACTTGAAGCGCCATTTTGGGCTGTCCTGACGGGGAGCAGGTTCACAGAGACAATGGTGATGTCACGGGCCCTTCCGGTTTCCTTTTTCTTGGCATTTCTCCTTGGGGGGGGGTCTCCCTCAAGAGTCCTACATGGACCAAATGCCCTGGGATTTGAGGTTTCAGGGAGCTCTGAGCAGGGACAGATGTGCTAGGATTTTAGAGACAGATTTCCAAAGTACAGTCTAAAGAAATTCCACTGTGTTACTGTTTTCCAAAAAAAAAAGGAAAAAAGATCTTGGTCCAAAACTCGATTATGTGATAGGTTTTTTCTTTTCTTAAGGCAGAATTTCTGAGATGCTTGGAAGACTTTCTAGATACTCATCATCGATGACCAACTCATACACGTTGTGTTTCAAACCAAGGAGAGCCTCTCTTCGGGCGACAGTGACCGTGAGAGCCCCGCTGATGTCATATCGCAGCTCCTGCAGGCCTGGCCCAGTGGGGCTTTCTGGAGGGAGTGGCCGCTGGCCCCGGGGCAGACCCCCTTCCCTACTGCTGTCTCGTTCATCCAGCCCCTGGCTGAAGCTGCCCCTTGTGCCTTGCCATTGCTTCCCTTCAGAGAATGGTGTTCTAGAACTCTCACAGCTTTGTCCAGCCCCCTCCTGTCCGTCGGGTGGCCGTCCTGGACTGGAGATTTCCGGTATGTTCATCGTTTCTTCCTGCACGAGGAGACGCTGTCAGCACTAAACAGGTGCCCTCCTACGCGTTGATGTTTCATTCCATTGTTACCATCTGGGACGAGCCTGATCGCCACACACAGCGTGATGTCAGGGACGTCAGAGTCGGGCTCCGGGCAGTTGCGTCGTGCTGTGTAACTTCTCTGCGCCGCAGGCTCAGCTGCCGACGCGAGGTCCTTCTGCTTGCTCTCGGGGTCCAGGCGCGAAGCTGTGCATGAAACACCAGGCGCAGGGCCACACGGTGGCGGTGGTAGCAGTCGTGAGACTCGTCGTTGTGTCCGCCCCGCCTGGTGTTTGGTAGACTGGGGGCGACTCTGATGCGCTTCCCTTCGCCGTCTTTCTTGAAAGTGGACCTAACTAGCTCACTTGTCTGGGCCGACAGCCAGTCGTCGAGCCGGGGTCCCCGAGTCCGCACACTCGTCCCTGCTGGCCTTGTCCGTTCGCTGTGTTCCCGGCGCCAGCTGTACCGATGACCGTGCCCTCCCGCGTGCCTCCTCAGCGCAGACCTGACGGGGATGAGGAGCTGAGCGGCCCCCCTGCCATCCCCTGTGGTCTCAGCCACAGGAGGACAGGAGTTGGGGCTGAGAGCTAACATTTTTTTTTATGATTTTTTAATTTATTTCGCACACAGAGATCACAAGTAGACAGGCAGACAGAGAGAGAGGGGAAGCAAGCTCCCTGCTGAGCAGAGAGCCCGATGTGGGACTCCATCCCAGGACCCTGAGATGGTGATCTGAGCCGAAGGCAGAGGCTTTAACCCACTGAGCCCCCCAGGCGCCCTGAGAGCTAACTTTGGTGGGTTGTGGACATGCAGTGAAATGCCTCGGAACAGCCTGCCCTCGCGTGCACGAGGGTAGGGCGGAGGGCTGGGAGCTGAGCAGGCCCTGCAGAAGGTTCTGGGAGGAGTCCTGCCCCGGGCTCTGCCGCCGCACACGGGTCGTCTCACCAGGGCCACCGCTCCCCCCGGGTGCTAGGACCGAGCTGTGTGCAGGTTGTAAGGGCCTTTCTGCTTCAGTAGGCTGCACACGCCCCGGTTCCCACTTCGCTCTCCGACTACGCGTGCGTTCCTTGTGCACGGCGCTCGCTCTCAGTAACGGCGTACCGGGGCTGCCTCCATTTCTCTGCCCTGTGGCCACCCCCGCCGCCCGTGCCCCCACGTCCTGGACCCTGCCACTGGCCCCACACACTGTGCTGCACCGAGTAGTGCCCTGGGTCCTGCTGTGGTTCCTTGACCAGGGCCCCAGTACTGAGAGCACCAAAGTCAAGAATCACAGGTTTTGAGTAGGAACAAGGACCGTTAGGTTCCTTTGTATCAGTGGAACGGAGATGAAGACGTGTGTGTAAAGAACCCTCCGTCTCCCACCCTACCCCAGGGCTTCTGCTGGGCTCCGCGCTTCCAGCCCAGCGGTGCCACCTGGGCCCACCGGAGCGCCCGGCCGCACGTGGGGAGGTGCGCTGGGGCCGCAGCCCCGCCGGGCCGTGCGCTCCGCCCGGGCCGCCTGGCGCTCAGGGGCGTCAGAACCAGGACCGCGGAGTCTGTTTTCAAACAAGTTGTCTTGTGAGATATGGTAGCGAACTCACCAAAACTGGGGGAGCCGTGGAGTCCAACAGAAAGACGGCCATGAAAATTATTTTAGTGCGATGTAATGAGTTCTGTTTTTCATATGTGGCAGATATTACCCCCTAAATCTAATCTGCAATGCTGAAAATTATGCCATTTTTTATGATTTGTTTAATTTTGACTGAAAAAAAAATTCACTATTCATCGATTCTTGACCTACAAGTATTGAGGGGAAAATTTAGTTAATAAGAATCTTCATGAGGTGTAAATTTAAATGTATGAGGACTCTGCCTCTCCTAGAGTACTGTAGACATTAATTTAACAATTCTGTGTGAGCCTGAGGGCCCGGGGCGTCTGAAGAGCAGAGCGTGGAGGCCTTGCGGTTATTCGCCGGTCGACAGGGTCTGTCTGTGTGATCGGGGACACTTGGTTTCCTCCCCTGCCTGACTCCGTGGAGCTGAGAGTAATTAGAAGGTTATCTTCGTAGTCATCTGTTTGCCTGTGAAATGGTATCGGTACACCCGCAAGTAGCAAGGCACGCGGAAATCAGGCCGTGAGGTCGGTGTGTGCGTGTACTTGACGGAAAGTTTCCTCCTGGTTCCCCAGATCTGCAGTTCAAAGAGGGCTGTAAAGAAGTCATAAAAAATGAAGGATCCTAATATTGAAGTTGGGAAATGTGAGTGAATGACATATTCTTTACACACCTCACCTGTCAACATTTCTAATCAAATCACCCAGCCTTCTTAGTTCTTAAATGATACAGGCAATATTTCCTGTAATGAACACCCCTAAGTCTAATGAGCGGCCCTAAGGCAACTTCAAATGTATGAATTCATTACAATTGAACAGCATAATCTGCAGGGCAAGGATGCCGGCTGCCCGGTCTCAACTTCACACGGCTTGGGTGTTTTATGAAAAATGTTACACATTTTGTTTACAACGTATTGCTGCTGTTTGAAGTATTGTATGTTCCTGTAGTACATAAGATGGGGCCGCATAATGGAGGAAAAATCAAGGAGGCAATCTTTCATTTTGTTCTTGTATGAAAAATTCAAAAGACTGAAAACTCACCCAGAGAAATTTTGCAAGCATATTATTTTCCAATGTTTCGATCAATTTGTCTGTCATCCATGCTGAGAGGTGGAAGGGGCCAGCAAAAGCAATTTAGCCTGTGAGGTCCAAACCAGAAATGTTTTAGGGAGCCTTGTCACAGGGTATTTCTTTATATTAGAGCCACCGTGTGCTTTATTTGCTGGTCCTATTATGAAGAGAAATTGATATCAGTCATCTAAGTAAGCTATGAATATCTGATATAAGTATTACTCTTATATGCATGCATCAGAATAAAATATAAATTAACCGTGAGTGTGACAACGGGCTCTTGTTTGGGATTTTTCCATTTAACAATTCACGGCGCATTTTAATTGATAGTACCCAAGTGACACTCCGTAGAAGCATCTCGCGTGTGAACATTACTGACCCTGCCAGGGCTTTAATTAAGCTATAATCTTCCCATGGTAAGTACATCTGGGATTGATAAACGTATCCAAACCATGCTTACAATCTAAGGGTTGTTTTTCAAAATCGGTGCAGGTAGGGGAGTTTTACATGGCTTTCATACAGCATCCAGTTAAATTTTTAGTTGGGATTTATCAAGATCAAATTATGTTAGCAGTAGTTAATTCTAAGGTGAACCTACAGTTTCAGGGAAACTTTGTCGTGGAAAACCTATAATTGTATATAACTACTCCGTGTACTCACTTCTTTAAAACTTAGACGTGCTCAAGATAATTTCCTTGAATCTTTTTCCTAAACACAAAACACACACACACACAAATAGCAGGCTTACAAAAGACACCTAGTTTGAATTGGTCATATCAGTCAAGGTCTTCCTCTTATGACAGCCCCCCTGAGAAGCACTAGGTGTTTGCTCTGAATAGTTGGCCTACTGTTCATGTGACACCCTGTGAGCCTGATGTTTCAAAGAGGGAATTTTGGAATTTAAAATATCATCTTTGAGCATGTTAGAAACTTATTATAAGGCAAATCTTCCAGTTGGTGTGGATATCAATATCGTTTATATGGAAAAATGTCTTGAAATACAGTTGTCAGTTAGCAAAATTTGGGTACAGTGTGTACTGTCCAGTTCTCCTTAACGTGGCATGAAACCTATTTTTTCTTTCAATGACTGCCTTCTACTTTATAGTATGTGTTTATATCTAAATGGTGCACCGGCATTTCTCTTCCGTCTCCCCCCCCCCCAACATTTCCTTTGTCTTAAGCTAATCCTCTATTAATATGTTTAGAGTTCTCCAGGATTGTTTTTTTCCTGTCTGTCTGGAGCTATTTCAGGCAATGTTAATCATGAACGTCTTTCTCTAGACCTCTTAGTGTACATGTATAAGTCTCTGCAGGGTAAACTTTTAAGTAGAATTAACTTAGATTTCTCCAAATTGTTTTTAATTTTTATATTGTAATTGAGGTTGAACATCTTCTCTTGCATTAATTGGTCATTTGTAGTAGTGAAACGTTCATTTGTCCATTGGTTTTGTCTTTTTCTCATTGATTTGCAATGACTTGTTGCGTATTAAAGATAGTCCTTTCTGTTTTGAGTTCCTCCGTGGATTTCTTTTTTAACGGAGTCGGGTTTTACTTTGCATTTTGGGATACTTTGTAGATCTGTGGAAGAGTTGCAGCGGTGGTGGCCGGTGCAGAGGACTGGTTCACCCTCTGTTCAGCTCATCCTCATGATAAGCACTTACAGAGCCGTGGTACCTTTGTCAACAGGGATAACCAGAAGTTAATATTGCTACAGGTGTAGTTAGAGTTTTGAATTGTGTCCGATGGCTTTTGAGTATCTTGGAATGCTTATAAAAGCCTTATTTACTTACCTTTTTTTAGTGGGAGTGGTTGAGGGTAGCCATCCAGGCTTATTTTCTGTTTTCATCTTTGGTTTATTTGAAATGTATTTTATGTTTTAAGGGAGTTTGGAACATCTTTATTTTCAGCCAGATTCTTAAATCTGTCAGTATGTTTTTTTTTTTGAATCAACTTTTTAGCTGCACACATTTTATAAAGACAAAAACCTACCTGCAAACTTGGGAGTTTATTATCTATTCCCTGACTGTTTTTCTTTTGCAATAGCTACTGTATGAATTGTTTAAAAAGGAGAGTATAAGATTTAGTTTAACACTGTAGGAATTCTAAGACAACTGGGTCGAGAACATTTTCCTTGGATCCTGAATAAACGGCTTCGTAACTTTGATAGTTGGAGTTTTGTATCATGAAGCAATTGTAAATCCAGTTGAGGGAAGCAGAAAGACCTAGCCCAGTTACAGGTCTTGCACTGGTTTACCGAGAGTCCAATGTCCCTGACCCCAGGAGCAGAGTGCTTCCTGAAGTCTAGGGATTAGTTGGACGTGGCATGGTTTACCCTAGACGACCTGTTTGCCTTTAGCCATGGCCAGTTGCAGAATTTCACACGCTCAGTTTTCAGCAAATGGAACACTGCCTGTAAGTTTTTGAAGAGTAAGTAAATAGGTACTTTTTTTTTTTTTCATGTAGAATCGCCTTAACTTTAAGATTATCTTTAGAGAGAGTGGAAAGAGCCAAGGGAGAGAGAATCTGAAGCCGATTCCGTGCCCAGACCATAGCCCAGCATGAGGCCTCCCTCTCAGCACCCTGAGATCATGACCTGAGCCAAAACCAAGAGTCAGACACCAACAGACTGAGCCACCCAGGTGCCCCTCCCCTTAAGTCTCCTAGAAAACCACTGGTCTGAGGCTTAGTGTGTGCCAGGGTAGCCCTTTCCATTAGGATTTTTTTTTCCAGCTTTAAGTTATCCTTGACAAAATATGTAAAGTATGCCATGTGACGTGACATGTCTTATGAAAAGATTCCCATCAAGTTAACAACCTCCTTGCCTCATATTTAAATTTTTTATTATTCATTTATTTATTTTGGGGTGGGGGGTAAGAATCTGTAAGTTCTAGTCTCCTCACAGAATTCTACTAGGCAGTACAGGGTGGCCGGCCGTGGTCACCATGGTGCACTGAGTTAGGTCTTCAGCCTCATTCATCTTGCAGCTGAACGCTTTTAGCTCTCGTCTCTCTCGATTTCTCCCAGCCCTGGCAACCACTTTTCTAGGCTTCTGAGTTGGACTTCTTTTTTTTTTTAATTTATTCCACAAATAAGTGATGGTGGGCAGTACATCTCTCTCTCGTGTATTTCACTTAGTGTAATGCCCTCCAGCTTCAACCGTCTTGTTGAAAATCACAAGATTTCCTTCGTGTCTGAATACTACTGCATCTTCTATTCTGTAGATTACTCTGTAGAAGGACACTTGGGTTGTTTCCATGTCCTGGCTATTGTCCATAATGATGGGGTGAACGTAGGAGTAGGTACCTTTTCAAGATAGTTTTCTTTCGTTATAATGCCCGGAGGTGGGCTTGCTGGATGATCTCACGGTGGTTCTGTTCTGAATTCCTCGAGGAACCGCTGCACTGTCTCCCAGCGCAGCAGCACCAGTTTGCGCTCCCAGCAGCTGTGCACGAGGACTCGCTTTTCTCCGCATCCTCGCGGACACGTACCTCTTTTCTTTCTGATGGTGACCATTCTGACAGAGCAGAACGTCCTTGTGGTTTCGATTTGTATTTTTCCTGGCAGTGAGTGACATTGAGCACCTTTTCATGTATCTGTTGACCATGGGTATGTTGTCTTCAGGGAAAATAATTTATTCAGGTCCTTGCCTACTTTTAAATTGGATTATTTGGGTTTTTACTTTTTTTGCTATTGAGTTGTAGGAATTCCTGGCATACGGTGGATATGACCCCTGTACTGGGTGTGTGATTTGCATATCTCTTTTCCCATTCTGTAGGTCTCCTTTTCACTGGTTTCCTTTGCTGTGCTTTTTAGTTTGATGTATTCCCACTTGTTTTTGGCTTTTTTTGCCTTTTTGTGTCAAATCCAAATTACCGTGCATGTTTCCTTTTAGGAACTTCACAGTTTCAGGTCTTACATTCAACTCTTCTGTCCGTTTTTAGTTGATTTTTGCATGAGTGGTGGCAAGGGGCAGGTATTCTCTTAGCACGTGGCCATCCAGTTTTCCCTGCACCATTTATTGAAGAGCTTCTCCTTTCCCCAGTGTATATTCTTGGCTACTTTGAACATCGACCATATATGCATGGGTTTATTTCTGGGCTTTCTGTTCTGTTTTTATGCCAGTAGTGTACTGTTTTGATTGTTATAGCTTTGTAATTATAGTTTTGTCGGAGTTATGACGCCTTCAGCTTCATGGGTTTCCAGGATTTTTTGGCTATTTAGAGTCTTTTGTGGTTCCATATGAATTTTACAATTGTTCTATTTCTACGAAAGCTGCCCCTGGAATCTTGATAGGGATAGCGTTGAATCTGTAGATTGCTTTGGGTACTATGGACATACCTATTCTTCCCATTCATCCATGAGCATGGTATGTTTTTCCCGTTTATTTGCATATTAAGTTTTTTCATTGATGTTTATAGTTTGCAATGCACAGGGCTTTCACCTCCTTGGGTAAATTTATTCGTAGGTATTCTTTTTGGTGCTATTGTAAATGGGGTGGCTTTTTTAATTTTGCTGGTAGTTGGTTGTTCATGTATACAGCCGTAGCTGATTCTTGTGTGTTGATTTTTGTAGCGTGCAACTTCACTGAAATCACTGAATAGTTTTGACAGCTTTCTTGTGGTGGCCTTAGGGTTTTTTACATATATTATCAGGTCCTCTTCAAATAGACAATTTTACTTCATCCTTTTTGACTTATGGATACTGGTGTTTTTTTTTGCTAATTGCTCTAACTAGGAATTCTAGCACCCTGTTTAATAGAAATAGTGAGGAGTGCCTGGGTGGCTCAGTTGGTTGAGCATCTGCCTTCGGCTCAGGTCGTGATCCCGGGGTCCTGGGATCGAGTCACGCATTGGGCTCCCTAGTCAGCAGGAGTCCATTCCTCCCTCTCCCCCTGTGCCGTCCCTAGCTTGTGCTCTCTCTTAACTCACTTCTTCTCTCAAATAAATAAAATCTTTGAAAAAAAAGTGGTGAGCGTGGACACCCTTTTCCTTGTGACGGGTTATTCCTAGGGAAGTGGATGGTATTCAGCTTTTCACCTTTGTGTTAGCTGTGGGCTTGTCCTCTGTACCTTTGTTCAGGGGCCTTACCTTGATACCCAGTTTTGTTGAGAGTTTTTATCAGGAAAGGAAGTTGAGTTTTGTCAAATGCCTTTTCTGCTTCTGGGAGGATTATGGGTTTTATCCTTCACTTAGTTTTAATGTGGTGCATCACACTGATGGATGTTGAAATAGTCTTATCCTGCTGGGGTAAATCCCTCTTGACCATGGTGCATGGCCCTTGCTGTATACTGTTGAACTCAAGTTTGTTAATACTTCATTGCAGGTTTTTGCATCTGTGTTCACCCAGCATATTGGCCTCTAATTTTCTTGAAGCTTCCTTGTCTGGCTTTGGTATCAGGGTGATGCTGGCCTTGTAAAATGACTTTGGCTTTGTTCCCCCTTCAGTTCTTGAAGGGGTTTGAGAAGGATTGGTACTCTGTAGATGTTTGGTATAACTCACCAGTGAAGCCATGTGATCCTGGACTTTGGAAGTTTTTGATTACTGATTCAGTGTTCTTACTCATAATTTGTGTCGATGTCCTATTCGTGGTGCAGTCCTGGTAGAGTAGAGTGGGGTTTTAGGAATTTATTTCCTCTAGACTGTCCAGTTTGTTTACATATAATTTATAGACTCTTACGGTCCTCTGTATTTTCGTGGTGTCATTGGGAGGTCTCCTTTTATAATCTTGAGACCTTGTTGCTTGACTATTTTACCTAAAGGTTTGGCAGTTTTTCTATCTTTTCAGAATATCAGCTCTTAGTTTCATCTTTTCTACTGTCTTTTTTCTTTCACTTATTTGGGCTCTGACCATTATTTCCTTCCTTCTAAGTTTGGCCTTAGTGTGTTCCTTTTTCTGGCTCTTTGAGGTGTAAATGTAGGTTGAGACCTTTTTCTTGAATGTGGTTTATTGCTGTGAGTGCATCTCAGTCTTGGTGTGTGTAGTGTTTCTGTGTTTGTTTCGGGTGCTGTTTTTTTTTTTTTTTAAAGATTATTTATTTGACAGAGAGAGATCACAAGTAGATAGAGAGGCAGGCAGAGAGAGAGGGAAGCAGGCTCCCTGCTGAGCGGAGAGCCCGATGCGGGACTCGATCCCAGGACCCTGAGATCATGACCTGAACCGAAGGCAGCGGCTTAACCCACTGAGCCACCCAGGCGCCCCTCGGGTGCTGATTTTGCTTTTGATTTGTTCTTGGGCCCATTGGTTGGTTCAGGAGCATTTCAGTCTCTGCGTACGTGTGAACTTCTGTTTTCTTGTAATTTTTAATTTTATACCATTGTGGTTGGCAGAGAAGCTTGATACAATTGTAAGCTTACATTTATTAAGACTTGTTTTGTGGCCTAGCATATGTTGGATCCTCAGTGTTGCGTGTTTGCTTGAGAGCAGTTTGCTGGAATGTTCTGCAGAGGTCTGTCAGGTCCATCTGGTCTACTCTGTAACAAGTCTGACGTTTTCTTACTGACTTTTCCCCTATCTGGAGAATCTCTCCATGGTTGAAACTGGGAAGCCGAAGTCCCCTGCTGCCGTGTTGCCGTCTGTTCCTTTCATGAGGTCTGCTCGGGTTTGCATCCTGTATTTCGTCACTGCTGGGTCTGACGCACATTTGTAAGTTACAGATTTCTATTGAACTGGCCCCGTTATCCTTCTATAACAACTTCCTGTTACAGTCTTTGGCTTAGTCTGCTTTTCCTGCTGTAAGTGTAGCTCCCTTACCTTTTCTTCTGCTTTCCCTTTGCATGGAGTATCTCTTTCCATCTCTTCCCATTCAGGGTGTGTGCGTATGTCCCCAGAGCCATAGGTTGTCTCTTGTAGGTAGCACTGTATTGGGGTTCTAGTTTTTTATCCTGCGCGGTTGCTCTGTCTTTTGATTGGAGAATGTAGTCCATTTAAACTTAAAGTAATTGTAGTTACATAATTACTGTTGCTATTTTTTTTTAAGATTTTATTTATTTATTTGACAGACAAATCACAAGGAGGCAGAGAGAGAGGGGGAAACAGGCTCCCTGCTGAGCAGAGAGCCCGATGCGGGGCTTGATCTCAGGACCCTGGGATCATGACCTAAGCCAAAGGCAGAGGCATTAACCTACTGAGCCACCCAGGTGCCCCTACTGTTGCTCTTTTGTTCGTTGCTTTCTGGCTATCTTCTAATTCCTTTTTGCTCTCACTTTTGTGAATTGATGACTTTCTGTGGTGGTATACTTGGATTCCTCCTCCTTTGTCTTCTGTGTATCTGCCATAGGATTTTGCTTTGCCATTACTATGAACTTATGTGAAACATCTTACTGTTATAACAGTCTAGTTGAAGCTAATAACTTCATTTTTTAACGTTGCTTTCTAATTCACTACAAACTCTCATACTTCATTGATCATTTCTCTGAGGAATTTTGAACTTCCGCTCAAGGCATGAATGAATGATGTATTTGGTATTTTGATTCCTGTATGACCGTTAAAATTTATTAATGGGTTTCTGTTCTCTTAAACGTAATCTGTGAGTCCTAGTTTGGGGTAAGAGGCCTCAGACGTGTTCCTTGTCGTCATTACTAGCAGACAGGCCTGGGTTCTCATTCCTGCTCTTCCACTTCGGAAGATGGTTGCCCGGCAACTCTCTGCCTTTGTTCTGACTGTCCTGCCGGGCTCTGCACGCACGCTTGTTTGCAGACACTTCGTGCTGAGCCGTTACTGTAAACCTCCCTGGCTGTGTTTCCTACTAACTTTCCCACTTTCGAGCTTGTTAACATTCTGCTGCCTTCCTAGCTATTTCCAAGACCCTTTTCTCCCATTTCTCACCTCTCGTATATCCAGGACTCCTTTCCAGCAGATAATTGATGTACGAAGGGGTGAGAGAGTGGGAAGCACCAGGCTGAGCTCTGACCTCAGCAGTGGCCTCACAGCCGTGTGATCTCCAAGGTCTCCCTGGGCCTCTGCTCTGTCTTTCCTGGTTCTAACGGGACAGTAGACACACCTGTGAGGTCGCCACATGTAGGAGTAAGCTTGTGGGTCACCTTTCCTGGAGTAAGAGCATACATAGAGCTAGCCAGCATTATGAAGATGTTTAAAAGTTATTTTTCCTCTCTGCTTATTACCCCCGCTCTGGTTTATATCCATTTTACTAATAATTTGTCTTTCACCACTCAGGAATATAATCTTTATATTATATTGAGGTAGTATTTAAGGCATTTTATAAACTTTAAAGAGCTGTTGATTAGTCATTTGTGACTTTGAATGTTACCTCATTTAAGCTTGTTGTAATCTTTATATTTTAGAAAGGACTTCAGTTTATCTGAGGAATGCTGAAATTTCCTGGAATAAGTTTGATGAGTAGGAGGAATTACGTATCTCTAATAGATTTAGGAGGGCTTTAAAAATCTTATTTTCCACATTGCATTAAAAGAGATTAAGATTAACCATTTTCTGAAATGGAAGAAAAAGCCATTGTTTCTGATTCCTGTTTATGCAGCCCCAGGCTGGGAAATTAAAAAATGGGATTACCCTGAGTATCTTCTCGGAGCTCATCCTTGTCAGCTGCTGCCTCTCTGGGGCCCTGCAGCCATGGAGTCCCACCACACTGACCTGCGAAGCCACATGGGTCGGACCCCTGTGGTCCCCCGTGGCCCCTCGTGGGTGTGGAGTGAGGAGGGCTCGGGCAGTGCACTTCTCCAGCTTCTGTCTGGGCAGAGTTGTTAGGTGAAACTTGCAGCTTCTGTTCTCCTGCTAGGTTGGCTTCGTGACACGTGGATGTTTGCCTCTGCTTTATGCTCAAATGCGCTTCCGTCCTTTCCGAAGCGCTCTTGCGGCTTAGGGAGCTGCAGAAGAGCATCTTCCCTAAAACTCCCGTGTGGTCAGGGGCCGAGCCGCTGGCTCTGGTGGGGAGCTGAGCTTCAAAGGCGGTGGCACAGAAGGAGATCGGTGACTTTGAATTTCTTCTTTTGAGGGCTTGATCTTACAGGTTACAAAACCACTTTTCTGTAAGTAGTACTCTCCCTTTGTCAGTAGTAGGTCATAGTTGAGGGGCACAAGCCTTAGGATAGCACAGGAAACAGCTCACATATGCACTGTAATTGTGGAAAGTTAACCTAAACATTTCAGTTGTCCATAAAACAAGAACCCTTGCCTCCGAGGGCGGCTGTCAGATGTCAAGCAACAGACGGGAAGCTCCCCGCACCGGGGCTGTCCGGGAGAGGGGTGAGCAGTTCTGGGACGAAACGCTCCGTAGAAGGTCCAGCTGGTGGCCTGGCCATGGACGGGCCTTCACTTTTCCTTAAAGCACACAGACCTCCCGTTATTAGGCTTCAGACCATTTCATGTCCAGAAGACAGCCATGACCTTTGGAAGGTAGGTAAAAAAGACCTACACATCAAAGAATCCCAGAAATAAAGCTGGGAGGAGGGAAACAATTTTCACAGAGCCCAGGTCCTTCTGCTCTGGACCCTGACACCACACTCTCCCCTAAACGTGGGAATTCCGAGTTGCTTATGAAATTGCCCTACTTGTTTATCCCGTCAGTTCTTAAGGGCCCAAGCTGGGAGGGACCCCGGGGAGAAGGGTGGAGGAGAACAAGGTGTACTTGTCCAGGTCCATGGCTCTGTGTGTCCTGAGAGCCGGTGAGGCCAGGCCTGGCCGCCCGTACGTCTGCAGTTGAGGCTATTCACACGGACTCGGTTCAGCAGTAACAACCTGGATTCTGGCAAAGCGTGCTATGTTTCAGTGGCGAGTGTGGGATGGGGTGTAGACTTGTCCATCTCTTGGATTCAGTTCTGCTTCCCCCGCTGGTCCTGCAGCGGCTGGGCAGGCCGGCCAGCAGACCGCCTGTGTTCTGCAAAGTCTTCCTCTAACTGGGGTGGCAGGGAGGGATGCAGGCATGGCATCGCCACGTGTGGGACCCTGTTACTCAGCCAGTGGTAGTCCTTGGAGCGCAGGACCCCATCCCGGGTTCATGACAATCCTGGATCAGTGTGTGGTCTCGAGGCCGGATCCTGTCTGAGGTCAGCACCTTCATGTTCTCCCGTCCCTTCCTGATGAAATGGTGGAGGAGACGCGGGCACCTGGGAGTCTCAGGGTGGGCGTATTTGCTACTTGCCCACGTGCAGATTTTTCTCAGAATCACAAGTTCTGACCCTGTGGAACTTCCCATGTAAACATGGAGCCTGTCGGGGAGAGGACTCTTGGAAAGACCCCTTGCGCTGCAGACGGAAGGATGCTGGGTATTTGTGCTGATGGACCCCCTGACGTGGCCGCGCCCCCGTCCTCCCGGAATTGGCAGAACCACTTCCGTGGGCTGCCCTGGCTAAGCACTACGGACGGCTGTTCATCACCAGCAGTTTCTGCTTTTGTACTGGACTAGCTTTGCGTGTTTTTAGATCCGTTTTCTGTTTGACGATGCAGGGCGGGCGCTGTGTGGAGGTGCGTGCCGGTCTGTGGAGCAGGGCTCTGCGGAGGAGGGCACACACCGCTCCGCCCGTCCTGGCCCACCCAGGCGAGGTTCAGACCCGGTCGTGATGGGGGACATTCCTTTAACATACCTTTGAGCGGGTTCTTTTTTTTTTTTTTTTTTTTTAAGATTTTATTTATTTATTTGGCAGAGAGAGTGAGAGGGAAGTAGGCTCCCTGCTGAGCAGAGAGCCCGATGCGGGACTCAATCCCAGGACCCTGAGATCGTGACCTGAGCCGAAGGCAGCGGCTTAACCCACTGAGCCACCCAGGCGCCCCTGAGCGGGTTCTTTTTTTTAACCTGAGTGTTAGAAGTTGTCCCTTCATTTGGATCGTAAAGGAGCTCAGAGTGGCGGCTGGGAACAGGCCCAGTTTCCAGCAATGACCTTCCCACCGCGGAACCACGTGCTCAGGGCGGCCTGCCGCAGGCCACCCTGTGGGACCCTGTGCTGGGACCCTGTGCACCATCCTGGCAGAGGGAGCGGACGAGGGCAGCATTTTGTCCGTGACCCTGTTCAGAAGACCTTTCTAGCACTGGGTTCTTGTTAACGCAGTGACCTTTCTAGCACTGGGTTCTTGTTAACGCAGTGAGGAGCATTTCTGAGCCGCGTCTCTGGGTGGCTGCGGGGCTTTTAAAACCTTACAGAGTCGGCCAGGTTCTTAGCAGGCTGTATTTTACTAACATTTACTTTTTACAGCATTCAGTTGCATGCCTCTTAAACATTCTTTTCTGTGCCACTTTTGCTCGATTTCAGATTTTAAGTTTTAAAAGGATTTTTGCATGTTATTTCCAAATAATAGTCTTGATTTTTAAAATCTTACGTTTGATGGAGCCAAGAGGAGAAAATGGGTTGTGGAATGAGTTAATGCACTCGATATTCTGCTTCGGAATAAAAGCCTTTTTCCCGTTATGGCTTTTTTGGTATTTAAATTCTCTCTGCAGTTTTCTTCTCTGAATAAAGCCCTGAGATTCGACCGCACCAGCACGTCCTGGCTCCCCCAGCGCGCCTGGACCCGAGCAGCCCGTGACGGCCGCCCAGCCGACGGCGTATTGACTTCAGGGACTTTGGCCGAAAGGAGAATTATTTCTTTTTTAGAGGAGAGATATTTATGACTGAAAACAGTGCTAAAAACACGAGAATATTGATCCTGGTTTTGAGAGACGCTTGCGGTGCATCACTGGATATCCCTGCATATCGGTTTTCTTCTGTCTTTCCTAAAAGACAGATTGCCAGCACGAAAGATGTACAATCTTGAGGGGGAAAATCTTACATCTTTCTGCTGTCTTTCCGCCATAACAATAGGGAGAGAAGAGGTCTGTTTGGCTTCTTCGAAGAAGGAACAAGTGTAACAACCGGAGATCGGAAGGTCCTGTGGAGGGGCGTGGGGTGCTCGGGACTGAACTCGCACTCCTCAGCTAAATTCACATCAGACGGAAGCTCAAGTGGCCAGGCATTTAACCAGCCTCACAACACATAGTTATTCTAAAACCGACACGAAGATACAGCAGATGACCCGTGATCGTCGGCGGACTTCGCCTGTCGTCAGGCGATCTTCGGGCTTCAGCGGGAAGTCCTGGAGGAGGGAGTGAAGCCAGTTGTCCCGTCAGATGTTTCTGTGGGGCACATCGTTTCTTGTTACCTTACTTTTCCAACCTGTTTTGGGTCGAGGCTGGTCTATTTTTAGAGCTGGAGGACAGAAGCACACTGTTTCCTTGCTGTGGACTTGCCCCGGGATGGGGTTTTCGTCTGTCCCTCCCTCTTTCACTGTCTCCCCTTCCCGGCATTTGACTGCACCCCTCCTCTCTGTAGTGGAACCTTGTCTGTGTGTAGGTGGCAGGGCTGTTTCCGGCCTCCATGTGACGCTGTGTCCATCCACTGCTTCCCCTCACCTGCTGCCAGCACCCTGTCCCCGTCCCCAGCAGCTCCACTGTGAGTTGGGACGTGCAGCCCATCCAGCAGGTGACCTGTCATGACGCGCATCACCAGGTCTTCGAACCCGCCGAACTCGTGATCCTGACCCTGGTGGAGGATGTGGGAGGAGGAGAAAAACGGGTTATGTGAGGTGTCCACATTGGAGGGACTCCGGGCTGTGCATCCCTGCGTGGTCGGAGGGGGCAGGCTGAGGTCAGGACTTGGCCTGTGATGGGGCCAGGAAGCCTCTGGTGCAGAACGGGCGCGTGTGCTGAGCCCGGCCCCATGCTGACCATGGAGGGGAGGCCTGCACAGTCCTCTTCAGAGAAGCAGGCGTGAAGCTCTTCTCAGGGAGCATCGTTGCTAGGGGAGCCCCTGGAGCAGCACCTGGGGAGCTGTGCCCCGTGGTTCCTACGAAGGTGGGAGCCCTGACCTTGGCCGGCTCTTGGTGCACGGGCCCGATGGGGTGAGTGGGTGAGGCCTGCCCGCCCGTGGGGCCCTGAGGGGCCTCGTGCATTTTAACAGCAACACTAGTTTAAACTGTTACGGCTTCGTCCTCTTTTCTGTATGAGGGGACTTAATTTTATCATTTGAGATGTTTTACATGTCCTAAAATTCGCTCCCATGAAGTATACAGTTGAGTGGTGTTTGACGTACTCGCGGAGTTGTCACCACAGGCTAACTCTGGAGCCTGTCAGCACCCGGGCCAAGGACTCGTGCACCTGGCTGGCCCTCCCTCCTCCCGCTTCCCGGCCCCGCCGCCCCGTCACTGTTCCAGTCCTGTGGGTTCGGCTGTTTTGGACCCTTCACGTAAATGAAATCCTGCAGTATTGGGCCTGTTCTGTCTGCCGCCTTTTACTTGTTTACGAGGTCCATGTGCTAATCCTTCTTTTCTGCAGACAACATTTGGATACGCTGCGTCTTATCTGTCCATCGGCCTGTGTCCGGTATCTTGTACGGGTGGGAATCTTCACTTCTCTCGGCTGCGCGTGCCAGAACGGAATTGCTGGGTCCCGTGGCAGTTTTGTGTTTAGCGTTTGGAAGAGCCTCCAGAAGGTTTCCCAGAACAGCCTTACCGTTTCTACATCAGCAGTCTGTGAGGGTTCAAATGCCCTCCCATACGCACCAGCGCTTGCCGCTGTCTTTTTGAGTTGGCAGTGCTGTGAGGGGGAGGCGAGCGACGAAGCCGGGGAGGAGGACCAGGCTTTCTCTTGCAACAGGGCTGTACGTCGGCCCCACAATTTTAGAAGGCCACGGGAGTCACACTTGGGAAGCTGGGTGGGTTTTTGTTTTGTTTTGTTTTTTTAAACACTGCATTTTAGAGCTATAAATGAAAGTGCTTGAACTCAAAGTATACAGTTTGATAAACATTTGACCTGTGTGACTGTAATCGAAACAGTGACCTTTCTGTCACTCCACCTGCCCCTTTGTGGCCCTCCCCCGCCCCCGTGCTCTTGTTCTCCTCCCTGTGATGTCCGTGCACCTCAGTTTGAATTTCCAGGAATTTTACACAGGACTAACACAGGTGTTTACACACGTGAGGCTTTCTGACTTTGTCATAAAGTGGGTGTGCGGTCTGACTGCTGACTACTTCTGTGGAGGTAAGTCCACGCCGCGTGCATCGGACGCCCTTCCTTCGCCAGGGAGGCCGTCGCTGTGGGGGTGACCCCTTCCTGTTCATCGGTGGGTGTGCCCTGCGGATCCGCCAGTTCCAGTTCTACCCGTGAAGCTGCAGTGGGCGCCTTCGTATGGACGCAGGTTTTCATCTCACCTCCGGGTGGGTCGCACGGCAGTGGATGTTGGACGCTTTCACAGCCGCCAAGCTGTGCTCCTGGGTGGCTGTGCCGTCCTTGCTTTCCCCCTCATGACAGTCACGGTACCTCCGTTCCCCGGATCCTTTCCTTCTGCCGGGATGTGCCTTGTGCTGGGGTCTGCTGGTGACCGATTCTTGGTGTTTTTGTGGTCCGAAAGTATTTTAATCTTAACGTTGAAAAGATTTTCTCTCTCTCTGTTGTTTTTTTTTTTTGCTGTGCATAAATTTTAAATGCAGGTTTTTGTTTTGTTAGTTTTAAAGATCTGGTTCCGTAGTTCCATGACTTGCACTGGTTTTGATCAGAAATCTGCCGTCATCCTTGCTTTTGGTCATCTGCGGAGATCATCCCCAGGTTGCAAATCTAGCCGCACACTCTGCTGTGGTTCTGTCCCCAGCTCTCGGCTTGCCTTCTTGACCCGTGGGGCACAGTTACAGCGGCTGTTTTAACATCTCCATCTGCTGATTATAACATCTACGTCAGTTTGGGGTTCCTCTTGGTTGGTTTTTCTTATGTGGCCCATAGTTTTCTTCTTTTATGCCTTTAATGTTTAACTAACTGGGTGCTTTATATGTGAATTTTACTTGGTGAAGTGTGGATATTTGTGTTTTAATATTTAGCTCTGTTCTGAAATGCAAGGAGGTTATGTGGAAGCAATTTGTCCTTCTGGGTCTTGATTTCAAGATTTCATAGTCAGAATGGGAGTCTGAGTTCGTTACCCTTGGCCACAGAGTCAAGACTCCGGAATGTTCCACCCATTGCCCTGTGAACGCTGTGGTGTCCCTTCCACCTAGTGGGAGCAGGCCCTCTCCTCTCATGTCTGATTCCCTGGTAACATTCTGCTGATCTTTATGGGACTCTGCCCTTACTCTGCTGATCAGTGCCCTCCCTGGGGGTCTCTGCCCACGTCCAGAGTGCTCTAACCACCCACGTCCCCGGGCTGTGGGTTTTATGTCCTCCACTTGGGAGTTTTCTAGGCTCTGCCTTCACCACAGGCTGGAGGCTCATAGGGCAGCCTACTGGGACAGTGTCTGGGATCCCTGTGCATGTGGCCATCTCTCCAGGGTCACCCACCTCCACTGCCTCTGTCCTGTGTCTGGAAATTCATGGTTCCTTTTTTTTTAAACCGTGTTTTTGTTTTCTTATTTCAAAGCTACAGTGAAAATTTTGTCTCTGTTATCTTGGCCAGAAGAGTAGTAGCAGTTAAGCTGTTGTGCCATTTCTAACCATGAAAGAGGACTGACCAAGGACCGGCATCCACCAGTGCACCGGGACAAAGCCCTGAGCAAGTCTTCCGAAAGGCGTATTTGTGCTCTTAATAGAAAGGCCCTGCAACCCCCCAGATTTATAAACTATCTGATACGTGTTCGGAAAATACTGAAACAGAGATAACATTTTCTCTTTGCTTTTCTGTATCAACTTAAAGATCTTTTTCGGTGTTCAATTTTTAGGCTAATTATCATTCTCTAAACGGTCTCTTATGTATGGTAGATAAAACTCTAAGATGACCCTCAATGATCCATGCCTTAGTATGGTTCTTTTGGAGTATGAGTGGAATCTGTGGATATCATGGTATTAACCCCCATGATTATGAGAAGGGATTTGTAGGGGTGTAATTAAGGTGCCTGATTAGTTGAGCTAATGATGATGGAAATTACCCGGGGTGGGCCTGCCCTAATCAGGTGCGTTCTTCAACAGGGTTTGAGATCAGAAACTCGCTTCTGCTTTCCACTATGAGTAAGCACACTACAGTGTGATAAGAGGAGGGGCTGCTGACCAGAAACTGTAGGGAGCCTTCGTGAGCTGAGAGTGTTTTGTTGCCTAACAGCTAGGAGGAAAACACACCTCAGTCCCACAGCCACGAGGAATGAGGTCTGCCAACAACCTGTGAGGCCAGCAGTGGGTTCAGAGCGTCACCCAGGTGGGAGTCACAGTTGCAGGTCAACTTTGATTTTAGCCTGGTCAGGCCCTGAGCAGAGGACCCTGCTGGCCTGTGCCTTGGCTCCCGAGCCCTGGAGGTGGAGATCCCGTCAGTGTTCTTGAAACCGCTGAGTTTGTGCTAACTTGTTATGCATAAATAGAGCAGTTTTTACTTTGCTTTACAACTTTCTGAAAATGAAAGCATGTTTTGCTTTCTTCCATTTGTATTGGCCTGTTAGCAGCAGGTTCTCCCTTTTGTCCTGTTCCTGCCACACCCATGTGCACATGCCTTGTAGGTGGGGATCAGAGCCACGTGGCTCCTCGTGACCAAGAGTCAAGACTGTGTAACCTTCGCTATAGGTGTGCGCTACAGGTGTGCAGAGCCCTGGGGCCCAGCTTCCTCACCCTGCACGCTCTGTCCTCACGTGGGCAGCGGTGGAGATTAGCGCACCCCCTTCTAGGGTTGTGGCCGTACAGGGAGAACAGTGCGCAGTGTGCCGGCTGGTCCTGCGTGATCGTAGGCAGTTTCCTCGTACGTCTAGTGTTAAATATTGCACGCCTGTGTGACTGCAGAGCTTCATGAGCAGAAGGACCCCGAAGAAGCTCTCCCAGGCCTTCCGTTGGCTTGTGTCAGCAGCAGTCTGGTGACCTTGCTTGAAACCCTGGTGTCTGGCGGCTACTGCCGTGCCCTCAGATTTCATCATACTGCTCTAGGTCTCCTGAAGGCTGGAGAGGCCCCCTGTTTTGATGTGATTTTACCTGATGGCATTTTTGTCCTCCTGCCCCGGTTTGGTTGACGGGTCCTTAGAGTAGCAGGTGCATTTTGACTACAGAAAAGGGGGTTTGGAGGCTGGGCCCACACCTGTGCCCTGGTTCTTGTCCACACCCGGGGTGTTTGCAAGTGTACCTGCAGCCGGAATTCCGAGTGGCCCGACCTCCCCCGGTGTTGGCTGGTATGGCACAGGTGGTGTCCTCGTGTGTGACCCCGCAGGGACGTGGTGTTTTCACCGACGGTGCCTGCTCAGAGAAGGGGGTGTTCTCCCACAAACCGTGCCACCGAGCACCCGTGCTCAGCTCACCTTTGATCTCTTGAATCTGTGGGCCAAGTGGTTCACCCACATTATGGCTCTCATGGAGTGAGATGTCCACATTTGTAGACTTGTTATGGTCTCTACTGAAGGTATAAAATAGTCAAAACTGAAACTTCTGTAATTCGGGAGGATTGAAACATATTGGGAACTTTTCGTAGCAGGTCAGGTAAGGGAGGTGCTGCCCGCCAGAGTGATGGGCTGTGGCCCCATGACCAACCCCCGCCCCACAGCCCATTCACAGGCTAGACAGCCCCCCATCTCTGCAGCTTCCAGGTCTCCGCCCGCCCCCAGACAGGGCTCCCCCCTTCCCATGTCTTCTCCCTCGTCCTTCCCAGTGCGTGGACTGAGGTCCTTACAGCTTCTTTCTTGCGTTTGGTTCCTGGTCTGAGCCTCACTGTCCCCTGGAGGGACCCCTGTGGCCAGCCCTGCACTAGCCCTCGGCAGGCTGCGCGTGGGCCCGGGCTGCGGGCCCTGCTGCTTCTTGCCTCCCCTGCCTCCGGACGTGTAATACAAAGTAGCGTGTAGTCCACTTGGTCGTTTCATTGCTTTCGCAGCTGGCGAATGGAGGTCTGTGTTTGTGGGAGGTTTTCCTGAGGGTGACCTGGAGCCTAGAGCCCCGCATGGATGGAGAACTTGTGTGTTTGAGTTTTGATTCATTAGATGGCTGCGCAGCATTATTTAAATTTTAACAAAGCGAGTGGATACAATGTGAGCAGAGTTTCTCTCTATTTTGTGAATCTATACCAAAGCAAAATAAGAGTCTATTTCTGTTTTGCAATGAATAGTTTCTAGCCATGGAATTGCTGGCAGAGGCAAGAAAGTATGAATCTTATTTTTGTGGATCTAGTCAAGAAAAGGGACGTAAACTTTGAAAAGTGTGTCATTTACCATTCACAGTCTAATGAAAAACTCAGAGAGGCTAGAGACTCTCCATAAAAATTCTGATGTCAGCATTTAAGATACAGCAAGTTGAGGTATACAAGCATTGAAGGGATTCACAGCCCACAGTTTACTGGCACTCTAAATGCTATGAATCTCGTACTAGCAATCGCGGCCTTGATTTTATTACTAAGAGGGGCCCCTACGAGGAGCACGTCAGTGCCCTGCGCGGCTTAACGAACTCGGGAGCTGCGCCCGCCTCCCGCCGGTGTCCGGAAGCCAGGCGGCCTGATTGCCTCGGCAAATCCGAAGGCTCTTGGCTCAGACCAAATGGCTTTTTCGTCAAAAAGTGTCTGAAACCGCCGTGGTTGAAAGTGGTATTTGGAAATAAGCTACAGGTTGGCCTCGTTGCCGACAGTGGCAGCCGGGGTGGGTTTGGTCCATGAGGAGTGTGGGGACACCCTGGCCGCACGTGCGGGGCAGCCGGTGCTCAGAGCCTGGCCAGTCTCGGTTTCGAAAACGCCAGACATGGGTCTGCTGCCTCGCCGAGTGCTCGCGAGAGCTCTTGTGAAACTGGTCCCAGACGGCGTGAGCGCAGAGCTGAGTGACAGGCACACTTGAGGCTGGGGTTCTCCAGCTGTGAGGGACCCTGTCACTGGGCGGGTGTGGGCCCGTGGCTGCTGTCCAGCGTGCTGGCCTTCCTCACTGGGGTGACACTTAGGCCGGTGGTCTCACGGTGGGTGACACCGCTGTCCCTTCTGACGGAGGCCACGGCCACAGACTGCCCCAGCCCTGGCTGTGCTCCTCCGCCCACACACGCCTGCAGGGAACAGCGGGGTCCCATAAGAGTCTCGGTAAACCGAACCCCTGAGTTACCTCCTCCTCCAGGGTGCAGGGAGCACTCCCGCCGGGCCCAGAGCCGCTCCGTCTTCTAAGGGGAGGGCGCACGTGTGCCTGGGTGGCCGGCCAGAGTAGCCACTTTGCTCGTAGGAGGCTCTTCTCTCCGTTGGAGAATAACTGACCAGCTCTTTCTCAGACTTGGTTTTTAGCAGAAGTTCTCTCAAAAGCGAATGAAGTGAACCTCACCCCAGGGAAACAGCTGACTCTGACAGCATTTGCTGCCTGTGCTGAATGATCACAAAAATGAGCTTTCTAGTGGAAATGAGGATTTGGGGAATACCGCGGTTTCCAAGGCCCAAGCTTGATCGCTTCCCAACACTTAAATCCTGTCTGCTGGTGTCGGTCGTAGATTCTGATGATCTGGTGACGTGTGTAAACACTCGGAAGATTCGCATCGCTCCGTGTGCGAGTAGATCCGGAAGGACTGGTGTTTCCTCTCGCGGAGTTAGAGTTGGGGAGAATTCCGAAACGCGCGATCGGTGGATCTCTGTGACTCTGCCAACGGGGCTTAGAGAAGCTTTTCAGAACCCCCCTCAGAGCGCTGCTTTAGGGAATCCCCTCCAGGTGAGTTTTGACCTCGTATCAAAGGAGAGGCTCCACAAGCCTTTGGAAAGGACTTTCCTCGTGTATGTCAGCCAGACTGAGTGGGAAAAGGGAAGGAAGGAGACGCCGCTCTGAGAATCCAACTGTCGTCTGTTAAGCCAGCCAGTAAAAAGGTTCTCAAAAAAACCAATTCCATGCCCTTGTTAACTCAATTTTAGTATTGTTTTGGAAAATACTTTTAATAAAAATGTTGTTTGTGGTAATATGAAACTGGTTTATATTTGAGTGAATGACAAAATATTTCAGAAATGTCTGAGTTTGCTAATACAGTAAAAACCCATATGTAACTCACAAGGGAACCCTGGCTCTTACGATCCTCTGTTTACGGGGCAGACCAACAAGTTTGATGTAGGCACCCAAGCTTGCTGCTTGAGCTGTGCAGACTTTGGGATGGTTTTATAAGAGAAAGTCAAAAACCACATGCCTCTTGGCTCCTATGCCCCTCGTCCATTGGGGAGCATCTTTAAATGCCCTCTCTGGTCACTAACTTGTAGGCATGGTTTCTGAGAACAGACTGTTGTGTGCGAGGAGCCTGCAGATTTTTAAGGGCCTTGGAAGTCCGTATTGTGGGCGACATAGGTCAGCTGTTTGGGAACAGTCCAGAAGTGGCATCTTGGAAAGGCGGGTCTCGGTCAGTGTTCGGAGATGAGTTTGTGTTTTCTCCTTGTGGGGTAAAAGGGCTGCTCTCCCCCTCACCAGTGATCTCTCCAACCCCGAGTTCAGGCAGAGCCTTGAGAAGGGTGGTCCCAGTGTTGTTGACAGATCCGAGAGACAGGTGCGTTTTTCCATATTTTTCTCTAAATCTTAATAACTGAACTGCTTTGAGTCCCCTGGGGTTTTAAAAACAAGGTCCTGTTCTGTCGTGTTCTGACACTCGTAGCTTCAGGTAATACCAAAAATCATAATGTTGCGAACAGTCCGACCCTGGGTTAAGGACGAGTCCTGCGCACGAGGAAGCAGCCATGGTTCTCAGCGAGCAGTAAGCTGCGTCGAAGGAGTATCGCAGGAGCGGAGAGAGCAGAGGAGGAGCTTTCAGGCTGCAAAAACCCAGATTATGGAGACGTACTTGGATAGGTTCCATCTTCACTTCTCTGCTCTTTGAAACCTCAAGATCCTGTTCTGAAGGGCTGGAGCAGACATTGCCTTGAAAGCGGGTCTCGAACGGCTCTTGAAATGCATGAGCGCCCCCTCAGGTTGCCTGCGGGCAGAAGGTGCTTGCGCCGGTGGGTCCTGGCACGTGGTGGGGTATGGGATTGTCCCCAGCAGAACCGGTGTTAGAGATACCCAGTTGCAGCAAACCCTCTTCTGCCCCAAGGATTGTGTCTCCAAAGGAGGTTGCCTCTACCACCGGTCCTGTTCACCCTGCCGGCTGAAGAGGACTGCAGACGTTCATCGGGGACTGTGAGCGGGAAAACTCCCCTACAAATTCTGCACATCCAAGTGACGCGTGACCGGTATTGCCAGGACACCGCACCCCCCCACCCGTGGCCCTGCCAAGCCAGGGAAGGCCTCTGGGAGCTTTCGTGGGGGTGGGGGAGCGGGATCTGGGTAGTGCACCTCCCCTCGCATGGGAGCCTCCCAGGATCCTCCTCCCCGACTGCCCCACAAGGGCGCCCTTCATCCCTTGGCAGTGTTCCTGGCTCCTTGCCAGGGCTCTGTGACTCCGCGGAAGTTCATATTCTAGGAGGACAGCATTGGAAGCCTTTCAGGTCCTTGTGCAAGAGAATCGTGGCAGAAAGGCCAGAAAACAAGCATCCGGAGAAGCTTCTTTAGAACAGGTCCGGGGTGCCCAGTCCTGGTTGAGAGACTGAGGCCCTTTGGCCTTTCCTCCAAGTGTTGGATATCTTAAGAGAATTCTAGAAGTGTCTTCTCTGCTAGAAGTTACAAGTCTATTTGTAGAAGAGACATTCTTCCATGTTTTAGGAATTTCTTGAAGAAAGCCTTCCTTTTCTGAGCTCTGTGTAAGTGATGTACAGCCTTGTCCTCTGGCCCACAAGAACTGTCCTTTTGGTCCCCGTGCCGCAGACTCGGCTCGAAGCGGGAAGCACTCACCTGCGCCCCCCCCCAGGTGCGTTTGGGGGGAGCCGCGCACCGCTGAGGCCAGAAGGTCGCGCTCCCTTTCTGTGTGGATGCGCTCCGGAGAGCGGAGCCCCAGCTTGCTCCTAGTCCTGGAAGGTTTGTTGGTGACCGGAGCTTAGCCCTTACCTGCAAGTGCCTGGTGTCGGTGCGCAGTGACTCCAGGCGGGCTGACCGTCCCGCCGGTGCCGGGGGTGGGGGCGGCGGCCCGAGGCCGTCTGTGGTGACTAGTCAGGAGGGCCGCGGTGCGCTCTCCGGCAGGGCGGACCCAGACTTCAGGAGTGCGCGCTCAGCTCTGAAAAGCAAGGAATCCCTCTAATCAGGCCGGGGTGGGGGGAGCGGGGTTTTGGAGACTCGGGGTAGGGGCCATTAAAATGCTTGCGCTTCGAGCAGGTGCCCTGTCGCCGGGTCCAGATGTGCTCGGCTTCGCCGTCAGGCCCCTCGAGGGACCGCGTGTGCCGTCGCGGCAGACACCATGGTCCGCTGCTCCCCGGCAGAGGCGGGCGGCCCAGCTCCGGGATCCGGGCCGGCGGGTGCGGCGTGGTCGCTGCGCGGGCGCCATCCGTGGTCCCGCAGCCGGTTTGCCAGCTGCTGCCCGCCGCCGAGCTGGAGGGGAAAGCCGGTTCCTGCGTTCGGTCCGCCTCGCGTCCCCTAGGCCGCTGGTGACCTGAATGCCCGTAAATGCGGCCATGTCTGCACTCACCATGCTCGGAAGTCTCCTGTGTGACGGTCCCTCGTCTCCTTCCCTCGGGCGTGTCCCTCGGTGCAGTGCGCCTGGGAGCTAGAGAGGCTTGCGGTGGCCCTGCCTAGGCAGGGGCCGCCCTCCGGAGGCCGCGCTGGGACGGAGCCCTCCTGGGCCGAAGTGCGTCGCCGCCTCCACAGCGCACGCGGAGCAAAACCATGGCTGGAACGGCTTTCCCGGACTCCCGACCTGCGGCACCTGGTTCCCGTCCACGGCGCCTGTCTTGAGGGTGTCCTGGAGAGCAGGGTTGGCTCCCGTGTTTCAGGCAAGGCCCGTGGGGAGGGGTGAAGCGGACCTTCCTCCAGCAGAGCCAGTCTGCCGCAGCCCCGCAGTGGGAGGGGGGGGCGGGGAGAGGGCGCCGGAGCCCCCGTGGCCCGCGCGGGGCTGCGGTGGAGGAAAGGGCGCAGGGTCTCTGCTGTGCGGGGCGGACTGTCCCCAGACCGTTATCCGCGCTCTCGCCAGGGCATGGTTAGGGTCCCTGTGCTGGACGATGCCACGTCAGTCACCGGCCCTGTCTTCCGTGGGTGCCAGAGCTGCAGGAGGCAGAGGGGAGGCCCAAGGTTAGCTGTCAGGAAGTTCAAGTCCCCGGCTGTCCTGAGGCCTAGGAGCTCTACGTCTGCCGAGGAGGCTTCTTTACAAATTGCTCCGTTGTTATGGTTGGCATTCTGGTGAAAAGTTCATCTGGATTTCAACCTCGCGTGAAATTGCAGAGCCACGGCTGGAGGCTCTCGGCGTCTGTTGAGAACCTTCAGGGACTCCTTAGACATTACAGTGAGAATTGAGGAAAATGTGCTGGGCTCCGTCCACTCAAATTTTGGTGAGCGGGAAAAAAATCTGAGGTTACTTCCATAATTTTTATAACCCCATTTCCAGATAGATGCAGAAAGAATGAACCAAAGAGAGAAGGGTCAGCATGACACGGGTCAGCATGACGTCCTTGCAACGTGTTCTGGAAGTGTTCTGTGAGGCCGAACGGGTTAGCCAGTCTCCACCTGCGGTCGCTTGGAGCATCTGAAACGCCAGGACGGCGCGATCCTCCGAAGGCCCTGGGTGTGCGTCCAGTCCTCTCGCGGCCTCCTGCCAGCCTGCATGCACTGCCGGGGTGCTGAGCGGGGCTCTCTCCTCTTTAGAGGTTCCTAGTAAATAAAGGAAAAATAGGGAACAGACCTTACGTGGCCTGGAAAGCTTCAACACCGGCTTTCTACAGAAGGATGTTTACCAGGCTCTGTGGTGTTGAGACACAAGCACTTCATGACCGTGCGGTACTGTTGTTTCTGGAAGACGGGACAGGGCGCCTGGGAGGCTCAGGCGGTGAAGCCTCTGCCTTCAGCTCAGGTCACGACCAGGGATCGAGCCCCATGACCGGCTCCCTGCTCGGCGTGGGGGGATCCTGCTCCTGCTTCTCCCTCTCTGTCTGCCCCTTCACCTCCCCGCTGTGCACCCTCTAGCTCGCTCTCAAGTAAAATCGTTTAAAAAATGTTTAATAATAATAAAAAGCCCAGGGGCATGGTCTGGGAGGAGGAGACAGAACAGAACGCTCTGCTCCGCTTTGAGGGGAGCTGCAAGGTGGGGGGGCAGCGGGGCGCACGGGCTGCCCCCCGGCTCTTCTGCCCGCTCCCGCAGCCCCCCGCAGTGTTGGTCTGTTGCTTATTCCACTACAGAATAGTCCTGCGGAAGCACACGAACCAGATCCGGCACTGTTTGGGAAACGCTGGCTCCTAATGCAGTCTCCTTCTCTCTCTTGCTTTATCGTTCCTCCAAGTCAAGCCGTCAGCTTTTACGATTCCTTCTTCCTGGCCACATAATATTCCAAGGAAGGGCGGTACGGCGTGTTCCCCTCTGCCGTCCTCTCCCAGAGACAGCACGGTGTGAACCCTCTCTCAGCGCCCCACAGACACGGCCTGAACACGGAGGCGGGTGTGCTCACAGACACAGGACGTGCGCGGCCCGTTCACTGGGATTTGATGTCCGTCGATAGGCTTCTGTAGCTGGAAGGCTGACACATGGTATGTGTGTTCTTTTGTTACAGATGAGCCTTCTCTGTTCTTCTGAGCGCTATGGTCATTCGCCCTTCCCAGTGGAGAAGGCAGTGGTGCGGTCGTCACACCCAGTGGAAACCGTGTCCCCGTGTTACTGTGCATGCCCTGCGCGGGTGAACAGCGGGGTTTACTGGCCCTTCTACCTGCTCCTCGTTCCCGTCACCTCCGGCACTTTGACTTTCCATCACTTTAGAGGGATGGGTGAAGCGACTTTCCACTGACACGAGAGGCACAACCCGGGGCTGTGGCCTGGACCCGGGTCAGCACCGCGCGGGGGCTCCCACCCGCCTCGCTCAGCGGTACGTTGGAGCACTCGCTCACGGTGCCTGTGGCGCCTCTGAGAGCTCCGTCCGTCTGCCCACCTATCCTTGGCGACTATCTTGCATGGGGGACCTGGTCTTGACCCGTGTGGTTGTGGGCATCTCTCCCCTCCGTCTCCGTCACTGACCCAAACTCCCCCTGCGTCCTGGCTGCTTGTGAGCCTGACCACGGAAAGCAAACAAGGGCCTCTCGTTGACAGAGCCAGAGGCAACAAGTGGACACGTGTCCCGCTTCTACGATCTGAAGGAGAGTTCGGGGAGTGCGTCTAACAAGCACCCGTTTCCTTCCCCGAGAAGTGTGGCATGTGTGTGCGCGGAGCCGTGTGTGTGCGCGGAGGGCGTGCTGACGGGGGACTGGCTCTCGGCAGAGGGAGGTTGGCAGGTAGTTTGTGAGCCTATTTTTTTGCTCAGTGAACTAGCAAGAACAACACCCATTACTTTCATTGGATTACTTGTTTCAGAATGAGATTAATCAAATTAGGTAGGCATCTGTATTGCCTCTTCCCGCCCCAGCAGGCTGCCCTCACCATGGCCGGCTCAGCTCTCAGCTGGTGGGAGGGCGTCCTAAAGTGTGGGAAGCGTTTGTGAGCTGCTGAGGTGACCGACTCCAGTGTGGCTGGCTTTCTGTATAAGTGTGAGACCCGTGAATTAATGGGAAACCTCACTGCATTGTCTGATGGCTTACTGGCACGCAATAATTAGAAAACATTTTTCATAGTGGAACCTGAGGTTTAGCTATCCAGAGAAATTGGATATTTCAAAATACTCCTAGTTGGTTAGTGAAACATTAGTATTAATGACAAATTAATATTAATATCAATATCAGTTATGAGTATGTAGCCTTTGGGAAGAGAGGGGAAGGGCTTTAAGGGCCAGGTTTAAGTAGCCCCCATATGACTTTCCTTGTTGGCAGCATTTTTCATCTGAAAGCATTTTTTTTTTTAGCTCAAACTTACATGTGAAAAAGCCTATGTGTTGGGAAGAGGCATCCACATTTGAACTGCGAATGATTAAACCTTTATGACTAAAGTAATAGGTTTGGCTTCACCCTTCCCAGTGGAGCAGCAGGAAGGGGTCCTTTCCAGTTTGCAAACAAATGCAAAGACTCGGTCCTGCTCCGTCTCTCTTCCAGGCTTTGTGTGCTCTCCGGGAGCGACGTGACTGCTTCGGACTGTTGCACGCTTTCTGTCTGCTTTTGGCATTTGGTTCTCCTTTGCTTAAGGTGCTTCTAGCCCCGGGGGCAGACGTGGGTGGCTCAGAACCGCTCTGGGAAGGAGAGCGCCCCTCCCCAGCTTTGTGCTGGTGAGCGGGAGGCCACCTCAGGGGCCCACCTGGTTCCCACCTCCCACCTGCCAGCTGGGACTTTGCAGGAGCCATCCTCCCACCTCACCTCAAAGTCTTCATTCAGACCTCCCACCAGGGGAAAAGACCCAGTGACCTAGGCGAGTGTGTGTCAGGTCACATCCTGAAGGTTACTTTGTGAGGTGGCAAAGAGGAGGTGTCTGGCCTAATTCATTGTAATTCGGGCATAACAAAATAAATAACAAATCTGTGAATAACAATTAGAGTGAAATAACAGAAGTCCTAGAGGAATTGTCTTCCCACGTCCCGTTCAGCCTTGAAGGAAGTCCTGGTCGATGTCCGAGATTTCTGGACCCTTCATGGCAGCAACACAGAGGTGGTGTTAGTGTCCTTGCTGTTGGAGGGGCCACTGGAAAAGGGACAGAGCTGAGCACTGTCACAGTAGCACATGACAGCCATGGAGAGCCCCATGGCTCAGTGGTCCATGACCAGCAGGATCCCCGGAGAGGAACAATTAATCAGACTCAGCCCAGGCCTGGCTGGCCTGGCCAGCTGCAGTTGCCACGGTATGCAAAGAGATCCCATGTCTGCCTTCTCCAAGAAGAAGACAAGTTCAGTTTTAGGTTGTAGGACGACTTTATCCTTTGATGAAACATCGCAGTCTGTGTTTGGGAGTTTGAATTCGCAGGTTAGTGAGTGTGATACAAAATCCTATCTTGGGTTTTATTGCTCTGTTTAAAATACCAAGTTAATTTTGCAACATTGACTTGAAGAAAACTATTGTGAGTGTCACTTTACCAGTCAGTTATGTTTAAGAGGAATATACTTCTAATTAAAAAAAAAGTACAGAGATTAGAACCAACCTTGAGACTGGGGCAGGAGGTGGGGGCACAAAGCCTTAAAATCCGTTTAAGGATCTAAGCTTAGAGCCCCAGCAGATTCAGAAAGATTCAGGTCAGTTTATCTACTAATTTGTGTGTGCATCTTGGTCGGCAGTTTGACCCGGTGAAAGGTAAGATCCGTTTAGAGAGTTGGCTGGGTCCTGCAGCAGGGTCTTACAAATACGTTTCTCCCAGTGGACCTGTGCTGACCTGGCTGATGTGAGGTGGACACCAGTCCCTTCCCCTGGCGTCTCCTACAGGCGTCCAGGGGACTCAGGCCTGCCTGTGATGCAAACACACAGGAAGGAGGATGGGTGGCCAGGGGGTGGCTGACACAGCTCTGTGCCCTCAGCCCCTCCTGGTCCATCTGGACATCGAGGTGCTCTTTCTGCCATGACGCGTGTAGGTTTCCGATGGCGACACAGGTTTCTGGATGGTCTTAGAAATGTCACATACAGCTTCGGGAATGTGTGCAAATATATTTCCTACATTTTCCTTTGCAATTAAAAAAACAGCCTCTTGAATGTTCTCATGTGCTGCCTCTGAGAGGTTCAGCACAAGCAGAAACCAGGTTTTCCTCAGAAGCAAACTTGAAGTCTTTACCACTAAGTGAACATATTGTATGATCTGCCCCCAAACCCACTTACTATAAGGCCCTTGTTATAAATTTAGAAGATTTTTGCAAACTCATATAAGCAGGTAATCAATGTTGCTGGAATTCTTGTCACATATTTATTGCACTATCAGCTAAAATTTCTAAGTGACAAGAACCAAAATAATCATTAATTTTTATAGGGCAAGGATCTGGCTTTTTGTCTGACACAAAGCTGTATAAAAAACTGCTTCTGATTTTATGCACATTGTTTTTAGTTAATGATTTTCAGCTGTTTGTTGTTCCTCCGATAGCATGAAAATGTACCATATGCTCAGCCAAAAGACAAATGATTAGCAAATGAAATTCTGGACAGCTGTCTGACTGCGCGTGTTGGGTTGATAGCATTCTGCTATCATAATTAGCTTAAGCTTTGGGTTAATTAACTTTCTACCTGGATATGCATAATAATAGCAAACTGCAAAAAGCAAGAAGCTTTCAGTACATCAACAACATTGCTGTCTTTTTTATTTGGTATTTCAAGAGCATATTAGAATTTCAAGAGTGATTAATCCTGGGAATATTGTCATCTACTGTAGATTTTATTTGCAAGCCAGATAATACTGAAACAATTGGAATCTATTATGGAGCAGAAATAGCATTTTAAAATTGTAATTAAAGTTTCTAAAAGCAATTGCTAATTTCAAATGCCTTTGTTGGCAAGAATATTAGGCTTCTTGTACGGGCAGCTTGTCGGGTACAAAACATACCTGCACTGACACTCTGAAGGATAAAACTTTCCTTTATTTAAGTGCTGTATGGAAATCGCCAATTATTTTTCTGTAATTTGAAACTAAGATTATTCTGTAGTTTGAAAAGGTGCTGTTCAAACTACTTGCCTGCAGATAAGAACTCTGGGCCCCGCACCGATTTTTTTCTGGTAACCTTTGTTAACTGGGGCTCCGTGTCGGGTTGGCGGGCGGGGCAGGAGCTTCTCCCGGACCCGTCCATTAGGATCTGGTGTGTGTGTGTGTGTCTGTGAGCACCGGAGGTCTGATTTTTAAAAAAAGTCAGTGCTATACGTTTGTAGCTCAGTATTTATTTTCTACCCAAAGCAGTTTATAAATCAATTTACTGATTTGATGAAATGGGGAGAGAAATGGCTTTGTCTCCTTCCTCCTCTTGTTTGCATGATTTACCAAAGCTCTCTCTACGATGCTCATCGTCTTACGGGGCTGCTCGGGGCCTTTGGAGAGCACGAGCTAGTGAAGTGGATTGTGGATTTGGAGTAAAAATTGTAGTTTACATTTCCCAAAGCACCAGAGAGCCTAGCACTTAATTCTGAAATAAGTCATGCCTGTTGTTACACTCAGAAAAATATTTTATCTTCTGAAAAAAATTCTTTACATATGCAGTGGACGGTGAAGATTTGGTGACAGTGAATTTGCCTCGGCTCCAGAGGACTTTACTTACACAAGTTAGCGGTAGTCAATGTGCTGCTTTCTCCAATTTGTGACTTGTGGACTGGCTGGGGGCTTGGGAGCACCCATTGGGTCACCTCATGAAAGTTTTATGGGCCTGTCAGAAGCCATTTTTCAAAATTGGCTTCATTTGAGAACGTGTGGAGGGGTCCACTTTCTCGGGTGGTTCGTGGCACGGGGGCTCCCTGGGGCCCGTCCGCCCGGGGGAGAGGTGGGGCCGCCTACAGGCTCTGGGAGGAGCAGGGCGCCCCGAGCGGGCCCTGGCCTGCACCCGCAGACTTGGCCCTCCCGGCTGTCCGTCCATGACCCTGAGTCTTCTGTCCTTTTCATCCTGCTGTCCCCAGCAGACCTTGCCCCCAGTCTTCGGAAGGACGCGGCCACGACTTCGTCCTTGTTGCTTAGTCGTGCCTGGGGGCCGAGAGCAAAGGAGGAAACGGGATCACAGGTTTGGTGTCAGACCCTCAAGTTTGGATCACGGCCCTCCCGCTGTGCAGCAGACGAGTGACCATTTGTCTGCCTTCTGAAACTCACTTCTGATATTTGACTAAATGAAACGTGAATAAGTTCAAGATGCAAAACTTAGGCACATCGTGCTTCTGCGACCAAAGAGCTTTAAGAAAGGCAAGATGCGGAGGCTCTTGTGGGAGTAGTGCTGTTTTGAGAGCTTATGACTGGCTGTGGAAAGAAAGAAAGGCGTCCAGGCCCCATTTTTTGGCCGGTATAATACATCGATGACTTTATTTTGAATGCTGTGTCAAACATACTGTAAACTAATGATATTATTTTTAAAAAACTTATTCTATTTGCAGTGCTTGATCTTTAATTTCTTTTAATGTCAAAATTATTTATTTGGCCGGTTCTGTTCCAGATGTGACTGTTGAGGGCACATTAATTTATACGCCGTCTTCATGGCCCTGTCCCCATCTGTACGTCATTTTCTGAATTTCGTTTTCTCCCTTGGGAGTTCACCTATTCATATCATAGCTTTCGTTTGCTGCGTAAACAGAATAAACAGACAATGCAAAATCCCTACAATACCAGAAAATAATTCTTTTCAACAACATAGTGGATCATATTTAAAAAAACATTGAAAATGCAATCCATGTGAGGCAACATTTTTTCTACTTTATTGTGCTCTGGAGGAAAGGCTCATGTTACTACGACATGTTTCCCCTGGATTTGATAAGTTCATTTTTATTAAAAATACATCCCAAACAGCACTTTACGGTACTCCTCAAACACACGTTGTGGATATTTCTTTGTTTCGTGTCTTAGCTTGGTGTTGTTGGCGAATTCGAAACGTCTCACTCAACTGGTGTGTGCTTGCGAGGCTGAAGAGACAGGTTCTGCTGTGTTTGTGCGAAAAGCAACGTTGAAGAACAGCGGGGTGGGTTTGGGTTTTGTTGTGTTTTTTTTGACATTCACAAATAAAGAGGGACACGAGTTATTGATGCCCCAGTGTGGCTGCAAAGTCCTTATCTCCACGTGGCACTAAACAAGGATTTGTTGTGGGATTTTCGAGGGCCGCGTAGTGCTTTAGTGTTAAGCACCCAAAACTCTAGGGGACCGGCACTAATTTCCTCTCTCGTAAAACAACATAGTGTTCATAACCACTCAAGAGGCTTGACATAAGTAATGACGGCACGTGCCGGCGAAGATCACCGCCCAACGGTGTGATCAAGGTGCTGGGTATGAGTGCAAGTTAAATTGAGACAATAACGCCGAAACTCGCATTGTGGGACTCGGCGCGTGTGCTCCCCGTGCTGACGTCCGCACAGCCCGCCTCTCTGGCTTTCCGGCCCTGCTTATACTTAATGACCTCAAAATTTGTATGTCGTTAACACCATGTACTGAAGTGGGAGAGAACACGGTTGGGGAGGGAGAAGCCTCCCCGTCTTCGTTGACTTTTGTCTCTTTTGGTAATTGGTGGCTTTTCCTGCCGTATTAGGGAGCAAAGCGGGAGCAGGGAGGCCCCCGAGGTCTTGGTAAACATGCTGTGGGCACAGAAAGCCTGTGCTCCCAGGCGCGAGGCAGTCATTTACATACTCTGAATGAAAAGTCATTTGTGCCTGCAAAATTGTTATTGCTGGAACACATTTAAATACTAGTCATATGGAAATTTGAAATAAAGTCATATTAAATTTTGATGCTCAGATCAATATTGTGGAGCCCAGGTAATTAAAGTGGGTTTGTTTATTTGGCTCCTTATAAATAAAAAGGGCTTAATACAGACTAATTACACAGAATCTTCCGTCTACGGTAGGATAATAATGGCAGCAATTTAAAGCGATATTAAATGAGAATTAATAAAGGAATATTGAGTCACTTTGACTGTATTAGGCCATGAAATGATTCCTCATCTCAATTTAACTTTCTGTCTCGAGCATGGTGATGGATGAGCGATGACTTTTTGTCGAGATAATCTATAACAGTATTCAATTGCAATACTTAACTAGCTATAGCCAGAGTCGCGACTCTGTTGTTCCGGAACAGGTTAGAGGAGCCCGTTCTCACCGTGCGAGCTCCGAGGGCCGCCGATGCAACTCCCGTGGTCCCCTGGCTTGTTAATGAGGGTCTCAAGCCACTGCGGAGGGCGCTTCCCCTGCGGTCCCGCTTCGGAGGGACGTGCCAGCTGGAAGCGCGGTCCGGTCAGACCCGGCGGGCCGCACTGCCGGTGGGAGGCCTCCTCAGAGGAGCCCTGGAGCTGCGTTGGAATCTTGAGAGGGAAGCTGGCCGCCCTTTCTTCTCTCGAAGGAATAAGGACCGGAAAGGTCTTTACCTGCAAGAAGTGCCGAGCTGTGTGTGGACAGTGCCGAAGAGGAAAGTGGATTCTCTGCTGACCCCTCAGCTTCGGGACTGAGGTTCTGTTCTGTGTGAAATGCCACTTACGTGCAGGGTCTGTGTTAACATTCCTAAGAGCCATCCGGGCCAGCGGACACTGTGGCCATTAAGTACTTGCCGGGTGCATCGGGCGTGCTGGCAGGCTGCTCTGGTCTGTTTGCGGGGGACCTGGTGTAGCATTTCTCCGCGCCGCGCTGCACAGCATGTCATACGCGTGTTAGCATTTCTGCCCTTTTAGAGGGTCCTGGGGAAGGTCAAGACCTCACACCAAACACCCTTTTTATATATATTACAAATTGCCGGAATTGTTCATTAATTTCTGCCTTTGAAATGCCATGTCAAACTCTAAAGGAATTCACAATGCCGGTGTCCCTTGGACAGCTCTCACCATGGTCCAGTGCGGGTTCCTGATGAAATTACAGGTGCAGGGAAATGCAGAATTAGAAATATATCTGATGTTGCAATACTCGTGAAGCTATAGCTTTGTTGATGACAGGACAATTCCATTTTTGACAGTTTAATTTACTGTTGCCAGTGGACAAGAGCAAGAGGAGAACGTGGGGTTAGCCACCTGCCCCTCATGCCGTGTTTCCCATGCGAGGTTGGAAAATCATGACTCCCTCAACCTGTCGGGCTCAAATGAGAAGGTTTTCAGCTGGGGAAATGGAATATATCAGTGCATGTAATATTGCCTGACCTCATAAAACAAAAGGGAAAATTGCAGATTCTGACAGCCATTATGAATCTTGTATCAGCGTCCAGAACGACTTGGAGCCGAGGCGTAGCACATGTTTATAATAGAAAAAAAACAGGGTTGCCGCGTTGACTTGCAATATGGAGCAAAAAATGACTTGTCAGTAATTCGTTCTCAGATGTTAAAGAGGCTGTTGAATTTACTAGTATATACACAGAAGAATGTTTAGCCCCGAGCAGAGTGTGGAAATAGTCTCCCCACGAGGGGTCTGCTGAAGTTCGTCCCGGAGTTCGCTCATAATGGAAGGCGGAGGGTAGGAATCCCACGTTCACGCTGCCACCGTGTCAGGAGCCAGATTTCTCATTACAAGATGTACTGAACCTTTCTACTCTCCTCCATTGTAAAATGATGTATAAATAATAAGACTTCTAAAATAAAGCAAATAACACTGTGAAATTATGAGAATCGTGCAAATTGAACGGATTCTACTGAAAAACTGGCGTATTGAGGCATGGGTTTTTATCTTATGCTTAAAAAGTTTTATTTATATTAAAATAAGGGGTAATCTCTTTGCCCATAATTTTATGCTCTCCAATTCGGTTTTATTCTTCGTCTGTTCCTTCACCTTCTTGCGTGATGAGCTCCACAAACACGGATTCTCTCTGCTGTCTCCAGTGGCCTCCCCGCACTGCCCCAGTTGGAGGGGTTTGGAGTGAGAATATAGAAACTTCTCCCGAGCAGGAGGTGTGGTTGTATCCCCATCCTGGTGCCCGCTGCCTGCACCCTGTCGCCTCCCGTGCTGGACCTGCATCTGGTCGGTTGTCCTCTGCCGTCTGTTTTGAATGAGCCGGAGCTGTTGATTTTGGGGAAGGCCTGTTTCACGCACTGCGCCCCTTGGGGGGCTGCTCTTGTGTCCTCCGCCAACGGCCACAGAACGACAGGTGTTTGCTGCACCTCTGGCTCCTCCCCTGGGCAGGACGGGCTGCGTGGTGCAAGACAGAGCTTGTGTGTGATGGGAGTGATCGCGCCGTGGTGAATGACTTTGGGAGGCAGAGGAGGGGTTTGGCTGAGCAGGGGTTATTCACGGCCCTCCTCGCGCCCTCTGTCTGTCCTTGGCAGAGCCTTCTGCAGACCTGTCCCGCTGGCTGGGCCGGGTATTGGCACCAGGAGAGGGAGAGTGAGGGCGGTGCTGCTCCGTGGGGTCGTCCTGCTCGTTTTCAGACCCTCCTGCTAGAAAATGGCCAACACGGGGAGTGTTCGGTTTTCTCCTTTAAGCTGATGTATGTCATTCTGTACTTCTTGGACAGCCATCAGCAAAGCCAGGATGCGTGAGATCCGGTCCTCGTCTGCCCAGACCCCAGTCCAGGGAGGGTGGTGTAGCTCAGTGCTTTGGCCGAGGGGCCCACGTGGCATGAGGGCGTGCAGGAGAGGAGGCCTTGTTGAGGTTCACCCTGAGCCTGGGCCGCAGGTGGCCAGTAGGAGGGCTCACAGGGACGCCCTTTGGAAAAGGACTCAGAAGCTTGGCTGCGAGAGAGGATGGAAGCAGAGAGGGAAACTCTGCAGTGACTCGCGTGTCCTTGAGTTTTGCTGCTGAGAAGCCAAGCAGATGAGTAGAAAGCTGCAGGCGGACACTGAGCGCCAGAGCTTCAGAGCGTCTCCGTATATGGTCTGCTGTTTGGGCTCTTTTGGTTTGGAAAATGATCAGATGAATTTAAATATCCCACTTATAGTTATATAATCTGTATGTGAATTAGGATTTTCAAAGAGAATATATGAAAATATTACAAGGATTCTTGTAATAACTTCACCCTTATCTTCGTAAATACCAGATTACACTAAAGTCAAGGTCTTAAAACACTTTGTAGGGCCTATGTGATTCGCCGATCTATTCCCAACCCTTCCCTGGACTGAACAACTCCTCTCTCGCATCCCTACCCCTCTGCTCCAGCCGTCTTGCCCCCTGGCCCTTCCATGTGCTTGCCAAGAGTGACCCACCCCAGGGCCTTTGCGTGTTCCATCCCCTTGGCCTGGAACACATGACCCCAGACCATCTCTGTGGCTGTTCATTGTTTCCTTTAGTTCTCAGCCATGCACAGTAATGACCCTCGTCCCTGCCATAGCACTCTGGGTTTCTGGTTTCCTGCTGTTTAACCATCTAGAACAGGAGTTTGCCAACTGCGGCTGGAGGCTGGCGCCTGTTTTGTGGGTGCCGTTGCGCTAGAGCTCAGCCATGATGAACATCTGTGTGGCTGTTTTTTGCTGCAACGCCAGAGGTAGGTAATTGGAACCACGATAGGATGGATGCAAGGCTGAGATCTGGGGTGTCTGGTCCCATGGGGCAGGGCGGGGCTCCGATCTAGCCTGTGGTGGGTGCACAGACGCGTTCGTGCACCTGTCTCTGCTACCGGGCTGCAGCTTCCGGAAAGGCGCCCCCTCGGGCTCGCGGCTGTGTCTGTAGGAGCCGGATTGCATGCAGTAGGGACGTAGAGTAACTCCTGCTAACAGGGCGGTGGGCAGCGGTTCACTCTGCCTCCGGTTCTTAGACTCCGGTGTCTCAGCCGTTGGGGACGTTGTGTCTTGCAGTCTCCCAGCGCACGCATGTCTGTAGCAGATCACGGAAGTGAAGGGGCCTGTCTGGGCGCCGTAGGAACAGACTCGGCTGTGGAGTGGTTGCTCGCCAACCATGTGCTGGGAGGAGCCTCGGATACTCCCTGGGGACGAGTGCAGCAGGCGAGACTGGCTGGGGAGAAGGCAGGCCTGCGTGGTGACCTGGATACCGCTGAGGTCTCAGCCCATCCTCGGGAGCTCTGTCTGCCGTGAGGGGCTCTCTGCATCCTGCCAGGGTGAGCCCAGGGGCCCAGGCCTTGGGATCCCCGTATCAGCCAGATGTGGCCCCCTAGGTGTGCAGGAGATGCTTCTCCCTCGAAGGCAGCGGTTGCAGGATGCAGCCCTGGGCCCTCCATGGCTCGGGGATGTGACGGAAGAGCCCCGAGAAGGGACTGTGCTGGCGCTGCGGTTTAAGGGTTGGGGTAAAACGGGATGCTTCGGGTCCTTTCACACCTGCTGATGAGAGCGTCAGCCCAGGAATGTTAGTTGCTGCATGCAAGGTCACACAGCAAGTTAGTAGCAGGTCTTCACCTTCCCCAGGGGGAAAGATTCTTTTCCCCCACAGTCCTGCTGGGTGGGAGCCCCCATATGGATGCGAACATGCTAATCCCACAGGCCAGTGACTTCTAATTTCTGAGGATGGACAGAGCCGTACTCCCCATCCCCCACGGTCTTGGGAGAGTTGTCTAGGGCATCTTGATAAGGGAGCCCTTTGCTGGGGTGCCAGGCTGCCCCGGCCCACACGCCAGCCTGGACATCACAAGGCTCCTGTGCCAAGCTGCCAGGTGGCACTCTGGCTGTCAGCCCCGTGCCGCGCTCAGACTCTGTCCCCGCGTGGTTCCGGTCAGAGATGCGGTAACATCCATCACGTTGTTCGGTCCGTGCTGAAAATGGTTACACACCACGTTATGACAGAGTTCAGACACACTGCTCCGAAGGGGCTGGTCTGTCTAAGAGATTACTTTTATTTTCTGTTTAAGTCCCTGTTCCCGCCAGGATAAAGAACCAGGCTACAAGCTATTTTGGAATATCCCGGTAGAGGGAGATGGGAACCAGCCAGGGTCTTCAGGGTCTGTTCTGGAAGATTCACGTGGAAATACACTGTTCTTTAATACGTTGGGTCCACCAAGGAAGTGATCCTGGAGGACTGGTGTGCAGAAGGAGACCAGGAGAAGTGGTCGTGAAGGAGTCTCGGAGAGACGGATGCTCTCTGCGACCAAAAGCGGTCGGCGTTTCACCTGGTGATTCCGACTCTGCCTGCTTGACGACCCTGGGCCCTACTGTGCCCCTCCTTGTGCTTCTGCGTCATAGGGATGAGGACAGGAGTGAATGTCCCTGCCTCTGACTTGCCCGCTGAGGTCCCCCTAGTCTCAGAGAAGGTTGCTGCCCTCCAGGGGCTGGAGGATGGTGGGGCCGACCCCCTGACACACGTCATTAGAACGTCCTCTTCCGTTTTGAAATTAAATTCTAATTCATCACTATGCCAGTGTTTCTTCTAATAAGATCTAAAATATTTACCGTTAGAGTGAGAGAATACCGGCCTCCGTCACAGTTTGCGAGTGAAGCTGGCTCTGTGGGCTGGTGTGTTGTGCTTCTCTGGGGCTTCGTCAGGCCCTTGCCGTTGTCACGCATGTCATGCGGTATTCCTAGTCTGGACACGTGGGCCTGCCCAGAGCTCCCACTTCTGCCTGAGTTCCCTCCCGCTCTAACCAGGATGCCTTTCGTCGGTGCAGGAGCGTACAGCTGGACGAAATGACCAGTGTCCTCTACTTGGCTTTCCGTTCATGGCGAACAGGTGGACGGTTTTCCGTTGTAAAATCTGCATCACAAAATTCACCGTGTTCACCGCGTGTGAGCCTGCCGTCCTGTGGTGGCAAGGGCCTTCACGTCCTAACCACCACCACCGGCATCCACTTCCAGGGCTGTGATCTTCCCAGACTGGAGGTCTGTCCCCGTTAGACACAAGCTCCCCGTGGTCCATCCTGGCCACCTGCCCTCCTGCTCCAGGTCCGTGACTCCCACCTAGGGATCTCTAGGGACCTCCTAGGAGTGGAGTCACGGGTTTGTCCTCTTGCGTCTGGCTTGCCTGAGGTTGGGTCATGTCGTGGCCCAGGTCAGAACATCCTTCCTCGCATTTCCAGGCTGATGAACGGTGCGTGGCTTCCCCGAGCCTGTTCCAGGAGGGGAGCGCTTCCTTGCGTGCTCGCCGCCGCAGGGGCTGCCAGCCGGGCGGGTGTGCAGTGTCAGGCCCAGGAGCCTGGGGTGCGGGAGCCATGCCGGGTGCCCCTGTCCCCCATCCCCCTGCGTGTGGGCCTGTCAGGGCGCCTCACCCGCCGCCCACGCGCGGGCTAGTTTTTCTCCTTCAGATCAGCGGCCTCGGACAGCTCCGGTGTCTCTGGCAGCCGTCTCAGCCCTGCTCTGTCTTGTCATTTTAGAGTTCAACATTTGCTGCTCTGAAGGAGAAAACGGGGATGGGTCGGACCATTGTACTTGCTCTCTTGACCTCGATGCTGCCCATGAGCAGTGAAGGATAACTTTTGACGAGCCGTGTCAGATGTGACAGGCAATCTAGTTGGGTTGAGTGGAAATGTGCTGTACAAGTTTGAAGCCTTGGTTGGGGGCATTTTTCTGGTGTTCAGTGCATTTAAATTGACACCAGACTTCAGCGTGTTGCTCGCTCCCGGCCCCATACCGGAGGCGCGCGTCCGTGGTGTGGCCTCGCCCGTGCGGCTCCAGAAGGACTTCTGCTCTCCGGGCTCTGCCTGCACTCCCAGCCTCCCGGGGGCTGCTCCCCCGCTCCATTTTAAACCTTACCTTTGAAGTGGATTTTCTTGCATTCCGTTAAGTAGATGTTTGCAGGATTGTGTGTGTGTATGGGATGGAGAAATAGAGAAAAATGGCTGCATTTTTCTTTGTTTTTGAAACCGGCAGCACTTTCTGTTGCGCAGAGTGAAATGCCCGTGCTGGCCACTGTGATTTTAACTGTAAGTCCCTGCCTGCTTGTCTCTCACCACCAGAAGTTGTTTTAATTTTAGTTGTAAAACCACGACCATCACTTAGCAGGCGCTTTGGCCGCCGTCTCCCGACCCCTGCTCTCCCGGGCTGGAGCCTTGCCACCGTGGAGCCCCAAGCGCCCCTGGCCAGGCATCCCGGCTCGCGGATGGCTCCCTCCTCTCTCTCCCTGCTGTTACTTTACGGCAGGGGTGGGGATGTTTGACCGAGACCTCTGCGCTTCTGAGATGGATTTTCTGTAAGGAGTGTCCAGAGTCCTCAGAGGGCTGGTGGCCAGGACACCCGGCTGTTGAGCACTGCCTGCCCATGGCGCGGCTGCTTTCCGGAGAAGACGGTGCGTGGCTTCAATCTAGCGCGTTCCTGCACCTTCTGGAACACGCCTCCCCCTCTAGGAAGCTTCCTTAGCCCCCGTGTGAGTGGGGTCCAGTTCAGAGTACTCATCCTTGCTGCACGTGTGACTTTGGTCCGCGTTGTTTCCAGAAGAGCAGTTCTAGTCAGGTGGCCGGGACATGAGGGAAGCTGCCTGGGTGTCTGTCCCTCCCAGTGTGGCACAGTGTCGCCTTCACTCCTGAGGAGGTGGCCTGGGCTCTGGGGTGTGAATGCTTTGAGTGCGGGCCTTGAGGTCAAACTGCACAGGAGAGACGTGCTGAGGGGTCGGGATGATGGGCTGCTGCGGAATGTTCCAGAGCAGGAGGAGGGGTGGGGCTTTCATTTGCAGGTAGTTGAGCGCTGCTTCGGCAGTTAGCACAACGTGTTCTGCCCTGTCCTCTAACTCGTTGTGGAGGAGTTTGTACCAGGAAGAGCAGTTGGTGCGAGTGACAAAGGCCGTGGGCCACAGTCCCTGGAAGGCGGGGTGTGGGTGAGGCTATAGCCACGGTCGGTGATCGGCATCTTGATCGGCATCTCTGACACAGAAGATAGTGCCCGGGGGGCAGAGGTGCCTGCCTGTCACATGTCCTGCCCTACACCTGCCCACACCTGCCCACACCTGCCCTACACCTGCCCACACCTGCCTACACCTGCCCCACACCTGCCCCGCGTGTATATCGGCACCTCAGAACCTCAGCACGTGGAGGTGCGGGTCGGGGAAGGACCAAGGGAGCAGGTGCGCCGGCCAGGACTCCGGCTCCTGGTGCAGGTCGTGCGGGTGCTTTCCAGAGCCCGCTGGGGACGAGGCAGGGGTGGGAGATGGTGCGGGAGGCCTGGCTTCTGGAGTGCTGAGCCTGTTGCCTGCCTGCCGTTTCCGTCCCCCCGAATCGGTTTGCCAGGGAAGGCTGTTGTCTGCTCTGGTGGCTGTCCTCTGTGAGTCCGTCCTTGCCTCTCCCCTCAGGAACACGAGGAACTCCTGGCCGCATGGCTGCTTCCTATCCTGTGTAGCCTGTGTTTGTGCCTTCTGGCGGGCCCCGGAGATGGGCCGTCCTGACGTCACCCCTAACCCGGCCACCCTGTCCCTCTCAAGAGCTATCCTCAAGGAGCCCCAGGGACCCTCCATGCATAGGGCAGCAGCTCATACGCTCCAGGGAGGGCCTGTGGTCATTCCTCTCTTTAGAACAGCATGCTGGGCCTCCTGGGAGCCTGGCGTCTTTCTGGTCTTCTCTGTGGAATGTTCTAGATGAGAGAAGGCTTGCTTCTCTCGGGCTGCCTATAAATAACTGCATGGTGGGGCAGGGAAGCCCCTGAGTGTTGGCTGTTTTCCGTCTGCCCACCTGGGGCGTGGTAGCCAGCGGGAGCATCACCCCTTCTAGTGCTGGGCCCCTCAGCCGGGCGAGGGGCGAGCACTTGACCCAGGACATGAGTGCCCTGTGGGGCACTCACTGCCCTGGGGGCCTCAGTGATTCCGGTGGGAAGCATTGCCAGTTTCTGAATACCCACTGTGTGCCCAAGGTAGAGTTAGTAGCCGTATTGTTCTCAAAGCACACCAGCCGAGGAGGAACTACGGTTTGCTCTGAGTTAATAAAACTTGCTACCCCTAGGAGACCTGTTAAAAAGGCTCTTCTTAAGCGCCTGGGTGGTTCAGTGGGTTAAGCCTCTGCCTTTCGGCTCAGGTCATGATCCGAGGTCCTAGAGCCCCACATCGGAGACTCTGCTCGGCAGGGAGCCTGCTTACCCCTCTCTCTCTGCCTGCTTCTCTGCCTGCTCGTGATCTCTGTCTGTCAAATAAATAAATAAAATCTTTTTTTAAAAAAAAAAGGTTTTTCTTGAAAAAGATTATTTTTTAAATGAATTTGGTGGAGTTTTTTGGTTTTCTGTTTTGGTTTTTTTAAGATTTTTAAGATTTTTTAAGATTTTCAAATGTGAGTGCGGGGAGGGGCAGCCAGAGAGGGAGAGAGAATCGCAAACAGACTCTGCACTGAGCAGAGCCTGAAACAGGCTCAATCCTGTGACCCCTGAGATCGTGACCTGAGCCGAAATCAAGAGTCCGCCTCCCGGGTGCCTCCGTGACTTAGTTTTGTTCCTGAGTCTTCATCGTGGCAGAGTGCTGGCCTGTGGCCGGCCTGGTGGCGGATCTCACGCACGGCGGTGGACGCACAGATGTGCTTATGTACTGCGCGGGGCTTACGGTCTCTTCAGAAAGATCACGGTCGGCAGATTCGCTGTACCACCTGAGCAGGGGGTGACCGTGGGCGCGGTGCGAGCACCGCCTGGTCTGTGAAGGGGCTGACAAGTCTCCCCGGAAGGGGCTGTGGCAGCTGCGCCCAGGAGGAGCTGAGCCAGGCAGATGTGGCCGCAGAGGGCACGGAGCCCCACGTCTGCGTGGAAATTACCTGTGTCCGCACGGCAGTGCTGTGCCCAGGGCAGCCCGCAAATACACTGTCGTTTCTGGCTTTGGACATCGCCAGTTTGATCTCTTTTTTGGGCCCGAGCTGCGTGCGAGAGGAGCAAGAGAACGGGAAGGGGACTTCTGACGCAAAGATCTTTGACCCTGCGTTTACCCGCCTCCTCCAGTATCAGGTCCCCTCCAGTGTTCCCGTGCGGGTTCCGAAGAGTCACGCTTACGTAACCACAATGCAGTGATCAAGCCTGGACGGTCGCCTTCACGATGCAGTGCGTGGCCCGCGGCATCGTGGGTCTCCTCGCCGGCCCGCGGCCTCCCCGGGCCCCGCCACGGCCGTCTATTCCAGTGTCTCCGGCCGGGGGTGAGGGTTACGTCGCCCTGGCCCTGTCCTGTCCTCCCACCGGGTAGCTTTTCTGTCTCTGTGACCTCAGACTGTAGGGAGCATAGACGCCGGAGACAGCGTAGGATCTCCTTGAGGCAGGTTTCTGTGCAGCAGTCCGATTTGCGCAGGAAGCCCGGGGCAGGGGTGATGCCGGCTGCTTCTGGGGCTGCCTGGGCTCCCTCCCTGCGTGGGGGTTGTCCATTTTGATCACCTGGTGAGGCAGGATCCTGCTGTGGAAGTGGTAGTTACTCCGATGTAATGAGTAAATACTGCTTGGTGAGTTCAAAGGTTCTTAGTCACATAGGTCTTTGCTCTGGAAGGTTCCCCTCCCTGGAGTTGGCTGTGTGTAGATGAGTCGGAGCCACGCAGCTCTTCTGTGAGCATGAGGCCTCCTTCTTTCATAAGCAGGCACTTCCCCCCCACCGTGAGTCAGTCACTGATTCATGAGTATCAGTGGATCTTGAATGTTCCGTATATACTTCGTGACCTTCATTACTGGGGCTCGGATCACCCCTCATTGGCCCATGGGGCACTTGGGGAGAGCTCTCGTCATGCTCATTTCCTCATTGTTCTTGGAGCATGTCCTTCATTTGTGGGCTTTAAGGTAATCGAGGTTTATCTGCTGTTTTCCCATATCTGCTCTGAGAGCGGCCTTTCCTGTGTGCGGTCCCGCTTCACGTTGGAGAGCTGCATTTAGCAAGTAGAACCCACAGACGTGTGCAGGGTGCACGTGTTGCCGTGGGTGTGCCGCTGTCTCCAGACCGGGCCCTCCACCTCCTCCACCGCCTCTCCCGTCTTCACCCTCCGAGGAGCATTCCGACATTTCCCTGAGCAACGGCCTGACCCTGAAACTGGTGCCGCTTACGGACTGTGGCTCTCAGGAAGGCCTGAAACCTTTGTAACATCTAAGACTTTCCCTTCCTCCCCACAAAGAAGCAATTCGTGCCCCTGAGGGTGGTGTTAACCCATTTGGGTGTTTGTGTTCAAGACCTTCGCAGCCAGAAGCGTAACAGAAAGTGTCTGTAGGCACAGGTGTGCGTGTGCGTGTGTGCACTGATGTACTTCTCTCTCTCTCGCTCTCTCTCGTTCTCGCTCTCTCACTCTCTCTCGCTCTGCAGAGCTCTTATAAACCGTGAGTCAGTAACCTACCTCTGATTCCAGGTCAGGCCCTCAAAGCAGACTATAGCTGCCCCTTCTCCATATTTGTAACTCTTTCCTATAATAGAAATACGGTTCTCACTGCGCTCCATTTCTACCTCATGATTAGAATGTGAAAAGCCCACGTTCGGGATTTAAAGAGCAAACGAAAGCCTGTGAACTAGGTTTCAGTGTATGTTGCGTTTGTAGCGTCATCTTCATTGAGGTGTAATTTACCTACAGTTTACCTACAAGTCCCCTCCTAAAAGGGTACAGTTGAATCCACAGATGAATACACTCCTGTAGCCATCAACACAACCCAGGTAGAGAACGTGTCTCTGTCACCCAGAAGTTTCCCTCGTGTCCTGCCCCCACTCAGTCAGAACCCTTAGCCCTGGCTCTCAGTAATCATTAATTGATCAGATTTATCTTCCTGGAAGTTGCCTGCCGATGGACTCGCACAGCCTGCTCCTGTGTCTGCGCTACTGCCCACACCTGAGTGGTTGACCCCTGCTGGCATGGCCGCGTGTGCGCTCATTATTGCTGAGTAGCATTCTGGTTTATGGGGAACCAAAACTTGCCTGTTCTCCGGTCAGACACTTGTGCTGTTGCCATTTTGAACTATTAATGAACACAGCTGCTGTGACCGTGCCTGCGGAAGTCTTTGTGTGGGAGCATGCTTTCAAACAATTTGGGGAATGCTCAGTAGCGAGATGACACTGTGAGCCAGCAAGTATGCGTAGTTTCTAGAAAACCACATGGAGCGCCTGGGTGACTCAGTGGATTAAGCCGCTGCCTTCGGCTCAGGTCATGATCTCAGGGTCCTGGGATCGAGCCCCGCATCGGGCTTTCTGCTCCGCAGGGAGCCTTCTTCCTCCTCTCTCTCTGCCTGCCTCTCTGCCTACTTGTGATCTCTGTCTGTCAAATAAATAAAAAATCTTTAAAAAAAAAAAAAAAAAAAACCACAAGACCTTTTCAGGACAGGAGTCCAGTCTCCCGCTCCCGCCAGTATGTGCAGGACTTGCGGTTGCCCCATGTCCTCGTCAGCACTTGGGGTTGCCGCTGTCATTTTAGCGATTTGACGGGACCTCAGTGGGTTCCGTTGTGTCTGTGATTGGCATTGCCCCATGACTAATGCATTGGGCATCTTTTCAGGGCTTATTGGCCACTCTTTTACAAGGTGCTTTTTTTTTTTTTTTAAGAGTTTTTACTTATTTGACAGAGACACAGTAAGAGACGCACACAAACAGGGGGAGTGGGAGCGGGAGAAGCAGGCTCCCCGCTGAGCAGAGAGCCCGATGCGGGGCTCCATCCCAGAACCCTGGGATCATGGCCTGAGCCGAAGGCAGACACTTAACGACTGAGCCACTGAGGCGCCCTCCTACAACCTGCTTGTTCACATTCTTCTCCCATTTTTAAATTTGCGCTGTTTCTTAGGACATTCTGAATAAATAAATATTCTGCATACAGGCTCCTTGTCAGGTAAAGATATTGAGAATATTGCCTCCTGTGTCTTTTTCCATTCTCCTCACACCATCGTTTAAGAGCAAAAACTTTCTTGAAGCTACGTTTGGGGAGGGATGGTTTGGACTTTGTCTCCTGAGAAATCCTTATAACAAGGCCCATTCCTCTTGTATTTTGCTTTGTATATTTAGTAACTTGAGCCTTTGCATTTAGGTCTGTGACCCATCGTGGTCAGTTTTCGTGTGTGATGTTCTTCCGTGAGGGTCGACGGTGCCGTGTGTTGAGAAGACTACCCATCACCCAACAAATTGTGCTTGTCCCTCTTGTCAAATTGACCGTGTACGTGCTGATCTGTTCCCTGTGTCTGTCTTTCTCCGTACGGCAGCACCACACTGCCTTGCCCTGAGTGTCACAGCTCTGCGGTGAGTCTTCCAAATGTGGTCTTTCTCACTGTTCCTGGTCCTTTTCATTTCCATTTTGGAATAAAATTAATAATTTTTACCCTCCCCCAATCCAGTGTGCTTCTAGTGAGCATTGCATTGAACCTATAGATGAGTTTGGAGACAGGCTTTACCACTTTGAGTCTTGGTCTGTGACTGTGGTAGATCTGTTGGTCATCCTCTGTATCTGAACACAGTGTTGGAGTTTTTTGGTTTACAAATCGTTCACATATATTCTTAAATATATCCATTTTTCACGTTTCGATTCTTGATAAATGTTGTGTTTTTACTTCAGTTTCAAGTTTTTGTTTGCTAGTGACTAGGAATACCGGAGCTTTTGGTAAGTCTTGTGCAGCCTGTGAATTTGCTAAACATACTAGCAGCATTTTTGAGAGATCTTTGAGAGACTACTATGTCTGTGATTATCTTGTATGAGAGTAGTTTTGTTGGTTGCTTCATACTCTGTGTGCCTCTTTTTATCTTGGATTGTTGTACTGGCTGGGATCTCTGTATCCTTTTGAACAGACACAGCAAAAGAGGAAATACCCAGTGTTTATAATACTGTCAAACATAATGATAGGTTCTTAGCACATTCCCTTTATCAGGTAAAGGAGTTCTGCTCTGTTCTTATGGACTGAGAGTTTTATCACAGAAGGTTTGTATGATTTTGTTACATGCTTTTTTTTTTTTTTTGCATCTATTGAAAGATTTATGTGGCTTTTGTTTTCTATTAATAGGAGGAAATACATTGCTTTTTCTAATGCTTAACAAAATTTGCCTGCTTGTAATAAACACCATTTGCTTTGAAAAATAAACACACACTCGACTTCCCTACCTCTCTCTGTGTGTAGATAATTCCAGCATGATTTTTGTATATGTAGAAATAATATTCCTGTATTTGCTAATATTTTAAGAGTTGTGCATGTTTAGGAAGGTGTTTGTCTGCAGTTGTCTTTTAGTAGCTTTTTGAGGCTTTAGCATCAAGGTTGTGTTGACCTCTTAAGACAGGTGGGTATGTTTCCTCTTACTCTGCTGTTTCAACGTGCGTATTTAGGATTGGTGTTCTTTCCTAAATGTTCAGTAGCGTCTGTGCCTGGAAGTTCGTTTACAGGGAGGCCATCAGCTATGTGATGTCTGAAATAGGTAGCAAAGTGCTCAGATTTTCTTTTGTGACTCCACTTTGGTAAGCCGTCTTTCTTTTTTTTTTTTTTTTAAATATTTTCTTTATTTGACAGAGAGAAACCACAAGTAGGCAGAGAGGCAGGCAGAGAGAGAGGAGGAAGCAGGCTCCCTGTGGAGCAGAGAGCCCGATGTGGGGCTCGATCCCAGGACCCTGGGATCATGACCGGAGCCGAAGGCAGAGGCTTTAACCCACTGAGCCACCCAGGCGCCCCGGTAAGCCGTCTTTCAAAGAGCTTGTCTGTTCGTCGAAGTTGAACTTCCCGGCATGAACCCTTCCTCAGACTCCGTCATCCTGCCTGTTTAGTCTGGAGGGCAGACAGTGATGTCCCCGTCCTCCCGTCCTGTGTTTCATCCCTGATTTAATACTTCCTCTTCTTCCTCTTTCCAGTTGGGTCTTGGAAGTTTCCCCATTTTCTTAATCTTTTCAGAGCCCTGTTTTTGCCTTTTCTTTCCTACCTGTTCTTTTCAGTTTTATATTTTTTCATTCTTTGGATTTACTTTTTGCTCTTCCCGATGTTCTGAGTTAGAAGCGTAGGGGATGGGTAGTGGGCTTGGGTTTGTACTCGACGCGGTCACAGCGGTGAAGTGCCGGGAAGCAGCTCCTCTGCAGCTGCGTCACCCAGATGCTGACACAGTTGGGTTTCATGACCTTCACTTTGAAAAATTTCTAATTTCCACTGCGATTTTATTTCTGATGCATGGGCTATTTAGAAATGTGTTGTTTAGTTTCCAAATGCTGCCTGTGTCGACCCATCTTCTCTGTGCCTTTGGAGAGGACACGTTCTCGTGTGTCGTCTTCCCTGTCTCCCACGTCTGTCTCCTGCGTCCGTCTTCCCCATCTTTTTCTAGCAAGAACCAAGGGAGGAGCGTTGGCATCTCTGATTAGAGAGTCGTGCTGCTGCTTCTAGTTCTGCCAATGTCTGCTTCGTGTAGTTTGAGGATTCGTTCTCAGGTGTTCAGTCATCTAGAGTTACTATGTTCTCTTGATCCGTTAACGCCTTAACATTATGAAATGCCCTCTTTATCCCTAGTAGTGTTGCTCACTCTGAAGTTGAAATGACCCACTGTCAGTAAGGTCTGTCTGCGTGTGCTCCACCTGTCTCCATCCTTCTTGAGCTCTTGCTTTGTTTTTCTTAAGATTTTATTTATTTATTTATTTGACAGAGAGAGAGAGAGATCACAAGCAGGCAGAGAGGCAGGCAGAGAGAGAGAGAGAGGAGGAATCAGACTCCCTGCCGAGCAGAGAGCCCGATGTGGGACTCAATCCCAGGACCCTGAGATCATGACCTGAGCGGAAGGCAGCGGCTTAACCCACTGAGCCACCCAGGCGCCCCTTAAGCTCTTGCTTTATTTTTAAAGTAAAGTGTTTTCACTTTAAAAGTGTTACAGAGTTTTTCATTTTCAAGTGTTTCTTGAAGCCAGGCTGTAGTCACCAGCACACCAGTCCCTACCTTTCACTGGCAGTGGGTAGGGTTAGTCTGTCCCCTCGCTGTTCTCTCTTTGTACCATTTGTTCTTTGTCCCCTTTTTCCTGATTCCCCGCTCTAGCTCACCCGACCCCGCTCTAGCTCACCCGACCCCCGCTCTAGCTCAGTACTTTCTATGCTTCCATTTTACCACTATTGCCTTGTTAGCTCCACTTTCCTAAAGTGGTTGGCCTTGCACAGTGGTCTGTTTGAGCGTCCAGCGATGGTCCGTGTGCTGCCTACACCGTCCGGTGGATGGACACGGGCTGCCTGGGGCTGTTGAGCACTCGGCCTGCAGCTAGAGCAGCTGAGGGCACGGGGTGGGGTGTGTAGTCTGAAATCTCTAGAAACGAGCAGCCGCGTGAGGGCAGCTGTCAGCATGCTGCATGGTGACCGTAGGGCACACGTTCTGCGTCTTTACCTTCTCACCATCTACTTTGGCGCGATATTCTGTACTTTCGCGTGTAATACGTGAGTTTCCCGGCATAACCTTCACTTTGCCCTCACTGCCTGTTGCACATTTATTGGGGTTTTGCTTCCACATGTCACAAACCCTGAAATACATTGTTGCTGTTCTTCAAATAAGCCATTGCTTAGAAATAATTAGACTAGAAGTTGAAAAAGAATACTTGGTATTTACCGAGCTTAATCTAAATATTCTGGAAGTCTGCAAGAGGGGTTTAAGTGACCTCGTCAGATGGCTCCATTTTAATTTGGGGGAGGGGATGGAGAAGCCCTTGAAGAGCAGGCCAGCTGTGAGGCCAGACATGGGATCGGGAGAAGCGACGGAGTTGAGAAGCAGTCAGACTCGGGACCCGTTTGGAAGTCTGCTGTTCCGTTGTTGATGGGAGCTGTTGCATGAAGTGTGTCCTCTCCCACGTCCTCATCCATACCGTTGCCTACCCAGTTTGCTTTTCAAAAACAGTCACGGGTATTAAAGTCATCCCTTGTGCCTAATTTTAATTAGAAAGTGTTGCTTCATTGTGAATGTTGTGAACCGTCTTGCCTGTAAGTAGAAGCTAACTTTCAGAATGCGCAGTCTTACTAAGAGGACGAGACAAAATGAAATACAGAGATGACGACGTTCTGAGTCACTGTGTTTACCCATTTGAAGAGCAGCGATTGCAACCTGGGGACTCGGCAGTGGCTTCACAGCGTTTGGGGGGAGCAGTGGTTTATGGCGTGGACACCCTTCAAGCTCACGTCCATCCTCTTGCTGCCCTCTCGACGGAGCGCTTACGGTTACCCCTGGACTCTGGAGTTCCCTCTCGTCCTTGCATCCCACTCGACCATTTTACCGTGTTTGGGCTTTTAAGCAGAGATATGGTTCCCCTCTGAAAGCCCTGGAAACAACTCTCAGATCACACATGTTTATCTCAGTATTGGCAGCTGGGTTGTCTGCCTTGAAACTAAAGGCCGGTCGTGTAAACTAGGAGCGGAGTGATCAGTCGTGGAACCTGATGCTTGCTGGCTTACACCGTGTGGGGGACCTGACGTGATTGAATTCCTTACGACCTCACACAGGTGACGTTAGTGTTAAAGCTACACAGAACTATGGCAACGACCTTTGGGAGATTTCAGTTACTGACTGCTGATTTCAGAGAGCTCATTTATTTTTAAGTCCAGTAACACTACACAGTCTTTTTCTTGTGCATTTTCGTTTTTCTTGTATTTAACTGTTTCAGTAAGTTCTGCATTATAGCAAGCTTCATTGAGTGTCTCATTAAGAATATGACGCTGAGTGTTCAGTAAATGACTTATCCAAGCTTTAGTGTGGCAAAGTTGAGGAACTTGGTGGTCACACAGCTGGAATGGAATCTCCGTGGCCGCTGCGAGGGTGAGGGCCTTCCCCCTTCTGGACGTGAGCGGAGCCCCACGGAGGGCACAGGGGGTCGGTGTGGGTGCAGGTGAGAGCCCGGGAAGCCACGTCCCCTGCATCCAGCCCCTGCGCCTGTCTGTTCCTGTCCCCTGTGCTGGTACCAGTCCTGCGTGTCCGAAGAGTGAGCGGAGTGTGTTGGTCCGAGTGTCAGAAGAGCTGGCCGGGCGCGTGGGGGCAGAGGAAGGCCTCCAGAACATTTAGAGCAGCCTGTGCCCTAGATCATCTGTCCCCGTCTGTCTGCGGGCCCCTCCTTCCCGTGCCCGTTTAGGGTAATGAGTGATTCATTTGTTTGCCTGCGCACTGGCCAGAGCCCTGCGTGTGAGCGGTGTTTCTGTAGACTCCGGTTTTCCCAAGGCTCCCCGAGCTGCTGTCTGCACACGCGGATGTTACGGGAACCTCCACTTCTCTGAGGCAGGCCTGATGTCCTTCCGCTGACTCCCCACTAAGCTGGAAACCCTGCCTGGGCCTTCAGGGGCTGGCAGAGTCTGTCCCTCCTGCTCAGGGATGGTCTCTTGGCCCCTCAGTGCATATGGTCTTGCCTTGTCTGAAAGCCAGGTTGAAGACAGGCGCTCACTCTGCTTCCCGAGCTTCAGTTCTGTGAGGATGTTTTCTCTAGGTCATACCCCTTCTGTGAGCCATGTGGGGGCTGGACTTCCCATCTGTTTCACTGATCGGGGATTCTGAGAGTTACTGGTCACTACAAAGGGGATTTGGTTGTCCTGGGGTGGTTCCTACCATTTCACATGTCCTCGATCCTCAGTTTACTTGAGAACATGGGAAGCCAGATGGCCCGTGAGTGCTCAGTGCTGGCTGGAGTCCACTCAGGACATCCCCTTTCCCTGCTTAACAGACACCCCTCTGATGGGCTAGGTTCTGGTTCAAAGAGTTCACAGAGCCCACAGCCCCAGTTTTGAATGGGGAGACATTTTCTGCATAAGATCAGATTTTTTTTTTTTTAAAATGTGTGTAATTGGGGGCGCCTGGGTGGCTCAGTGGGTTAAAGCCTCTGCCTTCAGCTCAGGTCATGATCCCAGGATCCTGGGTTTGAGCCCCGCATCGGGCTCTCTGCTTGGCAGGGGGCCTGCTTCCTCCTCTCTCTCTGCCTGCCTCTCTGCCTACTTGTGATCTCTGTCTGTCAAATAAATAAATAAAATCTTTAAAAAAAAAAAAAAAGATGTGTGTAATTTCCCTTTTCATAATTTTGGCTTTATTGGGTCCGTGGTTTGTAAGCTGTTGCATAAGACCGCAAAACATGCTTTCCGTCCGGGTAGGGGTGGATCCTGTGGTCCAGCAGGTGCTGTGAGGTTCGCAGAGCAGCTGGAGACCGTGGGACGAGTAGGGTCCGAGCTGTTTCCGTGGGGACAGGGATGCTTCTGACATCCCAGAGTCCCTGGCATTGATGGTGCTCCCCGGATGACCCGGCTGGGAGGCAGTCTTGCTCAGGACCCAGCCTGTCTCAGGTGGAGGAAGAATGGTGCTCCCTGGGACCTGTCCTCCTGTGGTCATCTCTCTGTTCCTCTGTCACTAGAAGCAGCATCAAGAGGGGAAATCAGAGGAAGACAGCTTTCATTGAAGTGTGGGGGCGACAGCGGTGAGAGGGTGGGTTGGGAAAGACCAGTTTTTCTCACGTGGATTCATGGGACTTTGTCCATTGAAGATGGTGACAGGCTGAACCGAGCTGGGGTCTCCAGGAAGAGACGAGGCTTTCTGGAGCCAGGGTAACGCAGACGAGTGGGAAGAAAACAGAACACACCTCTCTTCCCTCGTCCCTCTCCCCAGTCACATAAAGCGGCTTTTGCCATGAAGAATTCCATTTTCACCCGAATTTGGGGGGCAGTGGTGACTTGTTGCTCCTCTGGTGAAGGACTTTTTTTTAACAAGTGTTCTTAAAGCATTTGGTCCTTGAGCTCTCACCGTGGCAAGCAGGCTGTGCACCAGGGTCCCCGCTGAAGGCTACGCTCCTTAGAGCCACAGAGAAGCCCCTAGAAGTGAGCATGCTTGTGTCAGCTTTTTTTTTTTTTTTTTTTCAGACGCTTTCTATTTCGCTCTTGTGTAAATATCTGCCACAGTGTCTCCGACAGTTGGCTGTCCTGGATTTTGCAGACGCCTGCCTGTCGTCTAGGTGTAGCTAGAAGGGAGGCACAAAGCTCTGTCCTGTGACTGTGGACCGAGAGTTGGGTTTTGAAAGGAGCGAAGAGGGAGTTGGGTCCCTGCCCTGCGGCATCGGTGTCCGCTCGCCCGTTTGATCAGGAAGTGTTTGCTGCTTGAGGTCGGTACCTGGGGGCGGTCCCAGCGTGACCGCACTCCAAGCGTCTGTCTTGGTCTTGTTTTAAACCCGGCTGGTGGTGTCGTTCTGGTGCTGCCGATGAATTGCCGTGTCCTTGCAGATGAAGGCTGCCTACAAAGCAGAGTTTCAGATACTTTGGGGGAGTTTTCTGTAAGAGAGATTTTTGTGGGAATAAAGACTTAACGCGTTTTCACACTGGTCTGTTGATCAAAAAACTTCATGGAATTTGCTTCTGTGAAATGAGCGAAACCCAAATTGTTTTTCCAGAAGCTTGAGAAATTTACCACCCGTGTTTTGGAAGATGAAAACCAAGGTGGAGTGTAGCCATCAGTGAGTAGACAGCCGTGTCCCCTCGGCACACGTGCACCGCATGTCGCTGTGGCTTGCTGCTGGGTGTCTGCAGTGGGCGCGGGTGCCCCCGGTTGTGGGCGCGGTGTCCGGGCAGCTGTGACGGCCTGGTGCCCCCTGCCGCACCTGTCGCCTGGCTCAGGTGTGTCTGAACGGCTCTGTGCGCTGGGCCGTCATCTCCCAGAATGTTTCAGGACCGCGTCAGTGGACGTGGTGTGGAGGCGGCTCCCGCCTCGCAGAGGGTGACCTGTTGGGGCGGAAGGTGCCGCGCTGCGCTCACTCTCGTCCGCCTGCAAGTGCAGCTTCTGGAGGAGAGACTCAGCTCAGCGGGTGAGGCAAACCCGCCCCACCCCAGAGTAAAGCTTTACCTCCTGGAAGCTGGATGCTTGAAGCCCGGTTCACAGTCCGATTTAAGTTGGCTGCGCAGGTCCTCCTCCTTTCCTGCTCTGTCAAGGTCGGAAGGATGATGACGCGGGAGCTCTTCCGGACTCCCCTGCTCGCGCCCAGCCGCGTGGTAGCCGGCTCCCCACCGGGGGCGTCCTGGACAGCCTCCCTGCCCGGTCACCCCGCTGCAGGCCCTCGGCATGCCCTGCCGGCCACCGGCCCGCCACGGCCACAACCGCCTTCCGGGGCCTCGGCCACCGGCCATTGAGATTTCCCCTTGGAAGGGGCTTGTGTCACTTGGCAGATGTTATGCATCATCTGAGGCGCTGTGGGCTGCGTTCCCTGCGGCTGAGGAGAGCGTCGTGAGGACTGGTTTGGGGGGAAGCAGTGGGCCTGTGCTGGGAAAGCGAATGCCGTCGGGGCCCAACACACACGGGTCATCGAGGTGTGCCTGTACCTTGCGTGAGGCAGTGATCGGATCGCTTCCGGGCTGCTGCGTGACACGTGGCAGCTGTCTAGGCTGGTACAAGCCCTTGAGACGTTAGACTTTGTTTTCAGGCCCTTGGCTGGTGGACTGCAAGGCCTTAACGCATTGTGTAGGGACAGAAGAGCTACGCGGTGTAAGTGCCGTCACTTGGCCGCTCCCTGTGAGCGACGTTGCGTTCTCGTTCGTCATAAAGGCTGCACCTCTGCTTCCGTCGTCTTCGGGGGGAAGTCAAGTCATTCTGAATCTCCCTGTAGCTCACACGTAAAACCCACTCATGACCTCCGCTGACGCCCAGGCGGTTGTTTCCCTGAAGCTCAAACCCATGGCGCAGGTTTGTGCAGCGGGGAGGCCTGGCAGGGAAGGTGTGACTTGCTTGGCGGAGGTGCCCTTCTGGACTCACCCCGGAAAAATTCCAACTTGCCTCTTTGTGAGCATGAAATTACCCAGAAGGTTGAAAAGGAAAATGCGGTTTATTGGAAAAAATACATCAACACATTTGTTCTTGTCGCGGAGATGCGGAGTAACGCGTCCGAGGGTTGCCTGCCCATGTCTTCAGATGCAGGTTTCTGCTCACAGAGAGGCAGACTTTTAAAAAGAAGGTTTGCTGGAAACCATCGAGAGAGGGGGAGTGGTTGGTTTACAGCTCTGTTCTTTGGCTGATCATGGTGTGTCTCTGCCTCTGGCCAGCTGGTCACATCCCCCTTCTGCGTGCACCATGTCCTCAACGCGCTTAGTTAATATGTAATTCTCCCAACATCTCGGCCCCCTCAGGAGCAACAGGTGCCCAGCACGGGCATTGTCCGTCCACATGAAAGGGCCTGGCCACTGTGATTCCTCTTCTCTTTGATCTCCCTGCAGAAGGTCGGCTTGTCTGCCTAGAGATGCCTCTGAAGGGCGATTTAAAAGTTGGATTTGAGCAACATCAAGTGAAATGTCTTCCCATCTCATGCCGTGAGGAGCTCTTTGGTGTAGTTCCTGGCTGGATGTAAGGAAAGGTATTAACCCTTTCTTTGAAACAAATGATCTTGCAGACTGAGATTTCCACCTACCTTTCTTCTCTGCTTTTAGGGGGAAAAAGCACAAAACATTTTTGTTCCCATAAAGCACCTTAGCCCTGGAAGACGAGCTCATGGCAGTGTTTAAAATTCATCTTGAGCCTCAGTGACCTTTACTCTGTTAGTGTACATGAGGCTAAAGACACTCGGACGATGAGACACTTGGAGCTGGTAGAGACAGAGGAGAGTTTTCATGGGCAGAGCTGAGATGCTTTTCTCAAGGTGTTGTGATCAATAAAATAATCCATTTTTAATGGTGCGTTGGCAAGGCCTACTAAATACCAGTTACTCGATAAACCACTATCAGAAGGTGAAGCCGTTTTATGAGTTATTTGATTGCACGAACATGTTCATACCGGGGCGGGGGGTGTCCTGGTTACTTCTGATAGTGTTGATTAAAAAAAACAAAACTCACTTTAAAAATAGTTGCTTTACTTTGTGAATAGTGTAGAAAAGTGCATTGCTGCCCCGAAATAGAGGTACACTTGTTTTGTTTTTCCTAAAAAAGGAAAGAAAAATACCTTAAAATCTGAAACCTCATCAATATCAGTGTGATTGTAACATGATGTCAGAGGAGGGATTTTGTAGCTTGTGTGTCTCATCCGTGTTTCCAGCTCATGTATGTTTTTTTTCTTGACTTCTGTAAGTGGGACTGGTCTGGGATTTTTTTTTTTTTTTTATGACCCATATCTGCTCTTCTCAGAAGTTTGTAGCTCAACTGTGATGACATGGCGTAAGATTTCCATGGTCCCAGTTAAGGGTAGAGCATGATCTCCCCATCCAGACGAGCGCTGAGCAATCTGTTCTCACACTGTGCTGGCGAGCCAGGCTTCGCCAGGCTGGAGATGTCCTCCAGCCGGCCACTCGTGGCTGGAGTGAGGACGTGGAACACTGAAAGCCGCGGGGGCAGCAGCAGTTCGGACAGACGCAAACTTCCAGAAACCGTACGGTTGCAGGGTTGTTGGCATTTATAGCAGGGGTAGCTTACATGTGCGTATGCCTTTATGATGTTGAGACTGTAAAAGGCAGGCGCGTTGAGTGCTGAAAGAACTAGAACAAAATCCTGCCCCATCACAGCTATCACGGCTCTTTCCGTGTGTCCAGTTTGCTGGTTTCTGCTTCACATGCGCGGCACGTAGACGTTGTAAGACGGGTCACGTTGCACATGTTGGCGACGCGCTGTGCCCGCTCACACGACAGGTACTGCTGCACGTGTTTGACGGTCACCCTCCCCGGATATGGAGGTGCGTGTCCTGCAGACCCTCGTTCAGCTAACATGGCCCCCGTGACCCGTTCTCTGGGAGATCTTGCATTTGAGCTGGGCCGGGTTTGACTGCTGTGCCGCCACTGAAGTTAATTTAATACGGATCGCTTCCTAGTTGATGGAGCATTTTCTGATTCGCTGCCACTTTCGACTGGTGGAGTAACCCATGAGCAGGGAGGCCACCATGTCACCAATGTGGCAGAGGCTCAGAAACGTGGGGGTCTGTGTTTAAATGCAGCCCCCGGTGCAGGGCCCCGCACACGCCCCAGCAGTTGGTGGTTCACCTGCTGGGAAGCCAAGCTGGTTCCCCCAGCGTTGGCGAGTCCTCGTTGTGTGCGTGAGGTGGTTTGGGCCCTAGCGGAGAAGACAGACTTGGGCGCTGCTCCAGGAGGAAAGCAGGCTTTGTCTTTGGTACTTCGGGCAGTGTTTGCGCGCATGTTGGGGTCAGAGGAAAGGGCTGCTCCCCTAGCCTCAGCAGGGAGTGGGGTCACGGGATGATCTCTGTCCCCGGGGTGACTGGGTGTGCTCCCAAGTCCAGCTCAGGTGCTCTCACTCGCTCGCTCCTGATTCCCTGTCTCCTGCTGCCAGGAGAACAAGCCTGTTGTTCCGTATTTCTGTAAAACGAGCAAGTTCAGCCAAGGATGAAGTGTCATTTAAGCACAACCTTTGAAAATAACTGCTTTGTGTCCCTTCTATCTGAAAATATTTTCTAAACAAAATTGTATATAAATTAAAGCAACTCACTTTGCACCATGAACTCAGAAAAATGTAAACAAAAGTGCAGTGTCGTCAGGGACGTCCTGAAACTGATGTAGGTTCATATGCTGCCGACGCCATAGAGGGCTGCCGGGCATATGACTGTTCACACACAGAAAAATGTGAAAGCCCTTTGATTCGGGAATCCCACTTTGCAAATGTATTTTATTTTTAAAGATGGATTTATCTGTTTGGGAGAGAGAGTGGGCGGGGGTGAGGGGCAGATGGACAGAACCTCCAAGCAGACTCCCCTCCACCCTGTGCCTGAAGCCCAGCACAGGGCTGGATCCCATGACCCTGAGATCATGACCTGAGCCAAAAGTCACGAGCTGGACCCTTAACCGAGCCACTTAGTGGCTATAAACTGTATTTTATAGAGAAAATACAGAAAGACGGGTGCCTGGGTGGCTCAGTCATAAGTGTCTTCCTTTGGCTCAGGTCGTGATCCTGGGGTCCTGGGATCAAGCCCTACGTCGGGCTCCACACTCGACAGGGAGCCTGCTTTTCCCTCTCCCTCTGCCTGCTGTTCCCCCTGCTTATGCTCACTCTCTTCCTCTGTCAAGTAAGTGAATTTTTAAAAAAGAAAGAAAATACAGAAAAAGCTGTATACACAGCATTGCTAAGAGTAAAAAGTGGAAACAAACCTAAATGTCAAACGATGGTGAAATTATTAGGAAACAGCCCCACCTCCGTCGTACCAGACTTAGTGTCTAACTGCCTGGGGAGCTGTGTCATCGTGGACAAATGCTAAATGAAGTGAAAAGCAAACTAACATCCCACCTTACTCATAACTATGTAATGTGACAGAACCACGAATTGAATCCTTTCTAAATTGGCAGTGGCCTGGTCTTGGCTGGTGATGACCAGGGGAGTCCTCTGTCTCTTGCCTGCATCTTACATTTGTATGTAATGCTTCTGTTACTTCCGAAGAACTTCTTTTTTAAACTTTAAGTGATGAAAGACAGCAAAGTTAAACATGACAGATCACCACCTCCCAGACTCCCGCCCCAGAAGCAGGTGGTGCTGGTGTTCGGTGAACATCCTTCCAGAAATCTTTGTGTGTATAAAGAGAGCAGCAGGTACTAAGATATTAAAAGCAAATAGTGTTTAGTTGTGCCTAAAATGGAGTCCTAAAGTATCCATAGAGTGCCGAGCGGTCAGTACTCGGGGTTTTGCCCTGCACAGCCTGTCCCCACCGCCCTGCTCTGCCACTGCTGTGTGCAGACCGCCGCGTGCCGTCGGGACATGAGGAGTGTGGGTGCCGGCATTCCGGTGAGGCTTCCTTGCCCTCCGTTCTCTGTTAGACCCGTGTTTCCACCTGGCACCATTTCCCTGCGCCTGAGGAGCTCCCCTTCTCTGTCTCACGTGGCAGTCTGCTGGAGGACAAATGGGTCCAAGAACGTCTGTCTGAATTCTTGAAAAAGAATTTCTCTGGGTGTAGAATTCTGGATCGGTAGGTTTTCTTGTTCGGTAGTTCATAGATGTTCTCCACTGTGTCCTCGATTGTGCTGTTTCCAAAAATGCTTCTGTCCTCTTTTTATGTAACGTCACTTTCTCCTCTGGTCCCCTGTGAGGTCGTAATGTTTTGAGCAGTTGGTTGTGATGAGTCTTGGTGTGGTTTCCTTCATGTTTCTTGCAGTTGGTCTCATTGACCTCTCATGTGTGTACAGTTTGCCTCAAATGTGGAAATATTTTGGTCACTATTTTTTGGTCAGTCTTCCTCCCTTTGAGAAACTCCGGTTACACACATACAAGGTTTCTTGGAGTTTTCACAGCTCACGAACGCTGCGGCACGTCTGTGTCCCCGCGCCCGCTCTGTCGTTCTCTCTGGCATCTCTGTAGGTGTGTAAGTTCAGTGATCGGATCTTCTGAGTGCCTGATCTGTTGTTCCCATCCCATGTATTTTTCACCTCAGATTTTGTACTTTTCATCCTATCAGTTGTATTTCTCCTTTTTCAGATAATCTATAATTAGCTTTTTGAACATCCGAAACAATCACATTAACTGTGTGTGACCTTGCCTAACCCTAACATCTGAGTTAGATTTAGGTGGTTTTCAAGTAGCTGTTATCACAACTGGTCCTGTGGGCCTGGCTTTTTCATGCCTGGTGATCTTTGACTGAATGCCTGGCATTGTGCATTTTCCCTTATTGTGTGCAGCTTACTTTTGTGTTCTAATGAATATTCTTAAGCTGTTCTTAGGTGCAGTTAAGTTACTTACAACAACTTGATTCTCTTGGGTCTGGCTTCTAAGATTGGCTAGGGAAAACCAGAGCAGTACCCATTCTGGGCTATGATTTCCTACTTTCTAGGCAAGACCTGAGTGATCTCCTGAACGCTGCATGAATTATGAGGATTTCCAGTCTGGCTGTTGGAAAGAGGCATTTCCCCAGCCTTGGGTAGTTTCCTCATATGCATGTGCCACATTCTTGGGACGAGGCCTCCACAGGCCTCCGGAGTCTCCTTCTGTGCTGTGCTCACGTCTATCCTGCAAACTCTGCCGGCCTTGGCCTCCTACACACACCTTCCTCCCCTCCTCAGGGAGGGCAGCAGGTGTCTCCCATGACCCCACCAGGTGCAGTGGCCTGGCCACTTGCAGCAATCAGCCAGGACAACTGTAGCCGTGACCTCCTGCTTCCCTCTCTCATCAGCCATTCTACCTGGCTCTCTGGTGTCCTGGAACCTGTGGTTTTAAGTACTTTCTCTATTTCCCCCCTTTCAGTTGCTTTAGATGAGGGAGTGAATCCTGTCTGTTACTTATTCCATCTTGTCTGGGACGAGAAATGCTCAGGTGTCTTTGTTTTTCTTAAAAAAAAAATTTTAAGATTTTATTATTATTATTTATTTGACAGAGAGAGAGATCACAAGTAGGCAGAGAGGCAGGCAGAGAGGGAGGGGGAAGCAGGCTCCCACTGAGCAGAGAGCCCAACGCAGGGCTCGATCCCAGGACCCTGAGACTATGACCCAAGCCGAAGGCAGAGGCCATAACCCACAGAGCCACCCAGGTGCCCCCTTAAAATTATTTTTAAATGTGTAATTTGAAGCTGTGATTTGATAACATTAAATTGGCTTCCCCTAAGGTTTCTGATAAGCATTGCGCTCTTGCTGGATTTCCAAATGCTTCTCACGGTATCAACTAGAGCATATGAGGAAAGGTCCACGAACACCAGACCTGCGTCCCTCGAGGCAAAGAAGTTTTTCACAAGTGGGCCTCGAGGAGACTGCTGCAGACAGCCCTGAGCTATGTACGGAGAGGGGACTTGTGTTCTCCGTGCCAGAAGCACTGTGACAGGGAAACTCCTACATTCCTCCGAGGTTAATCTCTGCTTATTCTTACTTTAACTGAGGAGAAAGTAAGATCTGTTTTTCTGCGTTACCTTTTTATCTTCTTTAAATGGGTTAGGATTTGTAAGGTTCTTATTCGGAAGAAATTCATCTATGAAGTAAAAAGTTTATAACGTCTTGTTCCATGGCCGAAAATTTCTGTGGTGGGGGAATCCCAGGAGTGTGTGGTGCCTGAGCCCAGGCTGGGTGCCGGCATGCTTGAATGCCTTCAGTGGAAGCTTTCCGAAGACTGCTGTAGAATGGACTGTCGTGTTAACACATTCCCCAGCGTGGATGCCAGTCCCCAGCACACTTGACACGGAACGGCCCTTAAGAGATTTTTCCTGCTTGCATCATTGACGTGAGCCTTCATGTTGATTGGATTTGTAGTCCAATTTGGAGTGTGAATCATTCCTGGGCAGTGTGTCCAGGCAGCTGTCACCAAGCACAGGCCTTAATGCTATTATTTCTTCATTTTAAATGATACCTTTTGCTTCTTTTTGTCTTGGCTTCTCTGGCCAAGACAAAAACAAAAATATATATATATGTATGTAATATATATATTTTAATATAGTTAATATAGTTTTGAATAGAAGTTGTGATAATAGCATTCTTGTCTTGCTCCTAAATTTCAAGGAAGAACTTTTCGGTATTGCGCTACCAACTTACTAGGAGCTCTGCTGTTTTGTGGATGCCCATTCCCCCTCACCACAACCAAAGTCTTTTTTTGAAGTTACAACATTGTCTTTAATGAGGCCATTTTCACATTTGCATTTATTATAAGGAAATATTTATGAAATGTGGAGACAAATTAGAAAGATAATCTTTTGAAGTAGATCAGTTATCCTAGATTTGAAAAGTGGTCTACAATTATTCATATGTAAGTTGCTTTCTAATTATAGAGGAACTACACTTATCTAAATTGGAGTTGAATAAACCTTTAGGGTTTTCCAAGGGTTGCTCCTCTTAAGTGTTTTTATTTCTCAGGTATTTTACATTTTCATGGACCTGCACAGACAGAGGCCCCCTTGTCACTAGTTAGTTGCTGTGGTAGTTCGCATCATGTGGTTCTATGACATTCGCTGGGTGCAGGGGAGTTCTCACCTCTTAATTAGTGCCGTGGACGGCGTTTCGGTTACTCCTGGAGGCCTTGTGCCCCGTGAATGGGAAACAGGGAGACAGAGAAGGAAGGTGTCCTCTGGAGCTGGTGCAGATGGGGCTGCCCGGCCTCCCTCAGCAAAGCCAGGAGCCTCGTGAAGTGCCTGCGGTCACCAAGGTGGCTTTGGGTCAGGCTTCCTACCATGGTCCTTCAGAACATCCACTTACATGCTCAGTTCAGGCTGGTTTCTCCTTCCTTTCTGATAGAATCATTACAAAAAGGGTTACCATCAGATTTTAGCAGGGTTGGGACGAGGCAAAGCAAGGGAGCTCTCTCTTTCAGGTTTATGTGAGTGTCATGGACTGAATTGGGGTCCCCTAAAACTCATGTGTTGCATCTTCAGCCCTTAGTACCCGAGAATAGGACTCTGTTTGGAGACAGCCTTTAGTGAGGTCCTGAAGGCACAGTGAGGCTATTAGGGTGGACCTGATCCAGTAGGACCGGTATCTTGAAGGAAAAGTTGGGAACAGCACAGGGGTTTGCACACATGCAGGGACAACCACGGTGGGAGGCACAAAGAAGGTGGCTGGTGGCAAGTCAAGGAAAGAGGCCTCAGAGTGCAATCAACTGGCTGGCACCTTGACCTTGGGCTTAAAGTATCCAGAATTATGAGAAATAATAAATTTCTCTTGTTAAGGGACCCAGTCTGTGGCCTTCTGTTATGGAGTCGTAGCAGACCGACGCAGCAGGTGCAGCCCTGCACTTGGGTGGCCCCGCACTTGGGTGGCCCCGCACTTCAGGATGCTCCTTACACCTGGCTTCTGGCTCGCCCATGCCTCAGGCTTGAATGTGAGTTGGATGCACACTCCCCAGTTGATGGAAAATGCTGGGTGGTGGTTGAAGGAGAGCCCGAGCCCGATGTTCTCTCCTTCACATACGCCTAGAGGGAAACGTGTTACTGGTTGCACCAACTGCTTCTGAATCTCTAAGACACAGCAGGGTTTGGTGGGTTTATCCTGGGCCTGATGGCTTGATGTCTTTCATGAAGACAAAAGTGGCTGCTGCTTTTCTGAGATGTGTCCTGAGAACTAAAATGTTAAATATCAACAGTAGGTTTGTGTCTCTCCTCATACATCACCTCCAGGAAGAAATGTTTGAAGAGCTAATCGATATGTGTATCCTAGAATTAAGAAAAGAGGAAAAGCCTCTGAATAAAGATTCACAAAAATTCCAAAGAGCCAAAGGAAGGAAAAACCAGCATCTAGACAAAGTGCAACTCAAGAATATTAAAGAAATTTCTAAAACACTATAAAAAAAAGAACACAAATCAAGTTGTAGCCATCATTTTGACTGAGGATCTTTCAACACTGACACCAAATGTAAGAATATAATGAAAGAGTGTTTCAGGGTAATAATTTGGAACATAGAATTTCCTGTCTGGCTCAAACTTTAAAATATGAAAACTTGACAAAAATGTTCTCTTGTGTACAAGGACTCAAGAATTAGACTGTTATAACTGCAATAAACGTAAATGAACTAAACTCACCAGTATAAAAGATAAACTGAATATAAGTCTACATAACAATAGAAGGGTAACAGATAACATTCAAATTTTAAAGGTAAGTGAAAGATGGGGTGCCTGGGTGGCTCAGTGGGTTAAGCCGCTGCCTTCGGCTCAGGTCATGATCTCGGGGTCCTGGGATCGAGTCCCACATCGGGCTCTCTGCTCGGCAGCAAGCCTGCCTCCCTCTCTCTCTGTCTGCTTGTGATCTCTCTGTCAAATAAATAAATAAAATCTTTTAAAAAAAAAAAAGGTAAGTGAAGGAGTAGTTGTATTTATGTATAAAAGACTCTAAGACAGGTGCCTGGGTGGTGCAGGGGGTAAGCATCCAACTGTTGGTTTTGGTTTCGGTCATAATCTCCAGGTCATGAGAGTGAGCCCCACATGGGGCTCTGTGCTCAATGTAAAATCTGCTTAAGACTCTCTTTCCCTCTCCTCCCAAGGACAAATTCTCTCTCTCTCTCAAATAAATCTTAAAAGACTAAGACTAACCATATTGTTAGAGGTAGAAAGGGTTACTACATACTAAAACAAAAATGTAAACAAAACCTAAGCATGTGACAAGATCCAAAATTATTTTTGTTAGATTTTAATATCTAGCAGTGAAGTATATGTTTCAAAAGATAGAAAATGAATAGAATGAACCTAAAGTAAAAGAAAAAACAATAGAGATTAATAAAATCTAATACAAAAACTCAAAAATAAAGCCATAAGAGAAAAAAATTAGTCCCAGAAAAGTGAGACACATGAATAATAAGAAAAAAGTACAGAAAGATGAGAGGTTTAAGAGTTAAGGAAACCTGTCTCTAGCTATATGCTAAAGTTTTGAAAAACTGGACAGAATTCACATGGCTCCAAGCACAGCTTTAATAAATGGAAAGCTTGATTATTTATTTTAGAAAAGCAATTAAAGCAGTAGTTAAATCTTCCCATGAAGGAAACCACCTGATCCATTTCAAATGGGTGATTTTTAACATTTTGGAAGCACACATCAATTTCACATGAACTTTTCCAGAAACTAAGAGAATAAAGGATACTCGGCCATTCTCATTCTGAGATCAGCATAACCCTGATGTGGAAATCAGGCATTCTTTGAACATTACAGGTCTTTTCCACTCATTAAAATAGATGAATGGGGCACCTGGGTGGCTCAGTGGGTTAAAGCCTCTGCCTTCGGCTCAGGTCATGATCCCGGGGTCGTGGGATCGAGCCCCGCATCGGGCTCTCCACTCAGCGGGGAGCCTGCTTCCTCCTCTCTCTCTGCCTACTTGTGATCTCTGTCTGTCATATAAATAAGTAAAATCTTAAAAATAAATAAATAAAATAGATGAAAATATCCTAAACACAATCAGAAAATTAAATCTGATACTATATAGGAAAGTTAGGTTTATTCTAGCTGTGTAAGAAATGCTAGAAAATTCATAGTCATGTAAAGAGATGTTCAACATTAGTGATTTAGGGAAGTGCATCTCACCTTCCCAGTCACATGTTACTCACCTTTAATTGACCAAAACCCGAGTTTGATGGTGCCCACCAGTGTCAGGAGATGGAGAGTATACTGACCCAGAGAAATTTTGCGGAGGTACAAGACACATACCTAAGAAAGTTTACTGCAGCAATGTTCATGACACCGAAAGCACGGAAACGATTCACATGCCTGTCAACTATAGTGCTACTGTGTGCTGGACTGTATTCTGGCAGCGCGGTGGGATAGTCTGCAGTACTCAAAGCACACGAACTGTGCGTCGTGACATGCGGCGAGGTAGGTGGGTCTCAATATAGTAAGTGCCAAAGGTAACCCAGAAACGTTACATCTTGTATAAATTCTTTTCATAAAATGAAATACAACTAAAATGTAGAACACACTCTAGGAACTCCTGTATCTGCACTGACTGTTCTTGTACTGAACATAGTATTCAGAAGGATGGCTTCAGCACAGGGGCTGGGGTGGGGTCATCCATGTGGACTGGCGTCTGCTCTAGCTCTTGTTTAGATGATGGGATCATGGGTGTTTCATTTTGAAATACAGCCTGGTCCAATGGTAAGTGTTGGGAACAAAGGATTAGGATTGTGGACACAATCCTATGCACCAGCGGTCCAGAAATATATTTGTTAGGATTCTCCAGAGGAGCAGAACCACTTGTGTGTGTACGTGTGCATGCGTGCATGCCTTGAAGTGCATTTCCCGAAGCGACGTGTTCAGGCGAGACTGGTCTTCATTCTGCGAGGGCCTTCACTCGACGGGGTGACAACCACCCACATTATGGAGGGTAACCCGCTTTACTCAGAGTTGCCTATTTATATGTTACTTTGACTCAGAAAGACACTTTGTCACAGAAACATCCAGAGTAATGTTTACAGGTGCGTGCCCAAATTGAACATACAGTTAACCATCCCGTGTGCGCGTCCTGAGCTCGCCACCGTGGAGAAGGCTGGTGGGAGCCAGTTGTAGTTGTTAGCATGTTCTGTGGCTCTGCCATGGAGCAGTCACGTGGCACAGTGCTTACTCCACAGCAGAACTATTCAGGTTCCAATCTCCCTCTGCCGTTTTCTTGCTGGGTGACTTGGAACAAGTTTTTAAGGTATTCTGTGGTTTTGTTCTAAACTCTAAATTGGGGATGATGATTTTTCCTACTTTAAAGGACTAAGATGAAATTACTTGACCTCCTTGAAGCTGGTAGAGGGGTTCCTGACATAGAGTCAGCTTTCTAATAGCTAGCTGTAATGGTGACCGTCATAGGCAGAGATCAAGGGTAGTCCTTACTCCCGGGAAGCTGCTCTGAACGTGGGATGTAGCGTAGGCATTTGCGGAGGCCCCAGGAGAGCACTTCCAGTTTTGCAGGGTGGAGGACCCAGCCTTGGGGAGTATGTTGCACACTGAACAAGCAGGACTGTCCTGAAGCAGGGAGATGGACAGGTCAGGTGGTGGTAGAGTGCAGTGCAAACATGGACCCCATGCGTTCTTTACAAAACATCTTTATCAGCTTACACAGGGCTTACAAGACCATGTAGAAAAGACACAACTTTAGAATTTTAACTTCTTTAAAGAGCAGGCTTTACTTCAGCCTCCCGATTCTGAATTCCTGTCCTCTAAATGCAGTGATTTTTTTTTTTTAACGTTTTGGCTTTATCTTCTTCACTCATCTGTTAAAAACCAAGCTTGTTGTAGACTTGCTATTTCTTATCACCTTTTGATACTAGCCTTAGACTTCATAATTCAGAAGATAGGAATTGGTGCCATCTTCCCTGCACACACACAAATACGAACTTTGACCTTTGCCATCTCCATCTTTGGGCTTGTCATCATTCTTTTTCACATTTAAAGCAAAGTGACTATAAATAGTGCTTAGTGTTTCATCAGTATGATGCACAGCCCGACAGCATAGTGAACACTGGTTCATGTAGTCCTGTTCACTGTTTTCTTTTACCTTGGACTGATGATTACCCTTTTTATTCTTCTTAGATTTCTGTGTAACTCTTGGTAATTCTTCTCCATAGTGTCTCTTGGGGGAGGGACACACTCCCTCGTGATAAGTGTGAGTGCATGACAAAATCAGTCGCAGTGTTTCTTAGCCTCCTGGAGCCTTCCGTCCTTTTTGACTCAACTGGTTTGTTTAGCTTTTATATTTTTTTAATGTATTTCCTGTCTTGATAGTTGGTTTTGGAGGACAGACGACAGGCTCATGTGTTTAGACTGCCCTGCTAAAGTCTGGTGTCCTTTGTGGATTCAAGAAAAAGCTTTTTGGCCATCTCCTGTCCAGTGACTAGAGAAACAGTCCAGCTTATGTCTTTTTTATTTTTTTTTTTTAGTTCATTCTGGTTTCTTAAAATTCATCAGTGTTATCAAAGTAACAGGAACCTTAGGAGGACATGCTTTCTTAGAATTTTTTGTGGGTGAAGGCAGCAGACGGGACAAACAGGCAGGTCTACTGTTTAAATTTTAAAAGCATCACATAAACTTGAAACGCATCCCCCTATGCACTAGGTAACTGTTAATGCGCCCACTCGCATTTCACGAGTGGAAAGTGGGATATCTGTAGACTTAAGTAACTTACCCAAGGTTTTCCTGCTTTCTGACGACGGAGCTGGGGCATTCTGGCTCCAGAGCCTCTACTGTTGCCCCCTGACCCATGTTAGGAGTTCCTATTCTACTAATCATTAGTATTAAAGATAACTTACATACGGTGCTTGGGGCGCTGTGTCTGGTCAGCTCTCAAGGTATTTGGATTTGCCAGAAATAGGTGAGGCTGTGCTTTGCTCACATAAACCTTGAAGTCCCAGCAGCTTAGAACAGTCACTGTTCTGACACTGACATCTTAGTCCGCTTTGGGTTGGGCAGCGTTAGGGAGCACTCCTCCCCGCCTTGTCAAGGATTCAGACTCTGCGAGTCCCGTGCCCCCGCCCCATGTCGCGGTCCTAGATTCCTCGTGTGCAAGTGGGGAAGCGTATGTGAGACAGGTGTGCACCGAGGGCCAGGGGGCGCAGCCACGATGTGACCGCGCTTGGTTACAAGGAGGGCTGGGAATACTTTTATTCCTGTGCCGAGGAAGGGGATGAAATGGTTACGAACACATGGCAGTGTTTGTACGTCAGCGCCTCATGTAGCTCATAGCCAAACCCCTTTGGTAGCCCGAGTTCGGCTGTAATGCGGTCGGTGGTTGACTCACTCACTGGTCAGCTCCAGTTCCCAGATGGCAGAGGGTCAACACTCTCGTCCTCTGTGGGCCGTGAAGACAGGTCAGCCTGTCCGGGCGGGGGAGAGAAGCAGTGGTACTCACCCTGACTTCCTGGTCCCCTACGAGATCAGTTTCCTTTCGTCACAGGGTGAAACAGTCCAGTGATTCCAAAGCTCGTTACTATTGTCTTCAAAGTTCCAGAGTCGGTCAGAGTTAGCAAGGAGAATGGCTGATCGGTGATCGAATCAAAATGTAGGGATCTTAACCCGAAATAGAGGCAGTGAGCAGAATGAGAGGAGATCCCGATGTGGCATCAAGGTTCTTTCTAGCCTTGCCACATGTGCAATTCCTGAGACTGTGCCAGCCGCCCGAAACCACGGGCACAGTTTTCACCGCGGCGTGCGCCTCCTCGTCGTGCGAGACGGCGACGCGAGTTGCGGGCGTCACACCGAAGTTCTGCGGCTCGTGGTGGAAGGTGCGGTAGAGAAGACGTGCGAAGTTTGAGTAAAACAGTGAACGGGCTACTGAAGTGTGCAACTCAAGACATTTACATGCAACACTGTTGTTTGTAGTAAGCACCAGAGGGAGATGTGGACCTTTTCGCCAGCCCCTCCTTCGTGCTGTCAGTTCGTAGTTCCAGCCCGGAAGGCACCATTCGTTCTCCTCTGATTGTGCGCATCACACGTGCTGATGGTGGTATAAGGGGATCCTGCTACATGGCGTCTTAAAGATGCTGTTTTTAGAGCAGCAGCTCCTCAGTTCATAGGAAAATGGAGCAGAAGATAGAGATTTCCACGGGCCGCCCGCCTCTCCTCGTGTTTACGTCACCACGAGAGCCGTACGTTTGTTCAGACGCTGACATACACTCGCCCAAAGCCCGCAGTGTAGCGCAGCGGCTGACTTCTGGTGACGCGGTGTGTTTGGACAAATGTGTAATGACCTGAGTCCGCCATTCCGGTATCCCGCAGAGTGGGTTCACTGCCCTCGCAGTCCGCTGTGCTCCCTATAATCCCTTCCTCCTCCTTAACCCCTGGCAACTGCTGATCCTTCCACGGTCTCCCTTCTTGCGCCTTTCTGGCTGGTCACATGGTTGGAATCCCACGCTGTGCTGCTCATTCAGATGGGCTGCTTTCCCATAGTAATAAGCATTAGAGGTTCTTGCATGTCTTTTCATGGCTGATAGCTCGTTCCTCTGGAGTGCTGAATCCTGTTCCGTGGTCCGAGCGTGCCCGTTTATTCGTTCTCCTACTGAAGGGCGTCTTGGTTGCTTCCAGGCTTTGGCAGTTGTCAGTAAACTTGCTTGATGTCCATGTGCAGGTTTTCAGACGGACAGAAATTCTCCGCTCCTTTGAGTAAATACCAAGGGTTGTGATTGCTAGATCGTATGGTAAGGGTATGTTTTAACTTTGTCAAAACTGCCAGAGCTGGCTGCACTGTTTTGCATTAGCAGCAGCAACGGATAAGAGCTCCTGCTGCCCTGTGTTCTTGCCAGCATTTGGTGGTGTCCGTGTTCCAGGTTTGGCCGTCCCCATCAGTGTGTAGTGGTATCTCTGTTTTAATTTGCATTTCCCTGAAGTAATGTGATAAGGAGCATCTTTTCTTTTCTTTTTTTTTTTTTTTTAATTTATTTGACAGAAATCACAAGCAGGCATAGAGGCAGGCAGAGAGAGAGGGGGACGGCAGGCTCCCTGCTGAGCAGAGAGCCCGATGCGGGCTCGATCCCAGGACCCGGAGATCATGACCTGAGCTGAAGGCAGAGGCTTTAACCCACTGAGCCACCCAGGTGCCCCAGGAGCATCTTTTCATATACCTCTTCAGCTGTCTGTATATCTTCTTTGGTGAGGTCTTCAAGGTGTTTGATCCATTTTTTTGATTGTGGGTTTTTTCCCCTTACTGTTGAGTTTCAAGTTGTCTGTTTAGGTCAGTCTTTTATCAAATGTCCTTTGCAAATTCTTTCTCGCAGTCTGCAGCTTGTCTTATTCTCTAGATACTGTCTTTCATAGACCAGAAATTTTAATTTTAAGTAAGTCCAGCCTATCGGTTCTTTCTTTCATGGATCATGCCTTTGGCATTTCATTTGAAAGGTCATCGCCATTCCCAGGGTCATCTAAGCTTTCTCCTGTTATATAGTAACTTGACTTACATTTCAGTCTAAGATCCATTTGGAATTAATTTTTGAGAGGGGCTGCAAGATCTGTGTCTAATTTTTTTTTGCAAGTGAATGTCCAGTTGTCCCAGTAGCAGCTGTTGACAAGACCACCTTTCCTCCACTGTATTGCCTTTGCTTCTCTGTCAAAGATCAGTGGTGTGTATTTATGCGTCTATTTCTGGGTGCTCTCTTCCATTCCATTGGTCCATTTGTGGTTTTTTTTGTTTTTTTGTGTTTTTTTTTTACCAATACCACACTCTCTTGATCAATGTAGCTTTATAGTAAGCCTTGACGTCAAATAGTGTCAGTCTCCTGACTTTGTTGTTCTCCGGTGTTGTGTTGCCTATTATGAATTTCTTACCTATAATACAGACTTCAGAATCTATTCACAAAATAACTTGCTGTGATTTGGGGGGTGGGGGGATATTGCACTGAATCTCTAGATCATGTGGGGAAGAACTGACATCTTGACAATCTATGTCTTCTTAACCATAAACAGAATCTCTCCTTTATTTATTCTTTAATTTTGGTTCCTGATAGTTTTATAGTTTTCTTTTTATAGACTGTGTGTGTATATGTGTATGTGTCATTAGGTTTATGCCTGAGTACTTCATTTTTGGAGGTGCTAATGTAAATGATAATTGTGTTTTTAATTTTAAATTCCATTCATAGATGGTATATTATTTTATTTTTTTAAAGATTTTATTTATTTATTTGAGCTAGAGCACGAGCAGAGAGGGAGAAGCAGGATCCCCACTGAGCAGGGAGCCTGATGTGGGGCTCAATCCTAGGACCCTGGGGTCATGACCTGAGCTGAAGGCAGGCCAACCAACTGAGTCACCCAAGTTGCCCCTTTCCTATAGCTGGTATTCTAAAATGTAATTGCCTTTTGTATGTTAACCTTGTGTCCTGCAACCTTGCTATAATTACTAGTTCCAAGAGGTTTTTTGTCAGTTGTTTTCAGATATTCTACATAATCATGTTATCTGTGAATAAAGACGGTCTTATGTCTTCCTTTCCAATCTGTGTGCCTTTTATTTCCTTTCCTTGCATTAGCTAATAGTGAGAGGGGACATCTTTACCTTATTACTGATTTTAGTGGGAAAGTTTCAAGTCTCTCACTATTAAGTATGATGTTAGCTGTGAATTGTTTTTTTGGGGTTTGGTTTTTTTGGGGGGGTAGATAATTCTTTATTAAATTGAGGAAGTGTCTGTTTCTAGTTTACTGAGGTTTTTTTTTTTATTTTAATCATGAATGGGTGTGGGATTTTTTTCATGCTTTTTCTGCATCTGTTTGTAATAATGATTTGTGGTTTACAGTAATTGATTTTCAGTTAATTGAATTGCAGTTGATTTTCAAACATTGAACCAGCCTTGTATATCTAAGATAAATTTCACTTGTTTGTGGTATATAATTCTTCTTATATATCACTGTATTTGATTTAATAGTATTTGTGGGTTTTACTTCTATATTTGAGAAAGATATGGTCTGTAGTTTGCTTGTAATGTCTGTCTGGTTTTGGTGTTCAAGGATAGTGCTGGCCTCATACAATGAATTAGAAAGTGTTCCCTCTGTCTCCAACCTCTGAAAGAGATTTTAGAGTTTTGTTGTAATTTCTCCCTTAAATACTTGGTATAATTCACGAGTGAATCCTTCTGGACCTGGTGCTTTCTGTTTTGGATGGTTATTTACTTATTGATTCAATTCTTTTGATATAAGCCAATTCAGATTGTTTTTTCTTGTGATTATTGTCAGACTGTGTCTTTCAAAGACATGGTCTGTTGCATCTTGGTTATTTTAATGGTCACAGTCTCTGTAGTGATTGCCTTTTATTTGTGATATAAGTAATTTGTGTCTTCTCTCTCCTATTCTTGGTTAGGTTGGCTGTAGATTTATCAATTTTATTGATCTTTATAAAGAACCGACTCTTGATTGTATTTTTTTCTCCTGCCTATTTTGGTTAATTTTCTTTTATTTTTCTAAACAAAATGGAAACTTAGATTACTGATTTTAGATATGTCTTATTTTCTAATATATGTTTTCAGTGCTATCAATTTGCCTCTAAATATTGCTTTTGCTATATCTTGCAAATTTTGGTAAATTGTGTTTTCATTTTTATTTCAAATATTTAGTTTATCTTGAAATTTTTTTGTCCCATGTATTACTTAGAAGTGTTGGTTAATCTCCACATATTTTAGGGCTTTCCAGTTTTCTTTCAGTTATTGATCTCTAGTTTAATTACGCTGTGGTCTGAGAGCTGACATTGTATGAGTTCATTTTAAATTTGTTACATTATGTTTTATGGCATAAAATGCAGTCTCTCTAGATGAAAGTTCCACGGGAGGTTGAAAAGAATGAGTGTTCTGCTGTTTAGTGTAGTCTGTAAATGTCAGTTATATCTAGTGGATTGATGGTAGTGGTGTTGAACTATGTCCTTACTGATATTCTGCCTGCTTGGACGCATGATGTATTTCATGTCTGAATTATTTTTGCTTATCATTATGTATATAATGTGTGTGTGTGTGTGTGTGTGTAACAGGACATTATTTTTTCTGTTTAGAGTATATGAATATAACATGCTATATCCATTCAGCAGTTGGTGGAATTCTGGATTGTTTTCAATTTTTGACTCTTCCACTTAAAACTACTAAGAGCACTCATACTTTCTCTTTGTGGATATATGAAACCATTTTTCTTGGGAATATACTTAGGAGTGGAATTACTATACCCTTGACTAGATACTTTTTCAGCTTTAATAGCTATTGCCAGCCATTTTCCAAAAGGGTTATACCAGCAAAATAAGAGAATTCCCATTTTTCTAGCCAGTATTTTGTATTGGCAATCTTTTTTAGTTTTGGCTAGTTTATTGCTGTATAGGAGTATCCTATTGTGGTTTTAATTTTCAGTGTTCTAAAGAATAACAATATTGAGCATCTTTTTATATGCCTATTGATCATTTTGTGTTTTTATTGCATGAAGGTATATTTTCTTCATGCAAATCTTATTCATACATTTATTACAAATATTTTCTTCCAATATGGGGCTTTGTTTTTTAACCTCTCGCAGTGGTGCCTTTTGAAGAACGTAAGTTCTTAATTTTAATGAATCCCAACTTATCTGTATTCTGTGATTGGAGAATTTTGTGACCTTTTAAAAACAATTCTTACCTACTCCCAAATTGCTGTTTTCTTGGAGTTATTCTATTGTCTTTCCTGATCAGGCCTGTAACCCTTGTAAAATTTACTTTTGAGTACTATGTGATAAAGTCAAGTCTCCTTCCCCCCCCCCCCACTCCCCGCTATATCCAGAGGTTCCACCACTGTCTTTTTCACGTTAAATTGTCTACATGCTTTTATCAAATCAATTGACTATAGGTGTGTTTGTGTCTCCTTTGGATTCTTTTATGTCCCCTTGGTCTTTGTATTCCTGAACCACTCGCACATGATCATGACTCTTGTAGCTTCACCCTGCAAGTTGAAAATGAGGCATTGTGAGTCTTCCAAGTTTATTCTTTTTATTATTATGACTATTCTAGGTCCTGTGAATTTCCATATAAATTCATAATCAGCTTGTCACTAATTAAAACCCTCAAAATGCCTCTTGAAATTTTGGGATTACATTAATACCACAGATCATTTGAAAACAATCTAACATCAGTAATATTTTACAATTAAATAATGTGATTTTTTTTGGTCATTTCTTTTATTTTTTTTCAACAGCCTTAAAGCTTTTAATGTAGAAGTTTTACACATTCTTTATCAAATGTATTCTCATGTATTTCATGTCCTGTTGCTATCGTAAATGGTATTAATTTCCAGTTGTTTCTAGTATACAACATAATTAGTTTATATATGGATTTTTATCAAGTGCGTTTCCTAAATGTGTTGTACTTTATTTGGATTTTCTGTATACTCAATCACCTCACCTGTGTCCTCTGTTGAATAAAACTGCTTATAGTGAACATCTTTGTATTGTTCATGACTTCAATATTTTGCCATTCAGGTTTAACATCTAATGCTTGAGACCTTTAAATAGATATCCTTTATATAAATAAGGGAATTTCTTTCACTCTGTAGTTTGTTGAGAGCGTTTATCTTGAAATATGTATTGATGAATTTTATCAGATCTTCTGCTTTGACTTTTCTTGATTAATGTTATGGATTACTTTTTTTTAGTGCTGGGCTATTCATTTTTATACTAAAAATAGCTTGGTTGTTATTTCATTATTTATATATAGTGCCTCTTGATGTATTAATATTTAGGATATTGTAACTATGTTGTGAAAGTTATTGGCCTGAAATTTTTCTTTTTTCCAATATATTTTCCAGGTGTGGATGTCAGGAATATACTAGGAATAGAATGGGACAGAGTTCTTCTTTCTCTGTCCTTCCTTATGGTTTCTTTGTGTGAAGGGTTTTAATTGTAGATTCAAATTCTTTAAATGATACAGTGATTTCTGTGTTCTTTGTTCTTGAATCAGGTCTTGTATTTTGTATTCACAGAATTGTTCCACTTCATCTAAGGTCTTTATTGGCAAAAGGTGTTTATGATATTGTCTTGAATGCCTTTAATGTCTGTAGTGTATACTGCCCTTATTCTTGAAAGGGTAATATTTCTTTGTGTCGCTTGGGTTGCTAGGAATTGGAGTAGATCAATCAGAGTTTCATCTATTTTACTAATATTTTAAAATTGTTAACTTTTCCCTTTGATTAGTTTCATTTTTCTCTGCTTTTGTTTTATTGATTTTACCCTTTTAAAAATTCTTCTACTGTCCTTAAGGTGAATATATTTTCCAAGCTACTTGAACAAAACTTATATCTTTCATGGTTCAACCATCCTCCTTTTCTAACACAACCCTTTAAAAGCTATAAATTTCTGTGCCTAGGAAGCTCAGTCAATTAAGCATCTCCCTTTGGCTCAGGTCACGATCCAGGCCCCTGGAATCAAGTCCCGCATTGGGCTCCATGTCTCCCTCTGACTCTCTCTCTAGGTCTCTCATGAATAAATCAATAAAATCTTAACAAGGGGGGGTGGGAGGTTGGGGGAACAAGGTGGTGGGTATTAGGGAGGGCACATATTGCATGGAGCACTGGGTGTGGTACAAAAACAATGAGTACTGTTACGCTGAAAAGAAATTAAAAAAAAAAAACTATAAATTTCCCGCTAAATACTGCTTTAGCTGCATCCCACAAGTTTTGATATACTGTACTTTTACTGTTCCCTTAAAAATATTTTCGTGATTCCTTCATTATTTCTTCTTGGTTCCTTCATAGTTTCTAAATGTATGGGTGTTTTCTTAATTAACTTTGTAGTTCTAATTTATCTCTCCTGTGGTCAGATCATTTTTTCTGGGTGATTTGTGTCCTTTAGAGCTTGTTTAGGTTACTTTGTTCCAGCCTGTATTCTATTTCAGTAAATGCTTCATGTGTCCTTAAACATTGTGTATTTTGTAGTTAGTGGATGTATGGTTCTATATTTTTAAATTATGTCCATCCGTTATTTCAAGTAAGGTAAATATCCCATTATCTCTTTACAGCTTCCTACTGTCTTCTACTTCCTGCAGTTCCCACCGGCACATTAACTAGATCAACATAGGGAGGCTTATGATGTAATTTCTTGGCTTGAATTGGTTTGATTTGTACTAAGATAATCATCATTTTAAGGATCATAGGGGAAATGATGTAAATTGAGAGACATTATTCCTATCTTTCAGCAAGTTAAAGATTGTCTACTATAGGCAGATGTTCATTTGGTGATGGCCATAGCTAAGAAGAAAGTGGTCTGCTTCAATCTCTGTCTCCAAACCTGTAGAATAGAAACCATGTTGTAAAAACTAACACAAAGGCATATTTGCTTCCTTGATATAAAGGGTCACTTTTTATTAATTTAACTCAAAGATTTGCATGGATTTGGTCATTTTTCTGATAGAGTATAAAAGTCAAATAACCACATGAAAGTAATAATTCTTCCCTACCCTTCAAATGGATAACACTATATAAAAATAGGAATTTACTCTATTTTTTAACCTTTAATGTTCTTTAAATAGCCAGTAATTACAGTTTAACTGTTCCTTTAGCTGCCCTGGGAAGTGCCTTAATACATGGGCTGTTTAGATGCTCAGTCAACTTGTACAGGCTTTAATGAGAGGGAGAGAGACTTTAAAGTATTTTTCATAAATGCTTACTGTTATGGAAACCAATGACAGTATTACTAACTGGAGTGTTTTCCAGTTACTTACCAAAATCAACTAGTAAGGATGTGTTTGAAGAAATAGTTGACTAAGGACTCATAACTTAAAGAGGAGTACCTGTGGTATTCTAGAACAAACATGATCAACACATATTGGATACGTTTTATAACCTTTCCGTGCCTCCAGTTTTTTCATCATAATTCTCCCATTGCCTCTCGGGTTCTTTGAGGACACTCCTGCCTTATAAAAGAGGGGTCATGAGTCATCTTGACTTTCTCTGACTTCATGGCTTTCCCAGAGATATTAGTGTTTTTAATTCTTGCTTATTTACAAACACCCAGAGTTAAGACTGGATAGAATAACCAGAAGAGCCGGGTATTGTGAGAAGTGCCTCACAGGTGTGTGATTAACGAACTTTCCTCCTCAAAGTCACCTGCTGACTGCCTGTGAAGTTTCAGTAAGTTTTTACTATGTAGACAAAAACTTCTCAGATCTCTTGGATCTCAGTAAATGTTTATATCTAAGTTGAAAGTCAAATTTTCTGTGAATTAAAAATAGGCTATGAGCATATTGTGACTATCTGTCCAAAATCAGAAAGGGAGAAAAAAAGGAATAATAAACAGATGGCGCAAATAGGAAAAAAAAAAAATAAGATGGCACGTTTTAATCCAACCAGTCAATAATTGCATTGAATGCACATGGTCTTAGTATTCCAACTATGCAACAAGTTGTAAAATTGAGGGGGGACTCAAGATCCAAATATCTATAAGAAACCTACTCTAAATGGGAAGACTGATCAACTTAAAGTATAAGGGAAGATATATACTGTGCAAACACTAATTCAAAAGAAAGTTGAAGTGGTTATGGCAATATTAGGCAAATTTTAAGACAAAAAATGTTACCAGGGCTAGAGAGAGACATTATGTAATGATAAAAGGTCCCATTCACCAAGAAGATGAACAGCCTTAAATGGCTATGCACCGAACAATGGAACATATAAAACAAAGATCAAAACAGAACTAGACCAGTCTGCAGTAAGTTTTTACCACTCCTTTCTGAGTGATGAATAAAGTCAGGAAGGCTGTGGACAGCTTGAACATTATCTACCAATTTGTTGTAATTGGCATTTATAGAATACACCACTAAACAAACACCAAGCACACTTTCAATTACACATAGATCATTTTGAGTATGGAGCATATTCTGGACCACAAAATCTGATAGAAATTTTTAAGTATTATGTATAATCTATTCTGTTAACCACAGTGGAATTATTAACAAAGATAGGTGAAAAATCCAAAGTATTTGAAAGAAGCAAATGCTCCAAAGATGTCCTCACAGGAAAAGTTAGAAAATATTTTGAATTAACATAAAAGCTGATCAAAAATTGTCAGGTATGGATAGTGCTGTGCTTTGAGGGAAATGTATAGTATTAAGTATTTATATTAGGGAGAAAGGTCTCAAAACAATGATCTAAACTTGTTTAAGAAACCAGGAAAATAAAAGCAAATTAAAGCCAAGGTAAATGGAAGGAAAGATAATAAAAATAAGATCAGAGGAAGGAGGTAGGTAGAGGATGGGCTGGGTGGGTGGTGGTTATTAAGGAGGGCTCTTGTCATGATGAGCACCGGGTGTTGTTTATAGGTGATAAACCACTGAATTCTTCTGAAACCAGGATTACACTATCTGTTAACTAGAATTTAAATACAATTTTGAAAAAAAATAGAGATCAATGAAATTAAAAACAGGAAGACAGGCACCTGGGTGGCTCAGTGGGTTAAGCCTGTGCCTTCAACTTGGGTCATGATCTCAGGGTCCTGGGATCAAGCCCCACATTGGGCTCTCTGCTCAGCAGGGAGCCTGCTTCCCCCTCTTTCTCTGCCTGCCTCTCTGCCTACTTGTGATCACTCTCTCAAATAAAGAAATAAAATCTTATAAATAAATAATAAAACAGGAAAACAGTAGAAGATAACCATTAATCTAAAAGCTGATTCTTTCAAAATTTTCAATAAACTGATCGATCTTTGACTAGACCAAGAAAAAGACACAAATTAACAGTATTAATTAGAACAAAAGGGAACATTCCTATGAATCTTACTGACATTGAGAAGATAAGTGTGTCATTGACAACTACATCCCTACGTTTGACTTCTTTAATAAATGGGTTACTTTATTTTGAAAGGCACAACTACCAAAGCTCACTCAAGGAGAGACAGAGAACCTGAATGGTCTTATGGCCTATGAAACTTTTCCATAAAGAAAAATACGGGCCAAGATAACTTCACTGGTGAATTCTACCAACCAGTTATAGAAAAAATAATGTCAACTCTACAAAAACTCTTCCAGAAAATACACAAGAAGGGAACATTTCCACCTCATGCCAATACCTTGGTACTACAACTAGATAAAAATATTAAGAGTAAATTACAGAGCCCTATCTTTCATAAACATATAAGAAAAAAATTCTCAACATTAGCAAGTTGAAACTTGAAATATTTAAAAAGGATGATGCAGTATGGCCAAGTTGAATGTGAAACTATTTAGTATTTTAAAATTTGCCATATTAACCCTAAAAACCTTGGAGATAAGCTATGATTATCTTCATAGGTGGGAATAAAGAAATTTCTTAACCTAATAAGAGACATCTATGAAATATCTTCAGCTAATATCTTACCTAACGGTAAAGGATTGAATACTTCTCCCAAGATCCGGAATCAAGACAAGGAGACCACTCTTACCACAGTTGTGGTCCTAGCCAGTGCGGTACCTCAAGAAAAAGAAAGATCTATTTTGGAAAGGAAGAAATAAAACTGTCTCTATAGAAGTCATAACTGTCTAAGATAAAAATTTTTAAAATCCTCCCCCCCCAAAAAATACATGAAACCAACTGTATTTCTAGACATTAGCAGTATTAGAAATTTCAAAAATATAGTTCCATTTACTATAATAGGACAAGAAAACATCAACTATGCTTCTGTTAACGACATTGCAGCATAGATATGCTGGAAACCACAAAACCTACTGAAAGAAATGAAAGTGAGCCCAAGCGATTCGAGAGAAACTCTGTGTTCTTGAACTGGAAGACTCAGTGTCATTAGGGGATCTGATTCTCCCCACATCGGTCACTGGGTTTAATCCAATCCCAAAGTCACAGCACAAACTTTCTGTGGAGGTTGACAGGCTATTCTCAAATTTGTATGGAAAATTTCCAGTTTCGCAGGTGTTCCAGGACTT